>NC_066617.1:258876171-259202838 GCF_025201925.1 Gopherus flavomarginatus | reverse complement strand
AACCATTCAGCTATTGCTTCTGAGATAGGAGAGAGACTGATGGGCATTTGAGATTGTGTACTCCAAGGGATAGTGAGAGAAAATCCCATGTGAATAGGATGACCTGATGCCCCTGAAAAGTTGATACAGTCCAGATTTTAGGACTAGACTCCCCTTTCTGGTCAGGTTTTAATTAACTTGTACATTTCCCAGTTTTGAGGACTCCTGGATGTGGAGTCCAGGGAGCCATGAACACCAGCAGGAAACTGGTCAAGTGTTGGTGAATAGATGGGAGAGGGGTGAAGTCACAGGGAAGGTTTGACAGCTTTGGAGAGGGTGAGTCCTGAGGATATGAGAGAGTGTAGAGGGCAAATTAAGGTACCTGGAACCAAATCTCTGCTCTGCCACAGACTCTCTCTCTATAACCTTGGGTAAGTCACTTAGTCTCTCTGTGCCTCATCTATAAAATGGTGATGGTACTTCTCTGCCACTCAGGGTGTTGTGCGGATAAGTACATTAAAGATTGTAAATTGCTCAGATACTACAGTAATGGGGGCCATGTGAATACCTAGAGATGTGGGGTATGTGGACATTGGGAGCCAGGGGTTGGATTCAGGCACGATCAAGGCAGTGTATCAAGTATCATATCTATGAATTATTGCTATGGCTAGTTAAATGTTAAGAGGGAGGTCTGAGTTGTCTTGCCTTTTTTGGTTTTTCAGCTGTTAGAGTGGCTAAGATAGAAGCGAATGTTAAAATATGGATCTGTCATCCTGCTGCATCTGTGCGGTTGTCCCAGTTTTTCACTTTGGAAATCTGGTCACTCTCCTTGTGACAAATAGCAGATAATAACATTCTTAAGCTATCTTAAATAGCAGGTCAATCAGACACTATTATGTAGACTGTTTGATTCAGTAGACAAATAGTATTATAATTCCACTGGAGAGCTAGGCACAAGTAGAAACAAGATAAGAATAAAAAATGATAAAGCAAGAATTTTGTCCTTACGAGTCAATACCTTCCCTCCCACCCCAACCTGATGACAGCTCTGTTTTTCCACTTTTGTAGCCACTTTTGACATTAGAATTTTAGAGTGACCAGAAGCTGCTAAATCATATCCAATTATTTCTGCAAATAAACAGTTGAGTGGGTTTAAAAAAAAAGTCATGCGAAGTTTTTCATTACATTGAACATTGTTGCTACACTTTTCCACATACTTTTTAATGTAAATCATGTATTTAACTGTAAACTTGTGTATGTACAATCTTGTCTAATACGTAATTTTTGTTTAGTTTCTGTTTTAAATGTAAGTGATCTCTTAAACATTGCTGTTTGAAATCCATTAATGTGTGTTTTGGATATTTTTGGTTTTGTGTTTAAATTTCAGTGCATCTCATCATTTTTAATAGCTTTAAGATTTTAATTATTATTAAGCACCTCTATGATAAATTTTTCCAATTGCTAAATTTCATAAGGTGTATGTGTCTGTGGGGGGAGATAGGTAGCAATGAAGTATTTTATTATCAAAAGTGTTTGTTTTTACAGAACTTTGGGACAACAATAGTGGTTAATCCTGAAAAGGACAAGGATATGGTGCAAGAGCTACTAGATTTTAAGGATAAAGTGGACCATATCATAGAAGCGTGCTTTCAGAAAAATGAGAAATTTATAAACTTGATGAAGGAATCCTTTGAAACATTTATCAACAAGAGACCAAATAAGCCTGCAGAATTGATAGGTACAAAATATTTTTCTGTAAAATATTTCTAAAACCTATAGAAAGCGTGATAATATAAAGCATACTGAGTATGCTAGTATAATAGCAATGCAATGCATAGCTCACTGGAAGAATTGCTTTTGGGATACCAGGCAAAAATTAGTCTGGATATGTCATGGGATCCGGTAAAAGTCTGGATGTGTTTATGTCAGGTGTGTGCTCAGTCACGTGAAGGAGCATGTTAGCTCCTGCTATTGCTGCAACCCTACTTGCTTACACTGTGACTGATGCTGACAGTTGCTTAGAAACCCGTGTGGCTAATTTCCTAAAGCAGAGTAAGTTGCTAAGGGGGAAGAGTAGCTTTTAGAAAAAGAAATTTAACTATATCTTGTGGATGAGGCTTATACTGGTGTTAAACCTCAGTTTCCCATACAGTCTGACAGTCATTGCTAAGATAAATGTGCCTAAGAAGGAAGTCGTAGTGGGGATTTTTGGTTGTCTGGTTGTTTTTCCCCTGAGTTTAGCTCAGGAGAACACCAATTTTAAAAGCATTCAGCTACAGGAAGACTGAGTTGTAAAGAAGAATATTGTTCAGGATCTGAGAAGTCAGGAAAGGGAAGCTTAATCAGTTAGTGTACATTAGACAAAGTATTTTTAAAGTGTTTCTCAATAAGTAGTATGGGGACAGATCCACAGGTGGTGTAAATTGTTGTAGCTCTGACTTTGAAGTTAGTGGAGCTACTGCAATTTACATTAGCTGAGGATCCGCCCCCTAGTTTCTGTCTATACCATATTCTTTTGTTTTTGCCTGCTAATCTGAAAAATGGCTTTCTGAAAAATACCCTTAGATAGGAAAGGTGACTGAATACTATTTGACATGTGCAAAGCAGTGATATGGGCTTATTGCCACTTGTGGGTACTGTATCCTCAGCTGTTGCAATGGCTTCCTTCTCATCCCACTGACACGTAACCTAGCAAGACCCAGAGTAGCGATATTCATATGGCTTTCTATACCTTTAATTAAAATTCATGGCATAATTATGTTTTTTTTCTACCATTATCAAGCTACTAACTTGAAAGCATCGCTTCTGTTTAAGTTTTGGTGAGAGCCAGAGGGCACGGTAAAGGTCTACAAAAACAGTCGTCTTTATGTTGTTTGTTTTTGTTTCTCATATAATACATTCATATGCATTGCATAATTCCAAAACATTGTCTATCAACAAGTAATGTTCTTGTAGTGAACATAACATGAAGATTCTAGTGTTTTAGTATATTAATTTTAAAGCTAATTTGTTATATTAATCTTAATCTTGGTCAGTTCCTTTGTGGCATAAATTTTTCCCCTAATAATGTAATACTTGAATATAATTCCATTGACTTTGGAGGAGGGAAAATTGATTACAAAACAGAACATTTGGCATTTCACCAATGTTTTAATATCTAGTAATATTAGAAGTGGAAACATCACAGTAATTTTAGAGGAATTTTTCTTTTAAGCTCCTCAATTTTTTTTATTTATTTGTAGCAAAACATGTGGATTCAAAGTTAAGAGCTGGAAATAAAGAAGCAACAGATGAAGAGCTGGAAAGAATCCTTGACAAAATCATGATAATATTCAGATTCATTCATGGTAAGAAGGGTTTAAAATTGATATGATTAAAAGATGATCTTCATTGCTACTGCTCGAATTGTTAATTGATTTAGTGCAGCAGTGACAAACTTGTTATGTGTTTAAGAGTCTATAAACTGGGACTACAAAATTAGAGACTGATATTAGTGGGAGGTCTGCACAAAGACCACAGATAAAATGTGGCCTCTGACCAGGAAGCTGATAGCATTTTTCTCTCTTCATGGTTTCCCTCCACTGTCCTCCCAGATAGAGTATGTGGGAGCCCAGTGAACAGTGGCTCATTCTTTTCATCCCCAATCCCTCACTTACATAAGGAAGCAAACAGAATGGGTCACGGTAGAGAGAAGAGAGGATGTCACTGTAATGCTCGACAGCTT
Organism: Gopherus flavomarginatus; assembly: GCF_025201925.1. NCBI lineage: Eukaryota > Metazoa > Chordata > Testudines > Testudinidae > Gopherus > Gopherus flavomarginatus. Next base: position 259,199,135 of record NC_066617.1, on the reverse strand, counting down.
ACTGCAGTGCACTTTCCAAAAATAACTCTGTAGCAAATAATAAAAAAGATAAGCATTTTAGCTGAACATTTCTGCTAAAATGAACAGCAGGAAAAGCATATCACCATATCTAATTGAACGACCTGCTCGCTGTTTTAGGGGGTGGAAAATGGGCTAAATCCTAAATTTCTGAACTAGAGAGATAAAGCTTTTTATGTCCAAATAGTTGCAGTTTCTAATATTGTGCCCTCTATATGGGGGATGTAGGTATGGCTGCCCTCTTTTTACCCCTCTTTGCTCTTGCTAGGGAGCTATTTTCCAGAATTATAATCATATAGCAATCCAGACAACAGATGTTCACCATAAAATAGAAATGGGTGCAGACTGATTTTTGTTTGTCAAAACCAAAGGAAATCCTGGCAGAGGTGATGAAGGAGGTACATATTTTTGAGGCTAAGAGATCAATCTTTCTTAATTTGATATACTAAATATGAAACTGAAACTACATTTTTTGTTTATCTTTCTTTTAATATATGTATATATATAATTTTAAAGTTTTTAAATGAACTAAAAGGCTAGGTCAAAATACGAATTTACTTTTTGTGAAATCTAGTACATAGGTCACAGCAGGACATTATGGGCACGTGTTGCTGAGTACTCAAGTTTCTGGGTCTTGGCCTTTAAGGACAGATATTCTGGGACTTATGAAGGGAAATAGCTGGTGACTATATCTCTGAACAGAGACTCCCAAGGGCTCCCTGCTCTCTCCTGGGCTTCTCACCCACTAATAAAGTGGCATAGCTGTTCTGTACAACCAAACCACTCTATCAGTGGGAGAGAGGCCCAGGGGGTCCTTAGGACTCTCTGTGCTGGGAAATCTGAAGTAGAACTGCTGTGGTAGCGTTGGGTTCCTCTTGGCAGATCCTAATGGAGGAGTCTGCTATGGTTTGTGAGGAAGAATACTTTGAAGAAGCTATGTATTACCTGGAGGAAAAGTGAACCCTGCGTCTGAAACATACTCCTGGCACTTCCGCACCAAGGGATGGTGGACCCTGAAACCTAAGGAGAGGATCTGGGGAAGCCCTGATGGAAGGGGTGAAGGCTTGTGGAAATTCATGTAACTTTTATGTTTCAAAGGACTATTTGCAGAGCCCAGTGACAGGTATACCAAAAGCCTGAGGAGGAATTGTGTACAGAATGGGTTTTCTGAAACATAGAGAGGTCTATTTTGTGTATTAATAAACCAGACTCCAGGAGGGAAGATGATGATGTTTTTGGCAAATACAATTTTGTGTGAGTGAGTGATAGCAGCTGACCAAGGGGGGAAAGTAAGTCATCAGCTGCATTTGGACACCGGAGAGGGAAGCAACCATATCACAATGAATTAAAGAGAAAATCCAAACTACAAAATTGTTGTGTGCAACACTGTTATTAACAGTGTTTATCAGCATGGTTCCATCTGTTTCTCTGGCTTTTTCATTTCGGACATCAAAGCTCCATTGGCACCACTGGCACCTGTCTATCTTGGTGTTCCAGCTGTCTTGCCTGCTGCCACCTGCTCCCTCAGATGCTGCTTCTGTGTGGGTGCTGTTGGGGCAGCACCATGTTTCTCCAGCACAGAGACCTACACAAAAACCAACAGAGACTGCTCCTCTGTTTACTGGCAAGAGTTGCATCTCTAGACTCAGACCATGAAACACCAAGATCCCCTTCAAGGTCTTTTTAGATCATTTTACCGACCTTGTTCCAGAGAAACTAAATCTGAAAGTCATGACTGGCATTCTTACAAGGAAGTCCCAGCATGGTGGAATACCTCCACTGGGCTTATAGGCCATCTTGAACTGTAATGGAGGTCTAGACCAGGGGTGGGCAAACTTTTTAGCCCGAGGGCCACATCGGCATTGAGAAACTGTATGGAGGGCCGAGTAGGGAAGGCTGTGCCTCCCCAAACAGCATGGCCCCTGCCCCCTATCAGCCCCCTCCAACTTCCGGCCCCTAACTGCCCCCTTCAGAATCCCTGACCCATCCAACCCCCCTGCTCGTTGTCCCCTGACCATGCCCCAGGACCTCACCCCTTATTCAACCTCTGCCCCATCCAACTGCCCCCTGCTTCTTGTCCCCTGACTACTCCTGGGGACCGCCTGCCCTTATCCACCCCCTTACCATGCTTCTCAGAGCAGCAGAAGCTTGCAGCCAGCCATGCTGCCCGGCAGGAGCGGCGCGCCAGAGCGCTGGCAGTGTGGCGAGGTGAGGCTGCAGGGGAGGAGGGACAACGGGGGAGGGGCCGGAGGTTAGCTTCCCCGGCCGGGAGCTCAGGGGCTGGGCAGGACGGTCTCGCTGGCAGTAGTTTGCCCACCGCTGGTCTAGACCCCCTCAGAAGAGTTCCAGTCTATAAGATCACCTTTATCCATACCATTCACTTCTAGGGAAGCTTCTTCTGCTGTCCCTCTACCTCTTTCTTTGTTGGAGCCTACAGAAGAAGGGAAGATAATGGGGGAATCTCTTCATGACCCCTGCCCCAGATATTTCCTTTCTTCTCTGGATGAGGCTGTAACCCTGAAATCAACATCTCTTCTGGAGGACTTTAAAATTCCAGGGCTTTATGCGAAGGGTGGCCATATCTTTGCGAGTACGGGTGGTGCTTGTACAAGATAACCCACACAAGCTCCTAGATATCTTACAGGTCCCTTCCCCGGGAACGATCACCCTTCCCATTAATGAAGCCTTTGCTGGAGCTAGTCAGTTTCCTCTGGAACATGCCAGCCTCTATCCCACGAACTTCCAGCAGGAGACCAGGCGCTATCATGTTCCTCAGCAAGCCTTTGATTATTTCTTTTCTATCCTACTCCTGATTTCCTTGAGATTATGGCCACTACTAAGTGTGCCAGGCAGTCTCACCCCAGGGACACTAACAACAAGGAGTTTAAAAGACTGGACTTGTATGGCAGAAAGGCCTATACCACTGCCAGCCTTCAGATGAGTGTCAAATTACCAGGCATTGTTGTTTAAATACACTTTTCTTAATTGGTCAGCAGTGTCCAAGTCTGCAGACAAGTTGCCTGAGGACTACAGAGAAGAATTCTTGGCCATTAGTTTCTTAAGAACACCTCGCTGCCTGAACATCGCTTCAAGCAGCCATTGATACACCTGATGCTGTCTCATGCTCCTTGGCTATACCTATCTTGATGAGATTCTCCTCTTGGCTGCAACCCTCTGCCATCCCAAGGAAGTTACAAAATACAATAGGAGATTTAGCATTCAAAGTGTTTCCCCAGAAAATGGATGATGCCATGTGCACCTTACAAGATCCCTGAGTGACCTCCCGTCATTGGGGGTTTACACCCCAGTAACAAGAAGAAACCATTTAAACCTGTCATCCTACAAGACCTCTTAGCAGATGTCTCAGGATACTTCCAAAGGAAGGTTTAAATCTCCTAGAGATGTCATCAGTCGGGTTCATCCACAACAGGCCCTTACCAGACCACTGCAGCTTTGAAGCAGTTGTTTTGACTACTCCGTTGAGGACAGTACACTGACCATATTTCATCTCTCTCCCTTTGAATTGCACTTCTCTCTCGCGCGCGCTCTCTCTCTCTTACAGTCACAGGAAGTAGATCACATCATACAAGTGAGTGTACAGCTGTAAAAGAGGAATACCCCCAGTTCAGCTCCTTCCCCTTCCCCGTTCCACCTTCCCTGTCATTTTTTAGGGACCCATTTCACAAGACTGTATTGATTTCAGAAGTGCAGTCTTTTTTTGGAGCTGGGAGCAGAGAGGAGGTTCCTTACCAAAAAAAGTTTTTTATTTCCAGTACTTTCTGAATCCCCAAAATCTTGTGGTCTTTGTCCCATTCTAGACCTCAGAAAGCTAAACTGGTTCATCAGTAAGATCAAGTTCAGGACAGTCACCTTTGCTTCTGTTATCCCTTCCCTAGAGATTGGTGTACTGCCCTTGGTTTGCATGATGGTTACTTTCATGTGGCAATACATCCTGGCCCCAAAAAGATTCTTCAGTTCATAGCAAGCAACAACTACTACCTTTCCACGGCACTTGCCTTCGGGTTATCTTCTACCCGAAGAATCATTGTCAAGTGCATGATGGTGGTGGTAGCCCATCTGCACTGCGTAGGTGTTCAGATATTTCCTTACCTGGACAGTTGGCGAGTTCGGGAAAGATCAAGTGCCCATGTCCAAAACAGCTGTCATCAGACCGCTGCTCTCTGGTCCAGGCCTGAAATTGAATATAGACAAACAGAAGTTAAGACCACACAATGAATAACTTTTCATAGGGGCAGTCCTTGTGGTCAGGATTCAGTCTATAGTTTTTCGGGCCTAAAACCTCACATCCAAGTCAAAGACAAGTTTATTTTTGCTTACAACTATTGGGGTATGTGGCTTCTTGCTCGTGTGATTCTTCATGCCACACCTCACCTCCACTGTCTGCAAGCCTGGCTTTCTTCAGCATACTGACTGAGTGGCATTCACTAGATATGTTGGTTTGCGTACCTGCATAAGAGCTTCAGTCCCTGGACTACTGGATGGACCCTCTGACCATCTGCAGTGAGGCTCGCTTTTTGCCACCAGAACAGACTATGACTCTGGTAACAGATGCATTCACCAAAGGCTGGGAGGGTCATATCAGTCAACTCCAGGCACAAGTTCTTTGGTAACCTCAGGAGGTCTCATTCCACGTACAAGTGTTAGAGCTCTGTGCTATTTGTCAAGCCTGCAAGATATTTATATCCACCATCAGGAACCAGTTGGTTTAAGTTCTGATGGACAATACCACTAGCATATTTTATCTGAACAAGCAAAGGAGTTGCAGGGTCATCTCAGCTGCTCCAACAAACAAATTGCCTGTGGAATCTCTGTATAAGAAACAAGGTCTTGCTAAAAGCTTTTCCTCACCCCTTGAATGGACACTATTGTAGATACCCTCAATAGGAACTTGACCAACACAAGTAGTCAGTTAGGAAGAATGTTCTTCTCCAGATCTTCCAACAGTGGGTGTACCCAATAATAAACTTATTTGTGACCAACCTCAACAACAGATGTAGGGGATTTTGCTTCAGAATGGGCTGCAGCCCAAGTTCCATGCTGGATGCCTTTCTTCTTCTCTGGTCCAGTCATCTGCTCTGTGCATTCCCCTCAGTTCCTCACATGCCAAGAGTACTCCAGGAAGATGAAAAGAGACAAGGCAACGTAAATCCTCGTGAAACCAGCTTGGTCATGACAATATTGGTTCATGGACTTACATCAGCTCTCTATCAGGCCACTGATAATTTTACCCTGGTCAAGGATCTCCTATGTCAAAACTTGGACAAATCTCTGAATCCTAACCTTAAATCTCCCCACCTCACTGCATGGATAATTTCTGGCTGAATATATGTGAGAGATTTTGGTCCTGAGAAGTCCAAGCCATCTTTATGAGCAGCAGAAAGGACTTCCATTGTGTGGCGTATGTGGCCCTGGTGAAGAAACTTTTGATCTGAGTGCCATCTCACCATTATTTCCTCACTATATGAAGATTACGTACATACTGGACTACCTACTGCATCTGAAATCATCTGGCCTTTCAGTTAATTAAGAATCCACTTCACTTCTTCTCAGCAATACAGAGTGACTTTTCTATCTTCTTACCTTTTGATTACCTTACTGAGCAGTATTCCTAGACATCTGCAAGGCAGCAACATGGTCCTCTTTACATACCTTCTCCACATACAACTGTTTCTCAAGCTTCATGAGATGACATCAACTTTGGAAAGTCAGTGTTGTGATCTCTTGTTCAAATAATCCAAAGTTGAATGTATATGCACACAATCGTTCAATGGAGAAAATATGCTTGCTTTACCTGTATGGTAATTGTTGTTCTTTGGGATGCGCTGTGCTCGTATACCTTCCATAATCTCTCCTACTTTCCCCACTGCTTTGGATGTTAGACTATGGTGTGAGGGAACAGAGGGAGATGGCAATAATCCTCGACTTGGTGCATGAGGAGAGCAGGGGGCATGTGTGCAGCCTTGTGCAGGCAAAAATCTACAACTCAAGTGTGTTGAGAGCACATACAACTCTAGTGAAACTTGTATGTGCACAGCACAGCTTGTAGAACAGTTGCTGTACAGATATGTAACTGTTTTCCACTTTTCAGCAAGTCAAGAGAAGGGACACATCTGTATAATTGAAGATAAGTAGTAAAGGTGTAATGTTTGATTTCTCAGAGTTTCTTGTTGTTTTCTCTCCATACAGGTAAAGATGTGTTTGAGGCATTTTATAAGAAAGATTTGGCCAAAAGACTGCTGGTTGGAAAAAGTGCATCAGTAGATGCTGAGAAGTCAATGCTGTCAAAGCTTAAACATGGTGAGCAGCTGCAAATGTTGAATTTTTTACTTCCTTTAGGTTTTAAACCTGAACTTTTATTTATATTTGTTAAAGTGACTAGGCCAGATTTTCAAAAGATCTGTGCACCCTACGGCTTCCACTGTTCAGAGTAGGAACTGCTGATTGCTATGTACTCAAGGAAATGTGCCTAAATGGGAATGGAGTTCTTTTGGAAATCTGTGACATTAAGCTGTGCTGTGCTTTTGGAACTTTAGAGAACAGACTAACCTTATAATTTCTCTGATCTATCCAGAAGAGGGCTGGACATTATAGAGCACACGGTCTGGGGAAAATTTGGGACTGGCAGTGTGTTGGGGTCACCCTGAAAGTGTCATAACCAAAGCTGATGGAAGCCAGAGTGGGGCTATAAATGGGCTGCTGGAGTCAAAGTGGCTGAGTTAGGGCTGTCCTAGCACACAAACACTCAGGGTATGACCTGCATGCTGATAGGCTGGCTGTGAGTGTCCGTGGTTGGGAACTACAGCAGCAAAGCATTGTGAGGCACCCAGGTTTGCAGAGCAAGTGGTGACACAACCCCTCACTGGTCTGGGTTTGCACCTGAACCCTGTCACAGTGGTATAGTTATGCAGGATTTGCATACAGCTTGGATTTTAACTAAGGTTTACACTTCAAGCACTAGTAAAATAGTTTGAAGTGATTTTCAAGTGAAAAGGCTGTGAACAATTGTAAGGGAAGTAGAACAAAGGAAATTGTAAAGATGAGTAAGCAACAGAAAAGGCAGGAGCCTCAGCTTATCTGGATTTGCATCCCACTAGCCCAACATTAAGCTTAAGCCTTTATTACTTGTTTTATGTTTGTTGTAATCATGGAAACTTTGTTTTAATTTATGTGACAGAATGTGGTGCTGCTTTCACCAGTAAACTGGAGGGAATGTTCAAGGATATGGAACTTTCAAAAGATGTCATGATTCAGTTTAAGCAGGTAAATTTAACTTCACTTATGCATGGTATATTTACACTAGCTAAGATGATGTCACATAATTGTATTGAATTAAACAGTGACAAAACAGATTTTCCATAGATTGTTTATAGTTCAGTGTATCTGCTGGAACGTTATCTGACCCTACAGTTTCATTTGATTTTGTTTTGACACTTAATAATAAAGCCTAAACATAGTATTGCCACTAAATTTATTATTAAACCCATCTCTAAAATTGATTTTAAGACTCCATTTTATCATGTGAGAATTATTGCCAGGTTGTGACTAGTTTAGTATGAATGACCTACATCTGGTGATGAATGTTCTTGTGCAATACAGACTGGATTGTTGCTGTTATGTTCTCTGGATGCCCAGCCCAAGTGCTCTCTAGACTGCATTTATTTCAAAATGTAGCATCGTTTATCATCTTAACATCCCTCAAATGTTTTTGTATGGATTCTTTAAAAATTTTTTGACTTTGAAGTCCTTTAGAAAAACAGATCTGATAGATAATCATATTGGCTGTTTTGTTCCCAACCATTCACTATGTTCTGAATTCCTACATATATAGTAGTGTGCCTTTGCGTGACTTTCAGACAGTGGGAATTAGAACATTTTCCAACTGTGGACATCACCTCTAGAAAACTTCCTGATACTGTCCATAATTTCCAACTGGAATCAGTATTTTAAAAATTTAAGAGTGCCCGTGTTCTTTGCTGCAGGAATTAATTGTATTTGATCACAGATTTTTATATTACACAGTGCTTCAATGAGAAATGCTTTATAAATTCAACTTTGGTTTATAGTCTGCTCTTTGGGTGTTTTAATGACTTGCCGGAATTAATTCATTGTGCCAAAATTAATTCACTGTTTAAAACAAAAAAATCAGTATTCCAGATATTAATAGAAGCCATATATTGATTTACTTTTCCAAGTTTATTTTTAATTTATTGTGTTAGCAGGATTTGGGGTTTTTAATTTTATTTTATTTTAGTATATGCAGAACCAAAGTGATCCAGGCAATATAGACCTGACAGTAAATATACTTACTATGGGATATTGGCCAACCTATACACCTGTGGAAGTCCACTTAACTCCAGAGGTGAGTCTTTTAGGACTAGAATTTTCAGTCTATCATAGTGGAGGGCTAGGAATCTCAATATTTAGGTTGCCTAACATATCCAATTATAACTGTTTTCAATTACGTATAACTAGACTAGTATTCCTGAGGGAATTCTGCGCCAAAAAATTAAAAATTCTGCACACAATATTTTAAAATTCTACAAATTTTGTCAATAAATGTGGAGGCTCCAGCATGACAGTGAGGAACACAGGCCACAGACTTCACAGAGGTGGGAGATCACCCTGAAGTCCCTCCCTCCCTCAGGACATGGACTCAGGGGTGAGGCTGCCTCCAGCCCTGACACAGCACAAGGGCCAGGCCTGCCCCAGAAATACCCTGGGGTCCTGCTCCTCCATGCCAAGAATACTCGATGTAGGCTGGCAGGCTCAGCCCAGCAGGATCCCAAGTGTGGAAGGGCTTAGTGTGGAGAGATAGGGTTCTTTGTGGGGCAATCTGAGCATGGGCGGCTTGCTGGGGGGATCTGAATGAATAGGGCCTCATTGGGGGCGGTTCTAGGTGCAGAGGCAATGGGATCATGCAGTGGGGTCCAGATGAAGGTGGTTGGGGCTCAGCAGGGGGATCTGGATATACAGGGCTCTGCGGAGGGGGATCCAGGTGCTGTCTTGGTGGTGCTCACTGGGGTGGGGGTCTGGGGGTGGGGGTCTAGTCGGGTGGTCCAAATGCAGGTGAAGTGGGACTTGTTGGGGTGGGGGTTTGAATGTGGGGATTGGTCTGGGTTCAAGGGTGGGGTCCAGATGCAGAGGGTGAGGCTTGGTGGGGTGTGGGCTTAGGTTTAGGGGGTTCTGGGTGCAGGGGGTGAGGCTTCAAGGGGCAATCTGGGTATGAGGTGGGTCCAGATGCATGGGAGTTGGGTGGATGAGGGAGCAGCTCCCTGTACAGTGATCCCTCCCCCCTATGGCTGAGAAAGAAGAGGGTGGGTTGCGGAGTTTCCTGCAGCCGGAGAGGTTGCTGGGGATGGGTCTAACCCAGCTCTGGCCGCTACTTGTAGGGGAAGAGGAAGTCCTGTCCTGCCTAGCCGGGACTAGCTGCTGAACCTTCCACAGAGTAAGAGCCACTGTCCGTGCCATCCCCAGCCCTGTTCTTCCCCCCTCCCCCTCCTCCCCGCCCCAGATGCCCGAAACAACACACCCACTCTGCTGGGGAGCGGCGCATGATTATTTTTGCAGCTTCCCTTTGCTTCCCTGTCAGAAAGTCATTCCTCTTCAGGGACGCAAATAATTCTGCGCACACGCAGTGGTGCAAAATTCCCTCAGGAGTAAACTAGAATAGGTCAAAACTTCTCACATTTCAAAGGTGGGGGGGGGGGGAGAAAGGAAGTGGTTGAAAATTCACAAAATGGTTAACCAGCCAGCCTTCAGAACATAAAATATTTAGGAAAAATATTATGAAAAAAATTTTTGAAAACAATAAACAGCTTATATAGAAGCCTGTTTTACCGGATATAACCCATCTTCCACATGGAGAAACTGGTAGGTTTCAGAGTCTTTCAAATCCCACCAGTTGAGGTTCTGTGGCCTGCAATGTGCAGGAACTCAGACTAGACTGGGGTGGGCATATTTTTTAGTCTGAGGGCCACATCTGGGTATGGAAATTATTTGGTGGGCCATGAATGCTCATGAAATTGGGGTTGGGTGCAGGAGGGGGTGAGGGCTCTGGCTGGGGGTGTGGGCTCGGAGTTTGGGCCAGAAATGAGGAGTTCAGGGTGCGGGAAGGGGCTCCAGGCTGAGGTGGGGGAGTAGGGTGTGGGGTGGGGTGAGGGCTCCAGCTGGGGGTGCAGGCTCTCAGGTGGGGCTGGGGATGAAGAATTTGGGGTACAGGAGGGTGCTCCAGGCTGGGACCGAGGGGTTCGGAGGGCGATCTGGGCAGGAGGTTGGAGTGCAGGCTCTGGCTGGGGATGCAGGCTCTGGGAAGCAGCTGGGGATGAGAGGTCTGGGGTGCAGGAGGGTGCTCCGGGCTGGGATCGAGGGGTTTGGAGGGTGGGAGGGGAATCAGGGTTGGGACGTGGGGAGAGACTTAGGGGTGCAGGCTCCGGGCAGCGCTTACCTTAAGCAGCTCCTGGAAGCAGCGGTCATGTCCCCACTCTGGCTCCTGTACGGAACTGCAGCCAGGCAGTTCTGTGCACCACCCCATCCACAAGTGCTGCCCCTGCGGCTCCCATTGGCTGCAGTTCCTGGCCAATGGGAGCTGCGGGGGCAGCGTGTGGAGCGGAGGCCCCTGGCTGCCCCTAAACATAGGGGTTGGAGTGCAGCTATGCTGCCACTTCCGGGAGCAGCGTGGCGTGGCCCCTGACCTCACTTCCTGGCTGGAGTGGTGGAGCAGGGCAAATGCCGGACCCTGCTACCCAACAGGAGCTTGAGGGCTGGCTTAAAACGGTTGGCGGGATGGATATGGCCTGCAAGCCATAGTTTGCCCATCCCTGGACTAGGTGATCACTATGATCCTTCTGGCCTTAAAGTCTATGAGGACTTGGGAGCAGAGTGCAAAATGGGAGTGGGGCTTTTCAGAACCTTCTCTCCTCCTCTTCCTCTGACTTCGTCGCATGTGGGGAACAGATGATGGTAGGCCTAGGATGAAAACTCCACTTTGGTATATGTTCTTAGCCTTTTAATGGGAATTTGGTTTTATCTTAACTAAAATTTATTTCATTTCAGGAAAATTATATTATTTGAACGTTTGGCATCAATTTTTGCTCTGTTTAACATGGCATCAATGTAAATAAGGGCAGATTTGGCCCTTGAACTTTACTTTTGTGTAAACTTTGATTTTAAATATTAAGATGAGCCTAACACATTACTGTGAAAATCAGTCTGATCGATTACATTGGTATAAGATAAGTTAACTTTTTTCCCCCTCTTTTTCTTCTTTGTTTACAGATGGTTAAGCTTCAAGAGGTATTTAAGACCTTTTATCTTGGAAAACACAGTGGTCGAAAGCTTCAGTGGCAGACCACTTTAGGGCATGCTGTCTTGAAAGCAGAATTTAAGGAAGTATGTTTGCTTATTTAATGCTTAATCATCTGCTTTTAAATAAAATAACGTATTTGGCATCTCTTGCCTTTTTAAGCAGTACATTAATAAAACAATTTTTTTGCAGAGAAGACGAGAATCTAACAATAGTCTATATTAGCTATTTATAAAAGTGTTTGTTTTCTTTTGCCGTTTATTTAGAATGTGGTATCTTAGTTAAACATGTTAAAACTTCAGTGTGAAACATCTTTCAGCAGTGACTGTTGTGGGTCAGTAAGAAGTCTCATTCATTGATGAAGAGACGCCTGCAGCAGGCAGGAAACTAAAAGATTGGGGTGGAAATATTTTTAATAGTATTTTGAAGGAACTAGTGATTGAGTATTAACTTTAGCTTTTACAAAGCCATGCTGAAAAGTATCAGTGCTATAATTTAATGAATGTGGTTAAATTTAAATGCTTTTGAATTATTAAAGTATTAAATAACTGAAATGTTTCTCAACATAGCTTTTGTTCTCTGTCATGAGATATCTTCATCAGTAACATAACCACTTTGTACTCTGATGTTAATGATGGCTAGTTATAAATGCAGACTTTAGAGCCATGGGATCATGTGAAGTTAAGATGACTGACAAGTTTGTAATTGACAACAGACTTAAAATGTTGTTTGCGCATGGAGATCTTGAATTATTAATCTCCTTCCCATTGCCTAATTTTACAAACGCCACACTTCTGTTAACACTGTTGCTGCAGAATTACGTGAATTAGAGAATTTGTTCATGTTCTGTCAAGTTTTATCTGACACTGATATCTTTCATATTAGTTTGCTTATCTGTATTAAACAACACATTGGGTGAAATTCCAGCCTCATTTAAGTCAATGAGAGTTTTGCTATTGATTTCATTGAAGTCAGGATGTCAGCCATTGTGTGTACCTAGAAGAAAATGCTGTTAGGTGAATATTGGGCTATGCTGGTAACCTGTTGGTGCACTACACTACCAATATAATGTCCAGGATTGGTTGGGTTTGTTTTTGTTTTTTTGTAGGGAGGTTTTTTTGTAGGGGGGTTAGTTTTGGGGGTTTTTTGTAGGGAAGTGTTTTTTGTAATTTGTCTTGTTCCTTGGCACCACATTCTTGGATACATAATCAGGCAGCAGAATCCTTTTAAATACACATTTCTCTTCATCTAAAAGCTATTTGTTGACAAGTTGTACAATCTGTAAATTATTTATCAGTTGTTTTTGAAATTTGGCACTGTATAGAATATAGTTGATACTCTAAATGTTGTACACAACTCTAGAAATCATTTACAGTTCCTTGCCATTTTTTTGTTCCCTTTGTAGGGAAAGAAAGAGTTTCATGTGTCACTCTTCCAGACATTAGTGCTGCTTATGTTTAATGAAGGAGATGAATTTATTTTTGAAGAAATTAAAATGGCTACTGGTGTAGGTATGAAACCTTATTTCATGCATTCATTATTTTCTTTCATTTGAATAGCTTCTAAATATGACTTTGGATGTAAAAGTCTAATTTTAAGTACAGCAGAATGTTGCTCATTTCAGTAACTTGCACTGGCTATTAAGACACTTTTGTGAATCGGAGAATATGTAAATACTAAAAAGATAAGCTAAATGTACTACTTCTACTACTTAGATAACATTGATACTTCACAAATGTATTAGTAAATGATCTGGAGTATATTTTGTAAAACTGCATTCTTACTAACAAGACCTCACTACAGCTTTTTTATTCTTTGAGAAGTAGAGAGAGACTCCATTTTTTTGTGTGCAGATTATTAAGGTTCTGTTGTAGTTTCAAGTATCATACTTTAAAATGATCTTTTTAGAACAATTGCATTAGTTTTGGTTTGGAGAGGCGGGGTTTGAATTAATAATGTCCTTGTGTGATTGTCCATGTGTATTCCACTTCTGGTGCGCATGAGCACCAAGGGCACAAGATCAATTTTTTTTTTTAATACCAGTGTCTGTTGAGACTGTGCCTATAGCCCACATGTCCTCTGGCACTCCATAGCTGAGGGTATAAAGGGCAGAGCAGCTGCAACCCCCTTCCAGTTACTTTTTACTACCCAGGGCAGCAAGATGGAACCTCTTTGCTGTCCGCATCTCTGCATACTGTACACTTGTTTTCTCTAGTTTTTAGTTAGTGTTCCTTAGTATACTTTAGCTTATAGTTAAGTCTGTTGGCATAATTTTTTTTAAAAAGGAAGAAAAAATGAGAAGACAAGCTCTTCAGCTTCTGAGATATTCCCAGTACCAGATCCCCTGGATATGGTGCAGTTGAAATCCCCAGGATTCAAATCCTATCCCTCTTGTGAGGTAGCTATTCCTATCAATCCTGGACACTCCATGTGCTGCTTCTGCCTCTATGAAGTGTATACACAAGATAAATGCTTGATATGTTTCTCTTTTTCAAAGAGAACACACAAAGAAAGGGAATCCTGCCAAAACTTTCCATCTTGGAGAGATGCGTAAGGGCATTATCTGAGCCTGAGAAGAAGACAGCCAAACTAGACCAGTCTCTGTGAGTGCTCCAGTAAGTCTTGGGTCTACCTTGAACTTCAGGGCTCACTTGTTGACTAGAGAATGCTTCTAACCCAGCCTCAGCTCAATCTTCTGAGGTGAGAGGGAGCAAAGAATACTGGTTTCATTGGAGAGACAGATTTCCCTCATCGGCACTGAGTAAATCCATACCAGGGGGCAGTTCAAGGCTCAGATTAAATACTGCTAATGTCTCTGCACCATTTTGTCACCAGATGACCGCAGCACTGCTTTTGGAGCCTGTTTCTGACTCAACCAATACTGATCGATTGACCACAAAACACTCAGCATTGATACAAAATCTGTCTCTCCAATGAAACCAGTCTTCATCCAAACACTTGCCTTGGCGCTAGAGTGCTCCATACAGTCATTCAAAGCACCCACCACACTAGCTGATCTGGAGGATAAGCTCTCAGTCCTGATGAGATTCACAGTATTGATTGACTTGACAGTAGCCAATCTGCTGAAGTCACCATTGCAGACAACTACTAGGAAACTCCTAGCCCTGGTGCCATCTGGATCTACCATCTCAATTCCTGCAGAAGATACCCTTGGGTCCTGAACCCATTGTGGTATCTTCCTTCTCTTCAGACTCCTAGTTTAAGCAATAATGGCCATGCTGAGCCACCCAGTAGAAAGACTTCATTGGTTCTCTTGCCTCCAAAGCCAGGTCTGTGTCCCTTCTTATTCCATCTCAGGAAGGTCAGCTGGTCCACTATACATGTCAACATCAGTACCAAGACATACAGCGGAATAGTCTAGGTGAGACAGATGTCCAGCCTATCTCAACAGTGATATTGTCATCTTTGCTTGATAACGTTGCCCCCTTATGTCTGGCAGTGCTGAAACAAACTATCTGATCTTCCAGGAGCTTCTCCAACAAATGGCAGTTACCCGGGAAATTGCAGTAGAGAGAATGCAGGAAAGGTCACACTAACTTCTGCATTCTGTGTTCCTTGGGCTCTGGTAGATCGGCGATGCCAATAAATGAAGCCTTGTTGGAACCAGCAAGAGACCTATGATAGACCCCAGCTTCAGTGGAACCCACTTCAGATAAGGCAGATAGGTGCTACCAAGTCCCCTCAAAGGAATTTGGTTACTTCAGTAAAGACCTCACATCTGGGTCCTTGGTGGTTGCAGCCATCTATGAGAGGTCCAAACAGCAGGGACCACCCAAAATGACACCATGGCACAAGGACCTGAAGAAACTTGAATTCTTTGGCACCAAGGCCTGTTCCTCAAGCTAGCTTGCAAATGCCCATATTGAGCTACCAAGCATTCCTGGCTAAATAGAACTTATTAGAATTGGGACCAAGTGTCACAGTTCAGAAGTCTCACAGGATCACAGGGAGGAACTCAAAGCTGCTGTGGTAGAAGAGTAAGTGGTAGTAAGTTGCCCTTGATGCCTCAGATGCAGTAATTACAGTAACTCCTCCCTTAAAGTCATCCCGGTTAACGTTGTTTCGTTGTTGATCAATTAGGGAACATGCTCATTTAAAATTGTGCAATGCTCCCTTCTGATGTCATTTGGCAGCCACCTCCTTTGTCCGCTGCTTGCAGGAAGAGCAGTCTGTTGCAGCTAGCTGGTAGGGACTTGGAACCAGGGTGGACTGGCAGCCCCCCTATTAGCTCCCCTAAGTTCCCTGGTCAGCAGCTGCCCAGCAGGCTATCAGTTTGCCGGCAGTTGAGCTGTCCCTCCCCCCACTGCCATGTGCTGCTCCTGCCCTCTGCCTTGGAGCTACTCCCTGAGACTCCTGCTTGCTGGGAGGGGGGGGGGGGAAGAAAAGGAGGGCTGTCAGGGTGTCCCCCTCGCCCCCTGCTCCTGCACCCCACTTACTCCATCTTCCATAGAGCAGAGGAGACACACGACAGGGTTCAGGACAGAGGGAGCTTACTGGCAGCAGCTGCGGTCTCAGCAAGCTGATCTAATTAACAAAGCAGGGTACTTAAGAGTAGGGTTACCGTACTTAAAAGGGAAATGCGCATCTCTCTCTCTCACACACATGGTGTGTGTCTCTGTCTGCAATGCTGTCTCCTCTCCCTCCATTCCTGCTGCCTTGCAAAGTGTGAGAGTTAACCAATTGCTAGTTCGTCATTTAACAGTAAGGCATTCCCTGGGAAATATCCCACCCTCTGACTCCTCCACCTCAACCAAGCTTTACAGTCATCACTGTGTACCAGTATTAAATTGTTTGTGTGTGTGTGTGTGTGTGTGTGTGTGTGGGAGAGAGAGAGTCTTTTGTCTATTGAAAAAAATTTCCCTGGAACCTGACGCCCTCATTTATATTAATTCTTATGGGGAAATTGAATTAGCTTAACATCGTTTTGCTTAGTCGTGTTTTTCAGGAACATAACTACAGCATTAAGTGAGGAGTTACTGTACTATGCGTAGAGCCTCTTGGTTGCAGTCATCCAATATTCCATAGAAGTCCTAAACAACCACTGAGGACCTGCTCTTCAAAGTCTGCAACCTTTTCAATATCCACACAAAAGATCTTCAAACTTTAAAGGATGCAAGGGCCACCTTATATTTTTTGGGGTTCTAAGCTCCGGTTCCCAGGACAAAGCAATACAGGCCACAGAATTTCCCCAAACGAAAACAGTCTTCTTCCTATTACTATCCCCAACACACACATTTTTTTAGCAGGTTGATGGTACAGTTGAGAGTTGCATAGCACTGTAGAATATTTTCCTCTCCCGTCATTTGGGAACAATCTGTTGTTTTTTTCAAAGAAGCCTGAAACAGGTAACCTTGGCTCAGTGGGTCCTGGAAATCATGAACAAAGGGTACTCCATGCAGTTTCAGGGACCCCCTCTTACAAGATACTGCTAAGGAGGGAAGAAGACTCCCTTCTGCAACTCATAGTAATGGGAAATGTGCATTTGGGATTCCAGGCCGTGGGAGTTCATTCACATTACTACTTAATCCCAAAGAAGAAAGGGGGATGGTGTTCCGTTCTGGACCTCAACAAATGCATCCATTGTTTCAAGTTCAGGATGGGAACACTAGCTTTTATAATTCCTGCTTTAGATCCTCAAGACTGGTTTGTGGCTCTTCATTTAGGATGACTATTTCCACATTGCAATTCATCCAGCCCACAGGAAATACCTCACATTCCAGGTTACCTTCAGTATAGAGTGCTTCCTTCCGGTCTCCACACAGTTCCAGAATATTCACCAAGAACCTAGCATTGGCAGCTCACCTAAGGAGACAAGAGGTGTACGTCTACCTGTACTTTAACTGGTTGATTTGGGGCAGTCACCTCAACAAGTGATCAACTCCATCCATTTGGAACTCTTTGCTACCCTGGGTTTCAAAGTCAACAGAGAAAAGGACACGTTTTCCTCTACTCAAAGCATAGAATTCACAGGAGCTTTATTGGACTCCCCAGTGGCAAATCCTGCCCATCACCAGACAGGTTACTCACAAAAGAATGGCCATACTGGGTCAGACCAAAGGTCCATCTAGCCCAGTATCCTGTCTTCTGACAGTGGCCAATGCCAGGTGCTTCAAAGAGAATGAACAGACCAGTAATCATCAAGCGATCCATCCCCTGTCACCCAATCCCACTTCTGGGAGACAGAGGCTCTGGACACCATTCTCAACCTTACTGAGCAACTCAAGAATTATCCAGAGACATCAGTCAGGATATCATGGGACAAATGGCTTCCTGCACTAAGTAATGCAGTTTGCCAGACTTCACTTATCCTCCATGCAAGCATGGTTATGACCAGTTTATCTACCCAGCAAAGACCTCATAGATAGGACAGTCATGGTCTCTCAAGAAGCCCTCTCCTTGTTAGATTGGTGGAAGAACCCTGTACATGTGCACAGCAGAGTGCCATTCTTACTGCCTCTGTCCACTAAACAGCTGGTGACTAGATGCATCCACTCTTGGAAGGGATGCTCATCTGGACCATTTTAAGATGCAGGGACTATGATCTGACCCCCTCCGCCCCCCAAGAATTAAATCTCCACATAATATCCTAGAGCTAAGAGCTGTTAGCCAAGTCTGCCTGGCATCCCTATCCACCATATTCTGAGGAACCACAATCCAAGTACTGAAGGACAATACTACAGCAATGTACTGCATTGGTAAGCAGGGAGGGAGACCCTCATTACCTCTCTGACAGAAAGCAATCCATCTCTGAGCTTATGTATCAGCCCCCAAGTAACACCTTTTGGCCCTACATCTTTCATGCTTGCAGAACACCCTAGCAGATCTGCACGTGATACAGAAACATAAGTGTTCAGTTAAGAACGCATTTCTGCAAGACAGCTACATCTACAAGTGAGGATGCCCAAGGATAGACCTGTTTTCCATAGACTAGAACAAGAAATGCCAAGTACTCTGCTCTAGAGGAGGATCTGGCCTTCTGCATTCCCTGGATTTTGGGACTCATATTTACCCAGTCATTCCACTGATACAGAGGATCCTGAGAAAGCTCAAAAAGGATGATAATGACAACACTAGCATGGCCCAGACAGTTCTGGTAGTCTGAGCTGATGAGCCTCCCAACACAGCCCCCAATCACACTTGTGGTTCAGCCAGATGTAATCATACAAACTGAGGGCCAGATCCTACACTCAAACCCAGCATCACTGCACCTTGCAGCCTGATGCTGGCTGGCTCACAGCCACAGACAGAATCTGCTCCGTGGAAGTCCAGAGTGTTTTGGGTTGTAGCACAAATGGTTCCATTCGAGTAACTTATTCAGCTAAATTGAAGAGGTTCTTTTTTGGACAATGCAGAAGCACCTACTCCCACTAGAAAACTCGGTAGTAACTATTACTTGCTGGCCCTAATGCATTTGGGACTCTCCATTACTTCTATGGAAGTCCATATGATGGCATTTTCTGCTCATCCTCCTGTTGAAGATGTCTTCACACCCAACAGTTGCTAGGTTCTTCAAGAACTTCATGTCTTTCCTCTAGTCCGAGAAACCCTGCCCTTCTGGAACCTCATTGTGGTATTATCAGGGTTAATGAGGCCTCCCCCTGAAACTTTTATTTACTTGCTCTTTATACTACTTGTCCATGAAGACCACCTTCTTAGTGGCTAAAACCTCATCCAGAAAAATAGGACAGTTCCAAGCCCTCATAGCAGGACCCTTGTTTACAGTATTCCATAAGGGCAAAGTGACATTAGGACCTCACCCAAAGTTCTTTCCTAAAGTTGTTATCTCAGATTTTCACCTGAATCAGGTGATCCATCTGCCAGTTTTCTTTCCCAATTCTTGTGCTAATCCGGGGGAAGTTAAATTCCACTTTAGATGTTGTTGGAATTCTCTCATTTGGACAGAACAAGACCATTCGGGAGCTTGCCTAGACTGCTTCTGGCCTAGACTCCTTCTGGCCTTTGCTGAGGGAATGAAAAGTCAGCCTATATCCACCTAAAGACTATCTAAATGAAACTCAGACTGTCTTGCTCTATGAGTGTGTGTTTGGACTCACCTGTGCAGATAGGATCTATTCCATCAGAGCTCCAGCAGTCTCTGCTGTTTCTCTAATAGGCATCCCAATATCTGAGATTTGCAGAGCAGCTGGCTGGAATTCTGTCCACACCTTTGCCCTGCACTACTTCTTGGTATAAGACTCCAGGTCTTACGCACACTTTGACAGAGCTGTCTTACAGACATTCTTTCAGTAGACTGTGATCACCCACTTTCAGAACATGATATCACTGCTTGTGAGTCACCAGAAGTAGACATATGGACATCACTTGAAGAAGAGTAGAGTCGTTACTCACGGTATAGTAACTGGTTCTTCAAGGTATGTTGTCTATATGTATGCCATGACTCGCATGCTATATCAGCTGGATTCTTTTTTGGTGAAGGGTGGTTGCAGCCACTCCCCCTTTACATTCTCTTCTATGCAGCACCTGAGAGGCTATGTCTAGACAGCAGTGTAAGCCTAAGGTTAGTGGGACTCAAGTCAGCTGACGTGTCAGGGAACCTTGGGCTTTAGCATCTACACTGCATTTTAACCCTAGATTAAGAATTTTCTGACCCGTGCTCAAACCTAGGACTCTGAAGTCTGTACTGTAGTGCACAAATCTGAGTCAAAGTAACCCTATCCCAGTAACCCTATGCCTAACGCCCCCACCCCCAGTGTAGACACTCTGTCGACAGTGCTACACTGAAGGGCTAAACTCTCTTGCCCACCCTGTTTCCTAACTGCGGTGGTGCTATTAATGGGACTTGGGTACCCATAAGGAGCACATGAGTACATAAATGGCATAAGTAGCTCCTTTGGTGGCTGTCTCAATAGAACGACTGCAGTTTGAGAAGGCTTCTACTGAACTACTATCTAATCTGAAAATTGGGCTCTCTAGCTCTAAGTTGAGTCATATGGCAGGAAAATGTCCATGTGCATCTGTTCTGAGGATAATTAGAACATCAGTCTCTCCAGGACTGTCAAACTATTAAAATGAAACTTTGCCGTTCTTAATTTTTAAAGTGGGAAGTCTGTTTGTTTTGAAGTTTGACATAAAATGAAGTTATCAGAGGAACACGAACACACACCCCCACACACCCCCAGCCTGGCTGCTGCCAGCTGCAGAGTCATGAAGTGCATGCCCAGGGCTTGGGGTGCAGTATGCTCCAGCAGCCCCTGAGGATTCCCTATTTCTGCTCCTGCCTCACCCTGGGAAACAGGGATAATGGATCCCCAAGAGGCTGCGGGAAAGTTTTGAGGTTGGCTCCCACTCACCACCGTCGCAGTGCACGCTGCCTGGCCGTCTCTGTCACACAGCCGCAGGTAGAGCAGGAGGGACCCAGGAGCAAGGGCCATTGTGCTGGCTGCCTGCAGTACTGCTCCTCTGCTGCCAGGAACTCTGGAATATATCTGGAGGACTTCTGGGACCTAAGTCAAGCTGGGGCCACATACCCACAGGAAACCAGTAGGGCTCACCCCTAGGTCCCAGCTTAACACAGGCTTGGACCCTCCATCCTGGCAGGGTCCTTGGACCTTGGGTCTGAGCCCTAGGTTAGCACATTTGCAGTATGGATACAATGGGTGTTTGGCTTGAGCCTGGTTTCAGACCTGGGTTTAAATTGCTGTGTAGACATACCTGGAGTGTACAGGACACAGCTGTGGCCTCAACAGACACTGCTGTTCAAAAACAATCCTGTTTTCTGTGCCTGGGATGTATGCACACCAGAAGTGGAATTGCATGTGGACAATACATCTTGAAGAACCTCAGTTAATGGAGAGTAACCATTCTCTGTAGTGCTTCAAATATAGTGTTTCAAAAATATAAAGGATATAGGTGCTTATTGTTTAATTATTGCAATCTAATATCTTTTTGTAAATTTAATATCTTTGTAAATAATTGTACATCCACTCGCTTACATCAAAAGAAGGAATAAAAGGGGTTTTCTTAATGGTGGTGTTGCAGGAACGTGAAAGCTAAACTATTCTCTAACAGTGTTAACTCTTCAGCACTAGCTTGCAAAATCTTTGCTATTTCAGTTCACAGGTCTACACACAGTGCTATCCTAACACATTTTATTGTGGTTTTTATATTTCAGGTAATAGTATTCAAGAGATTAGGCAGAGAACAATAAAATGCACATTCACTATGAAATTTTCAGGGCTTTTAACAAAAGTTTTCACAAAGTTTAATGCTTAGTGTATTAATGTGTTTGTTTTGCCTAACACCAAAGTTGCTTTTGACTTTGTGCTTCATGTATTAAGATTCATTATGTCATTCCTTGGTTTCTAGTTCTTACATATTGTATTGTTTTTAGTGCATAAATGTTTTCCTGGTAGCATGGACAGATGTCCACTTTTTCTTTTAACATAATATTCACCTTAAAACATATTCATATCACAGTACCCGCTAATGAAGCACAGGGTAACACAATTTGCTTTTATTTTTTTAAATCTCTTAAGTCTCCAAGTACATTCTTGTCTGATCTTTGTTTTTGTTTTTGTTTTTTTTTTTGGGATTGTAAACTCCTTGAGGCTGGGGCCACATCTTTGTTCATGTCTTGTACAATGTTGAAATACTGTTATTTCTTACATAGAAGATCTGCAGGATTGGGCCTTTAAAGTTATGAATTACATTGCATAATTAGGAATGAGAAGAAATTATGAGCAATATACTTCAGAAAAGGAGGAATGTTCTAAATTGTGTGTACATAAATTAACAATTTAATATTTCAAATTTTAAAGTTCTAGTCAGCTTTTTATTGCATTTTTAACCTGTTTACAGAGGACAGTGAATTGCGAAGAACCTTGCAGTCTTTGGCCTGTGGGAAAGCACGAGTATTGATTAAAAATCCAAAAGGCAAAGATGTAGAAGATGGAGACAAATTCATCTTTAATGGTGACTTCAAGCATAAATTGTTTAGAATAAAGATCAACCAAATACAGATGAAAGAAACAGTATGTATTAAAATACTCCTACTCTTTCCATCTATTATGATACTGAGCCTTGCTTACCTATATGTCCTGGCTGAGTTGACACTTCTCTGCATTTTCAGCAATATTTTTCTCATCCTGGGAGGCTTGTGTCCTAAATTGGTATGATCTCACATACCTTTCAATACTTCTTAATTGTTTGGAGAGTGCAGTTGAAGTATTGACATTACATTGATTGAGCAGAACAAAAGTAATGTTGTTAACACATAAACTGTTTTTATTTGGAGAGAAGAGAGGTATTGAAATAATTATCGTCCCGTCTGAGTTGAGAATATCTTTGGGAATGGATCCCTATTCTTGGGGTCAGCATGATTGATGTGTTTAATTAGCATGTCCAGTTGTTTTCCTTGTCATTAGCATATAGAACTCTTTGAAACATACAGTCCTGGAATGATTCTGTATTTCAGAAGGCCCATATACATTAAGGTTCCATAGAAACCTCATCTGTATTAATGTATTTTTTTAAATAAAGGAATACTGTTGTGTTTTTTTTTTTATTTTAGTTTGGTTTATCAAGTTAACACTTTATAAGAAATATATCACTTTGCTTTACATATGCTTTATTTGTATCCTTGTTTTCATACAAAGCACACAGGATCTTTTATAGAGGAGAAGGCAAATACGCCGCTTTTATTGAAAATACAACAGTTAGTATATGCTTTTCGGTCTCTCTCTCTCTCTCTCTCACACAGTCCTGCCAGTTGATGTTTATAGTTTCCAGTTCAGAGTCTGGATCAATCTAGTGGCCAGCCAGATTGGTTGCAGAGGAGAGCCGGGCTCTGTTGGTCGCGAGCCAATGCTCCTGGAGCGTGGCAAGACGAACTCAAAGCCCCATGGCAGAGCACCCTGTTCTTAGTCTTTTTTCTTTGTTGAAGTCTATGGATTTAGCTGTGTCAAGTTTCTGACCGGTTACTTCTTAATTGGTGTAAACATTCCAATACACCTCCAAGAAGGTCATCC
Source organism: Gopherus flavomarginatus (assembly GCF_025201925.1). Lineage (NCBI taxonomy): Eukaryota > Metazoa > Chordata > Testudines > Testudinidae > Gopherus > Gopherus flavomarginatus. The sequence goes on along the minus strand of NC_066617.1, from coordinate 259,175,786 downwards.
TGTCCTGGTTTAGATTTAATCAATTGTCCTTAGGGGTGCCAGCCTTCACCTCAGGGTCGTCAATCTGCCCTTCCTTCATTATGGCTTCACTTCTACCTTGACCATTTGGCTATAACAATGACCTTCACACCTTATCTTTTCCTGATGCACACAAGCAATCTCTTACAGAAACCTTCAAAGATATACAGACAGCAGTATTTTATATTCAGTAGAATACATTGTAAATCAAGCCTTGCTAAATCTTATAACTTAAAACAATTCACATTGGGGCTTCAGGACCTCAACATTCCTCTGATCTCCTTAACACAGATACAATACAAGATTCTGTCTCTTAGTTACTAAAACCTTAAAACAAAGAAATGTATATTTAACTAGAGTGCCTAATTTGTAATACATATAGGAAACCATAGTAGACATTATAACTTATCCTAAAACAAAAGGGTGACCATAATCAGTCGTAAGGATTGTTTTGGTCTGTCATTCCTTTCTGCTATTCAAAAAGGGTGGTTGACAGGATGAACTCAAATCATACATTAATTCTCATAGTACAATTATAAAATCCTGCGCCTACATCCTTAGTTTCCTTTAACAGCATCAGAACATCCCAGAGCCCAGGTTTTAGGTGTGTGTGCTTGTCTGTCAGAAAGAGAAGAATAAATGAATATTGTTTCTTTCCACACGTTACTTGTATATTTCCCTAAAGCTTAACCAAACATTCCGAGACAGAAAAATTGGCAATGAAAGATGACTTGATGCATATTGTCTTGTCCTTTAGGTTGAAGAACAAGTTAGCACAACTGAAAGAGTGTTTCAAGATAGACAATATCAGATTGATGCTGCTATTGTACGAATAATGAAGATGAGAAAGACGCTCTGCCATAACCTTCTTGTTTCTGAATTGTATAATCAGCTGAAATTTCCAGTAAAGGCAAGTGAACTTAATTTCCTTTAAATCCATACTAGAATTTTTTAAACTACCTGGTTCTTCATCGATTGCTCACTCAGTCCATTCCATATTAGGTGTATGTGCTCGCCACATGCACCAGTGCTGGAAGCTTTTCCCTCAGTGGTATCCATAGAGGACCGGCTCTGACGCCCCCTGGAGCGGTGCACTCATGCTGTGGTATAAGGGGCGCTACCGGCTCCCCCACCCTTAGTTCCTTCTTGCCGCCAGTGACAGTGCTGGAACGTCTGCTGCTTCGGTTAGCATTTTGTTTCATTCAGTGTTTCTTCTGAATGTTTCCTGTAAAATAGTTGTAAGATAGTTAATAGTTCCCCTAGTGTTCGTTCTAGTTCAGCGGTCCTGGATGGGACTCGGCCTAGGGACTGGGCATGTCCCAGTCACCAGGCTTTAAGCCTTGCTATTGTTGTAAGCGGCCTAAGCCCATCAGTGACCCGCACACACATTGTTTGAGGTGTCTAAGTGAAGGACACACAAGCAACAGGTGTCACATCTGTAAATCCTCCAAACCCCGAACAAAGAAGGAGAGAGACATCCATCTCAGGGTGCTCCTGATGGAGTTGACATTGACCCCGACACTGGAGCAGAGGTCCAACTCAGCCCCAAGCACCACAGCGTTGGTGCGGAGCACCCCGCCGACGCCATCTTTGAGCCAGCACTGATCCCCCTCCCTGGCTCTGATCAAGAAGCTGAAGAGAACCACAAGGGGAAGATCCCTGTGCTCCACCCCCACCCCATACCACCCTCCGCACTTTCTGTAAGGAAAAGGACAGGGCTGGAGGAGAGCCAAGACTTGTGCTGAGTGGCTCAACGCCTCCGTCAGGGAGTCGGGCCCCAGCTCAAGTTCAGCAGTCCAGCTCATGCCACACTGTGCCTGCCACCCCAGACAGTGACGGCCTCCGTCATCTAAATGTTCCATCAACACCAGAGGCCCTGAAGGCAGCACAGGAGATCCTGTCGCTACCAGTGCTGCCCACATCGGCTTCGGCGGTACCCCGGTCAAAGGGTAAACCTGCCTTGGGACCTTACCGTGTGTCCGCACCTCAGCAACACCGCTCCCCATTGTGGGGGACCTCCCACCAGCACTCGCCTGCTCTGAGCTGTCATGTCTCAGAGGCAGAGAGGCAAGCTCAACAAAGCCCTTTTTTGTCTCCAGACTCTGGGCGCTGACAGCAGGATTCAAGGTGTGGCTCACCGGTAACGTGGTGCAGACCTACCAAGGCACATGCCCCCTGGCAAGAGACCAGCCTTTCGTGTCCCCAAGGCCTCGGCACTAATCACATGAACCATCATTTGAACGCGGCCACTGGTCACCAACCCACCCATGCCAGTTGCTAACGCACGGATCCCTGCAGTTGGGGAGAACCTCCCGGCGATTGGCCCACTCCAGCTCCCGGTCCTGTTCCACGTCCCAACACCGGTTGAGCAACGTGAGGCATAGATCACCTGTTTACTGACACAGAGTGCCAACAGTCCCTGAGTTCCCACGTGAGGGACTCATCTCAGTCAGCCAGGTCAATGTTGAGGCATAGCGGCCGGCACCGCATGAAGAAGGAATGCCGGTTCACTCGAGCATGGTCACATGCCAGTGAACACTCCACTTCCAGCTGCAGAACTGAGCAGGAGCCCTTGATAGCGGGACAAGCACTAGCGGTACCGTCCACGTCATTGGCACCGCAACCAACCCCATGGGCCCAAAGCCAGTGGCTGGCAGTGGCCTGGTACCCCTGGAGATTTTCCCAGCGCTCACAGATAGTCCCCTCAGTGGTGGGGGCCTCAGATAGGCCATCAGCCTCATCATCTTGCCTGCCACCAGAGGGACTACGACTGGGGAGACCGGCTGGATCCCCTGACGCTCGCTCAGCGCATGGGGCTCTCCAGACCTCGTACTCCCCGGCGCGTACTTCAGGTGAAGGCCACTTTACTGCCTACTGCTCGGGCCTACCTCGACCGGGTCCTGTGAGAGGGCATGGCCCGCCCACCCTCCACTGCAGGCCCCATGGACCTTTTTATCGGGCCCGTGCCCCGTGGACCCAGTCGGCCCCCCCACCCTTTCACTGCAAGCCGGCTGCACAATCTGCAGCCAGTTCTGTTCCAGACCGCGCTGAGGGAACATCTGTACACGCTCATGCTCCACACTCTTCACTACCTCACCCTCGTGTCCCGCCCCGATACAAAGTGACGGGACCTCCCGCCACCTCTCAAGGGTGAGAAGCCCCGGTGGGCCAGTTTATGCTCTGCCCTGGTCCCGAGGCCCGCTGGCGATGTCAGTTGGTGGCTCCTTCATGGGGCTGTGAGCACGGGCGTGTACTTGGCGCGGTTTACCCCTGTCCCCAACACCTGCCCCTTTTGCGGCATGAAGGAGACCCTGGCGCACATTTATTTAGAGTGCGCCAGGTTCAGCTCCTGTTCCGGCTCCTCTTGGATCTCTTCTTGCGTTTTTGGTTGCACTTTTCCCCTCACCTGTTTATCTATGCACTCCCCATCCATGGCCCCAAAGTTGCGGGATCTCCTTCTCAACCTCCTCTTGGCCCTGGCCAAACTAGCCATCTACAAAACCAGGGATAGGAGGTTGGCCGACGGGATTTCCTGCGACTGTGGGGCCTATTTCCGCTCCTCCATCCGTTCACACATCTGGGCAGAGTTCCTCTGGGCGGCGTCCGCTGGCTCCCTTGACACCTTTGAGAAGCAGTGGGTGCTGTCCGGGGTTCTCTGCTCGGTATCCCCATCAGGTTCCCTTCGTTTAGCCCTACAACCTCACCCCGATCCTGTTTTTTTTCATTGGTTGTCCCACGCAATTATTTGGTATCACAGACCTGTGGATCCTCCCCTTAGGCGGGGGGGAGGCCCTTTAGCAGTGGGCGGGCTTTGTCTGCCCACTTCCTGGATACCAACAGGACCAGAGGTGGAGGCCCCAGAAGGCAGAACTTCCCAGGCCCATGAGCAGACAGGGAAACAGCTGGCTGGACCATCAGGCGATGTTGTCGTCATCTTCATTGTCGCTGGACGAAGCCATCACAAGTACCCTTCACCCAGTTCCACAAGATGATCCCAAGGGACATAAGGAACTACTGAAGAGGAACTACTCCATCTTCTGCTCCACGGCTCCTGCCCCTACATGAATCAAATATTATCAATGCCCTGTGGCAAACCCCCTCTTCCCTGCCCCCCATTTCGAAAAGAGCTGAATGTAAATACTTTGTGCCAGCTAAAGGCCAGGAGTATCTCTGCACCCTTCCAGGCCCAAACTCTCTTGTAGTTGAGGCTGTTAATCAAAGAGAGAGGCAGGGGCAATCCGGTCCTACACCCAAAAATAAAGACACGAAGAGACTGGATCTGTTTCGGTGAAAAATTTATTCATCTTCCAGCCTTTAGTTGAGAATGGCCAGCCACCAAGCCCTCCTTGGCCGCTCTGATTACAACAAGTGGCAGGCAATGGCCAAGTTCGAGGTTTTGCTTCCCAAAGGGTCCAAGAAGGAATTCTGGGTGATCCTCGAGGAGGGCACCAGGGTGGCCCTCCATGCAGCTTCAGATGCGGCTGACTCCGCGGCTCACATCATGGCCTTGGCCATCTCCATGCTGAGGGCATCCTGGCTGCTCCTCTCGGCTCTGTCAACAGAGGCTAAGCCGTGAATGCTGGACCTTCCCTTTGACGGCAGGCCCTGTTTGCGGAACAAACAGATAGTAAGCTGCATGGGCTCAAGGACTCCCGTACTACCCTGAAAACTGTAGGGTTTTACGTCCCTGGTCCAGTCCGTAAGTGGTTCAAACCACAGCCAGCTCATGGCCAAGGGAGTCAACCCTGGCGGGAGCCACCCCACAAAAAGAGCAGGGGCTACAAATGCTGGCCAAGCCACCCAATCCCTCCCTCCGCCTAATCAGGCTCGACCCACAATAAGCAGGGGAGCAAGCGGGATTTTTAGGGTGCACCCAAAGGCAACCTATCGGACTATACCCCAGATCTATCTTTCCTGCCTTTCTCCAACTGCCTTTCTTTTTTCCTCCTGGCATGGACCACCATAACCGCGGACTGCTGGGTCCTCAGTACAATGGCGCGAGGTTATATCCTACAGTTACTGTCTGCCCCCACCCCCCTTCACCGTCCCTCTTTAGGGACCCTCCCACGAGAGTCTCCTCGTACAGGAGGTAGGTTTGCTGCAGCTGGGTGTGGTGGAAGAGGTTCCCTGTGAGAACAGGAATAAGGGGTTCTATTCCCAGTACTACTTAATCCCAAAAGCTAGAGGTGGTCTACGCCCCATCCTGGACTTACGAGACCTCAACAAATACCTAAAGTTGAGGTTCCGCATGATCTCTCTAGCTTCCTCCATCCCCTCCCTGGATCCAGGAGACTGGTATGCTGCCCTCGACTTGACATACTTTCGTATAGTAATATTCCAAGGACACAGGCGCTTTCTACGCTTCATGGTGGGATTGGACCACTACCAGTTTGCAGTCCTCCCTTTTGGCCTAGTGACAGCACCAAGGGTGTTTACCAAGTGCATGTCAGTGGTAGCAGCTTACCTCAGGCGTCGGGGTATCCAGATCTATCCGTACCTCGACGACTGGCTGGTCAAACGTCAATCCAGGTCGAAAGGGATGTTGTGGTGCTGCAGGCCACATACCAATCCGGGGCCTGCTGGTAAACGACAAAAAGTCGATGTTAGTTCCAGTGCAGAGAATAGAGTTCATCGGTGTGGTGCTCTACTCCACCTGCGCCAGAGCATTTCTGCCACAGGAGAGGTTCCAAGCATTGGTGGACCTCTGCATGGGAGTCTCCGTGTTCCCCCAGGCCACGGCCAGGGTTTGTCTGTGCCTGCTGGGACACATGTACATATGTTGTCCACCATTCCAGGTTCCTAATATGGAATGGACATGAGCAACACATCTCAAACAACACCAGTTACAGAAGAGGTCTTTTTCATTAATTTTTCTATTCTTTCCTATCCTTCTAAAAGATGAGAAAAGTAAGTAAATAGTGTAGGATTTAATGGTTGAATCAGAATCAGAGATTAAAATGTTAGAATACGTTTTCTTTAACAATGGGGAGGAATAGTCAGCAGGTTTTATCAGGATTTTATATATATATTTAGAAATGCATTTTTAATTTGATGTATTTTGTTATACAATTTTTAAAATAAAGATTACTGTCCTCATTTTATTAGTGGGATTGAAAATTAAAAAGTTCTTTTTATATTTCATTTATATTACTAAACATAATAGCAATTTGATCTTTTCTTATAGCCTGGAGACTTGAAAAAAAGGATTGAATCTCTCATAGACAGAGACTATATGGAGAGAGACAAAGACAACCCCAATCAATACCACTATGTTGCATAATGGAGAGAACTTTTTTTCCTAAGAAAACACCAGAATAATGTATTCAGGACTTTGAATACCTGTGCTGTTTCCAGACTTTACTTTTAGCAGATCTCAAGTTGATGTATACTATTCAACCAGCTGCATGCACTGGTGTGGATGAGACAGAAAGGAAATGTTTCTTGGATCATCCTTGTCAAGACTCTTTAGTGATTTTTAAATGGCACGTTTTTTAGTTTTTAGTTCTTCCATTTGTTCTTTTGAGTTCTTCAAGATATGTTTGTTCTACTTTGTTTAAAATTAACTTTTGAAGTTGGAAGGGAAGGTAAAAACATACTCAGTTTTTCTGGCTTATTTATGTGTGTGTTCATGACTGCACATCCATAAAGACCCTTAATGCTGCATTCTTTAGCTACAAAAATCACTCGGGTATCTTTTAAAACCTTTTTAATTAATTAACCCTTATGTACAAACACTCAGTGAATTTTTGAAATTATGCACCATGATACTGTTATATTCATGTTTGTTTAGTTTTCTTTCAAAATAGTTCTAAACTTCAGTCTGGTTTGGATAAATCAGGTTTTGAAGTGAAATCTTTGAAGTGCCAAGAGGACAACTGAATTAAAATGTCTGTAGTGAGCTGTCAGATTACTTAGCTAAGGTATTCATTTGTGGAATATTTTGCTCTAGGGCAAGTGATTTGTATCACTGTTTATGTAAAACTTTAGTATCATTTAGTTTTGTCTTTAGAGACGAATATAGAATAATTACTGTACAGTGCACTCAATACAAGAAGAGAAGAGATTTCAAAGGCGTTACAGTCTCGATGTTGTGAAAGCATAGATTTATGGATTTTGTGAGTTCCCTGATACATATTGTATATATGTAAGTTGATTTGAATTAAAGAATGAAGGACATGTAGATCTGTTAGATAATTGTAACTATAAGAGAGATACTTTTTGGTGGTAATATTTACAAGCCTCTGTTTTATTTTACAGGATTTGCATAATAGTGTTTCATTCTGATTAAAAGCTACCAAAGGAATTTTGATCATGGCCTAATGAGAATTTAACTAAGCAATATGTTCTTGAAAATAACTTCCTAAATTTATATAATATGATTTTTGTGCATAAATTACAAGTCCATGACCCCTTCTTAAGAATCCATTGCTAAAAGTTGACATCTTCTGCGTTTCTATATTAAAGTCCTCATTCTGTCATCTGGTCTCATGAATTGTATTGCATTCTTTGAATTAATTTTGTTCCCTTTCCTCTGTGTTAGAAACTAAATCCCTTATCGTATGTTTAGTACAACAAATGTATTTAAAAGCTATTTAATATTGTAATTTAATGTAGACATATTTTAACTTGCTTCAATATTTAAATCTTTTGTTAAATCAAATAAAATCTCATTGATATGTATTAAATATTAATTTCTTAGCCACCATGTGAATTTGGCACTTAATCTCAATCTGTCATTGAAGATTAATTAACAGGCCTAACTTTTAACTAATTGATTTATTCCCTATTCACATCATAACCAGCCAAAGTCAGTTTGCTAAAACATACTGCTGTTTGTTTGTTTTTAAATAAAAAGCTTTATGTAATAAACACACAAGTGTAACAGGGGCAGAGGTTTCATCAGACTAAGGATTTGTGAATGATAGGCAGTAATCCAGTAATCTCTGCTATTTGAACAATGCTCTCTACCTCATGGTTCTTAACCTTTTTCTTTCTGAGCCCTCCCCAGTGTGCCCCCCCCATAAAAAACTCCACCACCCACCTTGTCACAACTGCTGTTTTTCTGCATATAAAAGCCAGGGCTGGCAGTGGGGGTACCAAGCAGAGCAATTGCCTGGGGCCCCACACCACAGTCCCCCTCTCCCCCCACAAAGTTGCATTGCTCAGGCTTTGGTTTCTGCCCTGGGTGACAGGCTCAGGGCCCCAGACTTCAGCCCCATGCAGTGGGGCTTCAGCTTTCTGCCCTGGGCCCCAGCAAGTCTAATGCTGGCCGGGCTTGGCAGACCTGAAACCTTCTTGCAGCCTCCCACCTCCCCCAGGGGCCCCGATTGAGAACCACTGCTCTACCTTATCTTTCCTACCCTTCACCCAAAAAATAAACTCTTCTAATTTTGACAAGTGTTTGATTAAAAACAAATCGTTAACAAAAATTGATGCTGTTACATATTTTCATCAACAAGTGAAATGGCTCTCCCTGTGGAAGCAAGGACAGACAAGAATTCTGAGCTATGTAATTAAAAAAACAACCTACCCAGAGACTGGTATTTGTTAGCCAAATTACTCACTTGTATAGCAATAAAAGATTTTTTAGAATCCTTTTTTGTTAGAATTTTTGCAGCCCAAACAAATGGCTAAGCATTTTAAAACTAATACATTTGCATCCAAGTCATTAGTGACCGAAGTTGTCATACTGTTTAGTGGTTTATGTGAAATGAGATGATCTTAGTACAGTTCCTTGTGTTTACATCACAATGAGGTCAAGTATCAGAGGGGTAGCCGTGTTAGTCTGGATCTGTAAAAGCAGCAAAGAATCCTGTGGCACCTTATAGACTAACAGACGTTTTGGAGCATGAGCTTTCGTGGGTGAATACCCACTTCGTCAGATGCATGTAGTGGAAATTTCCAGGAGCAGGTATATATATGTAAGCAAGCTAGAGATAATGAGGTTAGTTCAATCAGGGAGGAAGAGGCCCTGTTCTAGCAGTTGAGGTATGAAAACCAAGGGAGGAGAAACTGGCTCTGTAATTGGCAAGCCATTCACAGTCTTTGTTTAATCCTGAGCTGATGGTGTCAAATTTGCAGATGAACTGAAGCTCAGCAGTTTCTCTTTGAAGTCTGGTCCTGAAGTTTTTTTGCTGCAGGATGGCCACCTTAAGGTCTGCTTACTGTGGCCAGGGAGGTTGAAGTGTTCTCCTACAGGTTTTTGTATATTGCCATTCCTAATATCTGATTTGTGTCCATTTATCCTTTTCCGTAGAGACTGTCCAGTTTGGCCGATGTACATAGCAGAGGGGCATTGCTGGCATATGATGGCGTATAGTACATTGGTGGACGTGCAGGTGAATGAGCCGGTGATGGTGTGGCTGATCTGGTTAGGTCCTGTGATGGTGTCGCTGGTGTAGATATGTAGGCAGAGTTGGCATCGAGGTTTATTGCATGGATTGGTTCCTGAGCTAGAGTTACTATGGTGTGGTGTGCAGTTACTGGTGAGAATATATTTCAGGTTGGCAGGTTGTGGGCGAGGACTGGCCTGCCACCCAAGGCATGTGAAAGTGTGGGGTCATTGTCCAGGATGGGTTGTAGATCCCTGATGATGCGTTGGAGGGGTTTTAGCTGGGGACTGTATGTGATGGCCAGTGGAGTCCTGTTGGTTTCTTTCTTGGGTTTGTCTTGCAATAGGAGGCTTCTGGGTATACGTCTGGCTCTGTTGATCTGTTTCCTTATTTCCTCGTGCGGGTATTGTAGTTTTGAGAATGCTTGGTGGAGATTTTGTAGGTGTTGGTCTCTGTCTGAGGGGTTAGAACAGATGCGGTTCTACCTCAGTGCTTCGCTGTAGACAATGGATCATGTGATGTGCCCGGGATAGAAGCTGGAGGCATGAAGGTAGGCATAGCAGTCGGTAGGTTTTCGGTATAGGGTGGTGTTAATGTGACCATCACTTATTTGCACCGTGGTGTCTAGGAAGTGGACTTCCCATGTAGATTGGTCCAGGCTGAAGTTGATGGTGGGGTGGAAGCTGTTGAAATCGTGGTGGAATTTTTCCAGAGTCTCCTTCCCATGGGTCCAGATGATGAAGTTGTCATCAATGTAGCGTAGGCAGAGAAGGGGCGTGAGTGGACGAGAGCTGAGGAAGCGTTGTTCCAGGTCGGCCATAAAAATATTGGCATATTGTGGGGCCATGCGAGTGCCCATAGCGGTGCCACTGATCTGGAGATATATATTGTCATCAAATTTGAAATAGTTGTGTGTGAGGATAAAGGCACAGAGCTCAGCAGCCAGTTGTGCTGTGGCATCATCAGGGATACTGTTCCTGACAGCTTGTATTCCATGTGTGTGTGGGATGTTTGTGTAGAGAGCCTCTACATCCATGGTGGCTAGGATGGTGTTTTCTGGAAGGTCACCAATGCATTGTAGTTTCCTCAGGAAATCAGTGGTGTCGGGAGATAGCTGGGAGTGCTGGTGGCATAGGGTCTGAGTATAGAGTCCACATATCCAGACAGTCCTTTAGTGAGAGTTTCAATGCCCGAGATTATGGGGCGTCCAGGATTTCCGGGTCTGTGGAACTTGGGTAGTAGATAGAATAACCCTGGCCGGGGCTCTAGGGGTATGTTGATTTGTTCCGGTGTTAGTGTAGGGAGTGTCCTGAGTAGATGGTGCAGTTTTAGTGTATTCCTCAGTGGGATCTGAGGGAAGTGGCCTGTAGAATTTGGTATTGGAGAGTTGTCTGGTGGCCTCCTTTTGGTAGTCAGACCTGTTCATGATGACAACAGCACCTCCTTTATCAGCCTCTTTGATGATAATGTCAGGGTGGTTTCTGAGGCTGTGGATGGCATTGCGTTCTGCACAACTTAGGATATGAGGCAAGCGATGTTGTTTTTCCACAATTTCTGCCTATGCACGTCGGCAGAAGCATTGAATGTATAGGTCCAGATTGTCATTTCGACCCTCAGGAGGAGTCCATGTGGAGTTCTTCTTCTTGTGCTGTTGGTGGGAGGGCACACTGCACCATAGTAACTCTAGCTCAGGAACCAATCCATGCAACAAACCTCGATGCCAACTCTGCCCACATATCTACACCAGCGACACCATCACAGGACCTAACCAGATCAGCCACACCATCACCGGTTCATTCACCTGCACGTCCACCAATGTAATATACACCATCATATGCCAGCAATGCCTGTCTGCTATGTACATCGGCCAAACTGGACAGTCTCTATGGAAAAGGATAAATGGACACAAATCAGATATTAGGAATGGCAATATACAAAAACCTGTAGGAGAACACTTCAACCTCCCTGGCCACAGTAAGCAGACCTTAAGGTGGCCATCCTGCAGCAAAAAAAACTTCAGGACCAGACTTCAAAGAGAAACTGCTGAGCTTCAGTTCATCTGCAAATTTGACACCATCAGCTCAGGATTAAAAAAAAGACTGTGAATGGCTTGCCAATTACAGAACCAGTTTCTCCTCCCTTGGTTTTCACACCTCAACTGCTAGAACAGGGCCTCTTCCTCCCTGATTGAACTAACCTCATTATCTCTAGCTTGCTTGCATATATATACCTGCTCCTGGAAATTTCCACTCATGCATCTGATGAAGTGGGTATTCACCCATGAAAGCTCATGCTCCAAAACATCTGTTAGTCTATAAGGTGCCACAGGATTCTTTGCTGCTATCACAATGAGGAGTTTTGTTGCAGTGACTGAGGCTGAAGGTTGTACAGTCTCTATGCCACTATAATATAAATGGTGTATGGTAATATTGTACAATAATACTGTAATTCTTATTATGGTACCAGATATACACATCTCTAGTATTAAAGAGCAAATATTCTTTATTCAGCCATAATATGTCAGTGGAATATCATGTAAATTGAAACTAACCTATGATCAAAATTGTCCCTAAATTAGTACAAACAGCAGTTCCCACTCAGGTTCCAATTCCTCTGCTGCAGATTCATATTCAAACGTACTGAAAGTGTTCCTTAGATGCTTTTTTTTAAAAACGGGTGAATTCTATCCCTAATGGTCCATAAAAGGAAGAGTGCCCCCTGAGGACTTCAATGATGATAGCAGTAATTTCCACCACAGTGTTTTAGTTTCTTGCAATGGTGGGTAGAGATAAAGGCAGATTCCAACGAACAATGAAAAGTTAAATACCATCTGTATCTGGGCTTGGGTGGGAGGGTGCTTGGACTGGACTTTTGTGGGTGGGGTTTGTTGGGAGGGAAGGAAAGAGGTAACTATTTTTTCATGTACAGTAACTCCTCACTTAACATTGTAGTTATGTTCCTGAAAAATGCGACTTTAAGTGAAATGATGTTAAGCAAATCCAATTTCCCCATAAGAATTAATGTAAATAAGAGGGGGGGGCTATGTGCGTAGCTGAAGTTGTGTATCTTAGTTCGAACCCCCCCGCTAGTGTAGCCCAGGCCAGCCGCACATCTTGGGTGTGAGAGATTGAAATGCACACTGACCCTTTAAGTAAGCTGACCCACTCTTAAGTGCCCCAGGCTCTCTCTGTCTCTCTGTCCCGTAGATGTCCCCACCCTGCTCTATATGGAGAAGACGGGGTAAGTGGGGTGTAGGAGCAGGGGGGAGGGGAACACCTTGACAGTAGCTCCCCCTCTTTTCCCCTCCCCCCTGCACAGCAAGCAAGAGGCTGGGGGAGCAGTTCCAAGGCAGAGAGCAGGAGCAGCACATGGAAGTGGGGGAAAGGATAGCTGCAATTGGTAGCCTGCTGGCAGCTGCTGCACAGGGAACTTAAGGGAGCAGGGAGCTGATAGGGGGGCTGCCGGTCCACCCTGGTTCCAAGGCCGCCGCCCCCCCCCCCAGCAAGTTGCAACAGGCTGCTCTTCCTGCAAGCAGTGGACAAAGCAGGCCCAAATATTAGAAGGGAGCATTGCACAACTTTAAAATGAGCATGTTCCTTAATTGATCAGCAACATAATGAAACAAGTTAACTGGAGTGCTTTAAGTGAGGAGTTACTGTACTAGGAAGACAGTATGTTGAAGCATGCTGCCTCTAGCCATCACCAGGGCCGGTGCAACCATTTAGGCGAACTAGGCGGTTGCCTAGGGTGCCAAAAAGCGGCACCCCCAAGAATTTTTTTAAATGGTTGCAGCTGCTGCTGCTGGAGAGGTAGTCTGAGCTGCCTGCCGCCGGCAGCCCAGGGCACCCCTGGGGTCAGCGCGCCGGCGTGGCAGCCCAGCAGCCCGGGGTCAGCGCACCGGTGCCGCAGCCCAGCAGTCCGGGGCACGCCCGGGATCAGCGCGCCACCGCCACGGCAGCCCGGGGCGCCCCCGGGGTCAGGGCACTGGTGCGGCAGCCCGGCAGCCCAGAGCGCCCTTGGGGTCAGCATGCTGCCGCACGGCAGCCCGGGGCACCCCCGGGGTCAGCGCGCTGCTGTGGCAGCCCAGCAGCCCGGGGCACCCCTGGGGTCAGGGAGCCGCTGCGGCAGCCCAGGGCGCCCCCGGGGTCAGGGAGCTGCCACGGCAGCCCAGAGGTTCGGGCTGACGGCGGCTGCGCTGACCCAGGGGAATCCCTGAGCTGCAGGCAGAGGCTCAGAATCCCTCTCCCTCCCAGAGCAGGGGCTCCAGCCTCTGCAATTTTTCTTGTTGCCGGCGGGGGCCCCGGCAGCGGGGCAGAGCTGCGCAGCTCTGCTTAGGGCACGTGGCAGGGGCCCTGCGACAGTGGCGCAACACCAGGGCTTTGCTTATGGAGGAAAGCCGCGGCTACCCCCTGGCTCAGCCTCCACGTCAGCCCCAGCGAGGGGCACGGAGAAGAAAAGAGCCTCAGCAGTGGTCTGGTGGAGTGGAGGAAGAAAGAGGACCCCAAAGCTCATGCATTGGGCAAGGTAAGCAAGTGCCTCCCCACAAGTCGGCCTCAGGTGCCTGTGCTCCTGCTCCCTTTGTGCCTGGACGGCTGGAGAGAACAGCAGCCTGCAGAGCTGAGCTGCCCCAGTGCCCCCAGGCACCCCCCGACCCCATCCCCCCCACAGCCCTGATCCCCAGCTCCGAGCCTAGTCCTTCTGAGCTGGAAACCCCCTCGACCTCATCCCCCCACAGCCCTTACCCCCAGCTCCGAGCCCAGTCCCTCTGAGCTGGAAACCCCCTGACCCCATCCCCCCAACAGCTCTGACCCCCCAGCTGTGAGCCCAGCCACTCTGAGCTGGACATCCCCTGACCCTATCTCCCCACATCCCTGAGCCCAGCCCCTGTGAGCTGGGCACCCCTGAACCCAGAGCCCAGCTCCCCACCCAGCCCTAGGCAACAACAGCACCACCCCCAGGCAGCGACAGCCCATTGGTACCAACCATCACAATCACCCATCATCTGCCCATTATGTAACTGCAAATGTATACAGACCATTACAGCTTTTAATGTTTTTAAACAATGTATTTAGTGTATTTTCAAATTATTACAAGTTAATTTTTGAATGTATTTCACTAGTTATTTTTTACATTTCCTAATACATGTTACTATAGTATTGCAAATGTTTTATGGAAGGGGCCCCCGATTTTGCTTTGCCCAAAGCCCCCTGAGTCCTCTGGGCGGCCCTGTCTGAGTTTTAAGCCCTGCTGCTGTGTTTTGCCTGCAACAGGCAGGCCTAAGCCTGTGAGTGACCCCCATAGCAGCTGCCTGAAGAAGTGCTTGGGGGAATCATGCAGAAGGAGTGTGATATTTGTTTGAGTTCTCTCCTCATGGAGGCTGTGCTCCACTTGGTGCAGGACAGCAGTCTCAGCAGGACTCCAGGCCCAGCACCTTGCCTCAGTTTGTAGATTTGTACTGCACCCATCACCAGGCTCAGTCTGGCACCGCTACCCCTCACCAGTGCCCAAGAAGCAGTCAAAAAAGTTGGATGGACTGGTTAGGTTAGTTGTCGTGCTGTTGCTTGGCCAGTGTAGAGACCACTGAATGCATAGTATTCCTCTGTGATGTTCTGTCCTGAGCACAATTGGCATGTTATGAGGTAGTGCCTGTGAGGAACAGCTGTCTGTTTATGTATCCAGCCATCATGTCTTAGGTCTTCTTGGGGGGGAGCTTTTCCATCCTGCTTTCATTGGTGACATCTGTGATGCTCTGGTAGACATCTATGAAGACAATACTCTGACAGGATCATCTGGCAATACATCACGAGTTGATGCAAAGGCTTTTACAAAAGCCATTTCTAGTTTCAAGTTTCTTGTTTCTCTTGTTTTGTGGTATGACATATTGTTTGAAATCAACATAACTAGCAAACAACTTCAGGCAAAACAATTTGATATATGTGATGCCATTAATCAACTTGGAGAAACTAAGAAGTTTCTTGTGGGCCGCAGAAGTGACGCAGCCTTTGAGAAAACATTGGTAGATGCAAGTGAACTTGCGGAGGAGTTGGATGTACCGGCACTTTTTGAACCAGATCTAATCTGTATTAGAAAGAAGAGGAAGCAGTTCACATATGAAGCAGATGACGAACCTATTTATGACCCGAAAGAAAAATTGAAAGTGAACTTTTACTTTGCAGTCATTGACACAGCAATACATTCGGTTGAAGAAAGATTCACATTGATGCAGCAAATTAGTTCAGTATTTGGCTTCATATATGATGTTTACAGTTTGCAAAATAAAACACCAAAGCAAATTATGGAACATTGCTTGAATCTGGAGAAAGCTTTGCAACATGGTGAATCCAAAGATATCGATGCCTTTGACTTGTGCAGCGAATTGCAAGCTATTGCAAGACGAGTCCAAAGGAGTTCATCACCACAAGATGTATTGAACTTCATATGGGAAAATAAGCTGACAGATAGTGACCCTAACACAGTTATTGCTCTTCGCATCCTCTTGAGTCTCCCAGTTTCTGTGGCCAGTGGTGAGCGAAGCTTCTCGAAGCTCAAGTTGATAAAAACATATATGCGAACATCAGTGTTGCAACAAAGACTTGTTGGACTATCTACCTTGTCAATAGAACATGACATTGCTCACAGCATTGACTTGGAGGAACTTGTTTCTAAATTTGCTAAACTTAAAGCGTGGAAACATAAATTCTAAATTATAACATGTTACTCTGTGACTGTGTATTGTGTATAATGTATGTGATTTTGGGGGGGGGGGGCGCAAGATGGAAGTTTCGCCTAGGGCGCAAAATATTCTTGCACCGGCCCTGGCCATCACCTATCTAAAAGCCCCCAGTAAGACTACAGAAAAGCAGTTTAGGACATAAAGGTTTCTCCCAGGACTGAGTAATTTAGTGAGGGCACCCATGATGAGGAAAGTAACCAAGTGATGTACCTCTCTGATGAAGGGTCAGGCAGTAGTGCTCACCCTCCTCCATTCTCTGCACCATGAAACATAAATGCTCTCAGGTCTGGGGTGTTAGAAGCAGAAAAACCCTACCACAATGTATTGAGATACTGATTTATAATACAAGATATTACTAGAAACAGAATTTCTGTGATAAAACAAATAGTTCTAAAGCATGAGCGAGAGAATATCCTTTAACCAAGCTGGGCAGGAAAAACAATCATATTACGACATGATTGAATGTCCTGTGCTCCATATCTTCTTTTCCGCTACAGCAGCTAACTATCTTTATGACAACACATTTTTATGGACTAAAAGGTATAGCCAATAAATTGACTACACTTGCAGTTTGATATTAAGAACATTCAAGAGACTGCATAACCAAGCTCAGCCAAATTTATTGTCTAAAGACAAAACACGCTACAGTGCATGAAAAAGTTAATACATCATCAATCCTTCCTGGGAACTGAAGTCTCGCAGTACGTTCAGTTCATCTTAGACAGAGAATGTGCTTCCCAAATGCCCCTTTAAACTGGCCATCTTTTATAGCATAGCTGTTCACAAGTAACAGTACTTAAACTTCAACAAGCCAGCTTTGTCTTTGGTGCCTCCTTGTACTTTCCCATCTTTCGTTTGAATATTAAATACCAAATGTTATGGGGCATGAAGATACTCCCTAATACAAAGCGTTCATATATCTTTCATTATTTCCTTGTACTACATTGTACCTTTGTTTCATAATGCTCAAATATCTAGCTTTTGACAGTTTTTGTATTTGCTTAAGCCAAGTGCTGAGCTATATGTCTTTCAGGTCCTCATGGGATACGTGCCTAAGCATAAATGAGCAAAAATATGCAGTGTACAACTTAGCATAGTTACCCAGCAGACACATACATGGTATTTATATAATAAATAAGTAAACATGTGGTGTATATAAACATTACCTAAATGCACTGGCTAACACTACTTTGCTGCTTTTCTGTACCGGGTTATCTGAAGAAGTCGTAATAGAATTTTCTAGTTTTCTCAAAACACGTGAATTTTAGAAAAATCTATAAATCCTAAGTATCAGAGGGGTAGCCGTGTTAGTCTGGATCTGTAAATCTTATAAAACTTATAAATCCTAAACTATAACCCCTTCTCCCCTTTTTTTAAAGTATGCAAAAGTGCAGTTAACTTCACACAAACAACCTCACCTAGGTTCCCTTAACCTAGAATTATGAAGCATAGCTATCCATTATATGGTCATCTTCAGTGTCTATTGAAACTTTCAATATCTTTTAATAATACAGGGATTGTGTAGCCTTGACTTTCATTAGGGTTATCTTTTAACAATTTCTGATTAGGCAAAAGCAGACTGAGACATTTCCCATAGTTCACAAAGATTCCATGTGGGCGAGGTAATCTCTTTTATTGAACCAACATCTGTTGGTGACAGAGACAAGCTTTTAAGCTTTCACAAAGGTTGGTCCAATAAAATGTATTACCTCATCCACCTTGTCTTTCTAATATCCCTGGGACCAACATGGTTATAACAACACTGCATACAAAGATTCCATGGGCTGTACAAAGAGTTAGTGTATCTCTGTATCCAAACAGCTAGATCATGTGAAATTAAATTATAGTACTATATGGAAATTTCAAAGGTTATGTTGATGGAACACAGAGATATCAGACATGTATGAAACACAATATGAATGCTCTACAGCTCACATTTCTAATACGCCACCTGTGAAGTATAAATATTGTGTCTTTAAATGTAAAGCTAGAAGGGAAAATGAAAGGCTGACAGAACTAAGCGGGCTCAGTTAAAAGTTGTGATTTTCCATAGTTTCCAAAATGTAGTCCTTTTGTTTTTATAAAGTGGAATCAATCTTAAAATGAACCTCAAGTTTCTACCGAGTTTTGGAAGCTGATGCAAACCTTCTCATAAGGAAGATTTTTGGCTGAAGAAGTGGCAGATAGTTTCAGCTTTAACCAAAGCTGGCTTTAGGAAGTCCAGGGCCCAATTTGAACAGTTTCAATGGGGCCCTAGCAGGGATGACTTAAAAAACAACAAAAAAACACATGGGGCTTGTACTCACTGAGCGCTGCACCGAGTCTTCAGCGGCACTTCGGCAGCCGGTCCTCACTCACTCCAGGTCTTCGGCGGCACTGAAGGACCCACCGCTGAAGACCTGGAGCACTGCCAGGTGAGTAAAAATTAAAAAGGTGCCTCTAGCTGGGGAAGGGATTCTTACTGGGCACGGGGCCCGATTCAGGGGAATTGGTGCAATAGGCCTAAAGCTGGCCCTGGCTTTAACTTAAGGTTAAATATGAGTTCTTTGAGTGATTGCTCATGTGCATTCCACAAGATGTGTGTGCTCGCCATATGTACCAGTGCCAAAAGTTTTTACCCTAGCAGTACCTGTAGCAGAGTGCCCTAAGCGACCCCTGGAGTGGTGCCTCTATGGTGCAGCATAAGGGGTGTTGCATGCTCCTCCCATCCTCAGTTCCTTCTTGCTACCAGTAAAGGTTCATTGGAACTGCTCTGCCACTGTGTGGCTGCAGCTTCCCTCTTGGACTCTTAGTTCATAGTTAGTAGTACCTACAGTTAAAGTAGTTTAGTTCAGTTAGTTTAGTGTGCCCAGGTAGGGGCATGCCTCATGCCCTGGACTTTTAAGTTGTGCAACACTTACAAGCAGCCAATGAACACTTCAATCTCCCTGGCCACTGAACAACAGACTTAAAAATGGCAATTCTTCAACAACAAAAACTTCAAAAACAGACTGCAACGTGAAACTGCAGAACTAGAATTAATTTGCGAACCGGACACCATCAAATTAGACCTGAATAAAGACTGGTAGTGGTTGAGGCACTGCAGAAACTAATTTCCCCACAGTGATTTCCCCCTACTGTTATTCTCACCTTCTTGTCACCTGTTTGAAATGGACCACGCTGATTACATTGCCCTCATTACCATCACAAAAGTGATTTCCTCCCTTGCTATTCTACTTTTGAGAATAGCCCACTTCCACTTTACTTGAATTGTCTCATTAACACTGACCTCCCTCGCCACTTGGTATGGCAACTCCCATCTTTTCATGTGTTGCGTATACATATATCTATCTTCCTACTGTATTTTCCATGCCCTGCATCCAATGAAGTGGGTTCTAGCCCCCGAAAGCTTGTGCCCAAATAAATTTGCTAAGCTCTAAGGTGCCAGGGACTCCTTGTTTGCTTTGCTGATACAGACTAACAAGGCTACTACTCTGAACCAAGCGGTTTTCTTACTGACGTCTTGGCTCCCTGCTGCCAACACAGCCCCTGCATTGCTAAGCAGCCCCCAGCGGAACCCACCTGCCCCTCACGGACCAGCCTTGCAGGTGCCCTGCTCTGTTTTGGGCAGTGGCCCCTCTTGTTTCAACTGACCCCACCAAGGCGCTTAATTGCTTCCTGCCTCGCTCTGACAGGCCGGCCCGCGCCAGGCTCTGCTCCCGCCACCTCTGCCCGCAGCCGGGATGGGAGTGGGGAGGGGTCAGTCCGGCTGCACAGACGGAGCCACGCGCAGGCGCAGAGTTCAGGGCACGCGCTGCCGCGGTGGAACACAGGATGGCGCAGAGGGAGAGTTGTACCACGTGGGTGCCGAGCAGGCCCGCGGCCAGGCTAGGAACCCTGCCAAGACCGAGGGGGCGGGGGAAGGGCCGCTTCCCTGCCAGCTCGTACCTTCTCGCGATATTTGCCCCTCCCCCTCTCGTTAGCGGCCGAATCACGTGACGCTGGGGGGCGGTGACGTCAGCAGCCATATGACCTGACGGGCGGGGGGGGGGTCTTGTGCCCGGCAGTAGCAGGAGCCGTAGTGCGGAGTCTTCCCTGCGCCTCCCTCATGGCTCGGGTCGGCGGCGGCCGCGGGCTGTTCCTGGCCGCGAGGCTGCTCGGTAAGAGGCGTCGGGCCCGGCCCGGCCGCGCGGCCCCCCCCGCCCCCGGGAGGGGCCCCGCTCTCCGGCCGCGGTTCGGCGCGGCCTGGTCCCAGCGCCGAGGGCGAGCAGTGCAGCCTGCCGGGCGGGGGGCGGCGTTCAGCGCCTTGGCCAAACCCGTCCCGTCCCCTTAGAACCACAGGGGCCCTCAGGGGGTCATCTAGTCCAACCCCTGCTCAAAGCAGGACCAGCCCCCGATTATTAACCCACTTCCCCAAACGGCCCCGCAAGGGTTGAGCTCACAAGCCTGGGTTTAGCAGGCCAATGCTCAAACCGCTGAGCTGTCCTCATGAACGAGCAAATCTGCCCTTCAGCGCTGCTGGTGGGGGGCTTGTCGTGTCAGACCAGAGGAGTTTGGGCTGGATGCGGGACTCTGTTCCACCCCAACACTGAAAACATCCTTTGCTTTTAGCTTGCTTTCCTCTGTAGTTTGCTATTTTAATGTTGTAACTTTAAACTTGTTGGGGTTTGGGTTTCCTGGAAAGATGCTCAACGTTGTGTGCTGTTCTTGATTTGCTAGATAAACGTAAGCTACAATTTAAGGGCAAGCTTCCCTCTTGTGTGGGGATGGTGGAGGAGTCCTCAGGGGACCCTGTATCCCTGGAGGATAAGCAGAGCAGAACCCACCTCTCTTGTGTTCCCTGGGCCAGGAAATAAGGCAGAGGTGCGAACTTGGAAGCAATGCAGAGCTCCACTGCGTGAGATAAATTCTTTGGACATACACAGATTAGCCTTTTATGTTGTTTGGACCTAGCTGTCTTAAAATCAAGTATCCAGGGGATTTCACTGTGCTACAAAGTTTTACTGCCTGAATATGGCTGTGAACCATTAAGTTAAATGACATGGTGCTGACAACTTTAATGGTCAGTGTAGATGGGACAAATATAGTCAATGTTGTGTTTGTAATGCATTCAGAGTGTCACCAATGCATTGATATCTGGCTGATTCTGTAGACATATGAAACAGTAGCTTTCAGATGTAGTGAACTTTCCCATTCGTTTTAGGGGCTTGTTGCCTAATGTGACTGTTTCAAATGATAACAGGAGTTTCCTGCTGAATACATTCAGCAGAAACAGGGGAGGGTGCAGTGGGGAATGCAATTAAACTTCCATCCCTCAAATGTAGCTGCTACGGCTGATAAGTGGAAGGAAGACTTGCAGGGAGAGTAAAACAAAATTCAGTATCACTAAGTAAAGGATCCTCTATTGACTTCTTCCCCTGAGAAGTGCAGCAGGGCTGGGCCTGCGCTCACCAGCAGCAGGAAGTGCAGCAACCTGGCCCCAGCCATCCTGCCAGTGAGTGCTGAGGGGGCGCTCTTGCCCCCAAGTCAGCCCCCTCTGCCCCCACAGAGGCCTGGGCCTCACCCACCACATGGGGTGCTGCGTAGGGCCCCAGAATAGCTAGGGACAGCCCTGGTTGTAGGTGCTGCTTTCACCTAATTCCAGTCTAAGGTGCAGCTTTGAACCTTGCCTTTGATGTCTTGGCTCTCAGTTCTTGCATTAGGTGTGCTGATTAAACATGGTCATCTAACAGTCACTTGCTGAAAAGCACTAACTCATAAAGGCAATTGAGGAAATTTGCATAATCTAGATTAAACGCCAGTAAATACTTTTCAGACACAATAGATGCAAGAACTATGTAGTTAATCTATTTGTTTCTCTTTGTAATGGGCATAGGTCATACTGGGGGACAATACAGGGATTGTTAGGCTAGAAAACTCTTGTCATAGGTTCATAACTGTACAGGTGGGCTGGATACCAACACTGTAGAACTCTGGTGTTTGAAAACGCATATCTGAATCTTGCAGCTTTGGTTCTTTTTGAAAACTTAAGTTGCAAGGAACTTGTATGTAAATGTTTCAGATCAGCTTTGTACTGCGCTAATCTTATCTTCACTGATGGCTTGTTGAAGCATGCTGTTCTTGAGATAATGTCCCATAATATATCAAATCCTGATGAGCCATTCAGAGTGGACTTCTATAGCTTTTCTGGCTTCTTCTGAAGAAACACGGTTCTGGGGCAATGTACTTGGCACAGTGAAAATTCTTGAAGGTGTAATGAAGTGCAGATGCTAAGTGGATCCTGTAATCCTCCTCTTCCAACTGAGATGAGCTTCCCAGGTGTCTGTTCAAAGGGAGCTGAGTTGTGGCATTAAGGTTTTGGCTCCTGACCAAATGGCCTTACTAAATTTTCAGGGGTGTATGGCATTGGTTACAAGTAGCACTACATGGTCTGCTGGTGAGCTAACTTGGTAAAAACTGTTTTGATTGAGATGCCAATACTAGGAGCTGAAACTAAACCTCAGAGGGTATGTCTCCATGGCATGTTCGAGCAAGCCATCGAGCCCAGGTCAACAGACTTGTGTTAATGGGACTTATTCTAGCGCTCTGAATTGCATCTCTGGCTCTGAAGCTATGGGGTGGGATTGGGTTTAAGAGCCTGAGCCCCAGCCCAAGCTGTAAATTGAAAGTACTGTGTATATGGCTGGTTTTAGATCTCTCGACCCAGGTCTGACCCTAGGTGCCTGGGGTAGCCCACAATGAAAATGCCACAGTCAGGGCAGGCTGCTAAAAAGAAGAGCAGATTCTGCCAAAATTGGTGGTTAACACTGTAGTTAGTCACTAACAGCCACAAACTGTGCTCCTGATCCCCCACACTGGTTATCAAGAAACAAAGAAAAATAATTCACACAGCCCCCTTTATTGTATTCCAGTTCTCTGGCTCCCAATCAGCAAGTAAGACCATAAGAGTGGCTGTACAGGGTCAGACCAAAGGTCCATCTAGCCCAGTATCCTGTCTTCTGACAGTGGCCAATGCCAGGTGCCCCAGAGGGAATGAACAGAACAGGTAATCAGCAAGTGATCTGTTGCCCATTCCCAGGTTCTGGCAAACAGAGGCTAGGGACACATCCCTGCCCATCCTGGCTAATGGCCATTGATGGACCCATCCTCCATGAATTTATCTAGTTCTTTATTGAATCCTTTTATAGTCTTGTCATTTACAACATCATAATAGATGTCCACTAAGGAAGGTAGTTATTTAAAACTCTACTTGCTATACAAAATGTTCTTCTGATCCTCAAAGGGCCATCCACGTTACCACATCAATACTAGTTTAGACCTTACCCAAAATATCATGCTGTCAGCCAATCCTTTGGTATCTAAAACTAAAGATTATATTATAAAAGAGAAGAGAGCTGTTAAATGGTCAGAGCAATCAGATACATACATATGACAGAGTTCTTAGCAACATTGGTGTTTCCTGGCTTGTAGAGTCCCTCTGGAACATATCCAGAACAAAGATCTGTCAGTCCTTTGTTCAAAGCTTCAGTTTGTAGAGAAGCTACTCCAGAGGTGAGAAGCAGGATAGGAGACAAATGGAGAAGATGCAGCTGCCTTTTTTATATTCTTGCCATGTGGCTTATGCATTTTGTCCCAAACACAAGCTCACAGCACATGGGCATGGGAAAGCATTTGGAGTCCCATGTCTACAGACATGTCCCTATATGTTGTCCCACTGACTCATAGGTGTAACCCCTGCCTTTTCTCAATGGGCTCATTGTACAACTGATTGTCCTTCATGGGCAAGCTAGATAGAGCTGATGTCACACTGTCTGGGAGCGTCACCCAGAAACACAGCACAAATTTGATATACAAATATACCACACAATTGTAACTCGCAGTACATACATAAACCTGATTATCATATTTAGCCAATCATAAATTTTCCACTGATGCCTTACATGGCATATCTCGTAGGAGTCATTGCAGTTTTGTAATACTGATAGCAATAATGTTATAAGTGGTCACCCATATTCCATACAGTGTCACAGTGGGCTGGAAGGCTTGCTGCATAGATGTACCCTGAAACGACAAAAAACATACAGCTGCAGAAAAGTTACCTTGTTAGAGAGGCAACTCGCATTTTTCAGCTAAACTAGATGCCCAAATTTTGATGGGATTGTCTCTTTCTGGTACTAAAGATGCACACTTTTCCAGTAGCTATTTTCACTTTAACTGCTGTCAGCTGTATTCTTTCCTTCCAGGTCACGTATAATTGTTTTAAAATCATGAGTGGCTTCAGTGAGAGGTGTCGTGACCAATTCTGCTCTAGCATGTAAACGAGTCCACTGCCAACCATAAGACCACAAACCTTAGTACCACTTTTAAAACCAATCTGAATACTTTATTGCACCATCTTTATACTGAACTGTACATATTTCAAATGACTCTTTATTCATTTGGTGAGACTTCAGTGTGCCAAACATGATATTTGAAACTTTTTTTATGCTTTTGCTTAGTAATTTGGAGGCATATTTATAGATTAAATAGCCTTGGTTGTGATGTGGATCGCAAGGTGAGGATGACTGGCTTGTTTGTTTGTCTTTTGTTTGGTTTTTCTTTGCTTAGCTTTTTCTACCTTTCATTGGCAATGAATAACATAGCACCATGTAGTACTGACAGCCTTACTTTTTTTAATGAAAATGTAACAAGTGTAGTAGCACTCCTTCCCTTTGATCCTAGAACATTTGGCTGCAAATGTCATGTAACATTCCACAATGGTTAATGAATGAGAAACCAAGACAATCTTTGGCATTCAGGCTTGGGCACAGAAATCTACATTTTCATCAAGTGGAAGAAAAATAATTAAGGGTATTTAAATTCAGTTCATTTCTGATGAAGTGGGTTCCAGCCCACAGAAGCGTATGCCCAAATAAATTTGTTAGTCTCTAAGGTGCCAGAATGACTCCTTCTTTTTGTATTAGTTAATTTGTAGTTTGGTCAGATGGCCCTTTTTAAGCAGCCATCTTGAAAAGAGCACTTAGGGAAGGCATGCACAATTTCTGTATGGAGGCTGAAGGTGCACCGGCTTGTTTTTGTTTAGATTAGAATATGAAGCTGGTTCACTGAACTAGTTTGGTCTGCACCTCTTCTGTCATCTGTTTTTTCTTAGGAGACTTTTCTGTTTAGTTCAGTCTCAGCCCTGAGTTTGAAGGTATTCCCCACCCCATCCCAAAGATGCGGGCTATCTTTATTTATCTGCTCTTTTAGAGTCCTGGTGCAAAACTCTTGAAACTTTTAAGTTTCAGATACCAAATGGAACTTGATGTAACTTCACAGTGACTTTTCAAACCACACTTGCAGCTGCTAAATGGCCTTTTTCTTATTTTATTTAAGCTGGAAAAGTTGAGTGAGTAAACACCGTAGCAGACTTTGACCTTGTCTTTATAGTGAACTGAAGAGCTAAGAATCAACAAATATTCCCCCCCATAACTGATGTGAAACATTTATTACACTAACATGCTTGAAAATCATGAATCAAAATTAAAAACTGAATCCTTTGTAAAACTTGCACTGCATGTTGCTATTCCGCATGAATTCTGCCCTGCCCCTGTGGTGAGAGTACATTTATTTAGCTCTGTATGGAGTATGATGTAGTCCTCTCTGCTTCGTATGCAAACTTTTTACCTTTTGGCTAATAGTTTGGTTACCTTAGGGTAAAACACTGTTGGAGTATTTACACTAGCCTTTACAAACCTGTTAACTACTGTGAGCTAATTGGCTATCGGTTAACTCATGGTGGAAATCTAATACAGACTGCTAACTATTGGTATCTTTATCTAACACTAGTGTGAAAAGTATAGCATAACACCCCCCCCTCCCGTGAACTACCTTCAATATTCTGTTTACATTTAATATAAGCTGCAATACTTCAAATTGACTTTCAAAGACCCAAATACCTATTAGCATCGGTACACCACTTGGGATTTCAGTTACTCATCCTTCCTCAGGATGGAAGCCTGACCAGGCTGGGTGCTGCAGAGAATTCTCTGGGAATAAGTGGAGTCTTCCAGAGTTTTTTGGGGTGTTTGTTTTGTTTTAAACTTACTCTCTTTAGGTTCATCTACAGCAGAGAGAAAAAAGCTGTTGCCACTGCAGCTTCAGGCAACTGCAATTACTGCAAGATACTTCTGTCTGTTGTCCTAATGCAACACAAATATGGTCCACGTATCACTGTTGCATCTCAGGGCAAGTCTTAACAAAGTTTGCACTTGCATTGGCCACTGCATTCACTGTAACACTCCTGTGGACTGGAACAGGTGTTACAGCTGCACTGGTGCAGTTGGTCCCTCCCACTCTCTGTTCTAATTGGGTCTGAAGGCAGTTGATGAGGGTCTACTCTTGGCTCTACCTATTGCTGTTCCCTGCTGTCCTCCCCTTCCTCCCCCCCCACAAAAAAAAAAAAGGTGGAGAGAGGTAGACTCACAACTTCATGTATGCTTGTATTGATTTTAACTTACATGTCACAAAACATCAAACCTAACCAGGTACTGTGCTGGTCTCGTCTCCTGAGAAACAGGAGAGTTAACAAACGCACATTAAACACCTGCTTAAAACAAATCTTGCTGTTTGTTTGATATCTTGTGATCTCTCACATCCCTCTCTTCTGTCTCTTCAGTCCTCTAATAAAGGGCTTGTACTGAATGTGCCCCTGGGTTGCTATTACTGGGGGGGGGGGAGGGGGGGCGGCTCTTCTCAACTCTGATATGGACCACTCCCCTGCCTGGATGTGGGAGGGAGTGTTAAAGAAGCTGTTAATTCAGCTATAAAATGGGTTCCTAGTCATCCATTGAAGTGACTGTGGGTTGTAGGTTCTAACCCACAACCAGAAGTACAATAAGACTGACAAACAGCTGAATTATTTAGACAGAAATCAAACCAAATTCCTTACCTCCTTGGAGCACTGTTCTACCAATAAGCACCACACCACTTGGGAACGTGCCGCTGGCCCAGAGTCTGCCTGGCAGAAGGTGCAGGCAACTTCCTGCCATGCTCAAGCCATAGTATCTGCATGCACAGCAGTAAGCAAATGTTAACAGGTTTGAATAACAAACTATCAATTATCCAGCAGCTCCAGAGAGCTGTTCAGAAGTTACGGGACAGGCACCAACTTGCACAGGTTGTGTTGTGGCAAGTATGGTGTGTGCAGTGCCTTCATTGGCACACAGACTGGTTATGGCATGCTGAACCATTGTAGTTAAACAGATTACAGTGTGAGATTTCAGGTGAGGTGGATTCTAGTGGCTAACCCTCTTCCTCCCCTCTCCCCCAAAAAAGCATAAAAATACTAGGGGGAAACCCCCGCTGTGCAGACAATGTGAATCCAAGCTAAACAGAACTGTTACATAAACTCTAGTTCTTTCAAAAACTAATCCGCTGGCTTGAGATCTGTGTACCAGACAGACCTCTAGAATCATGGAACAACCCTAATAATGAAACTGCCGCAGCAGAGTAAATCATTAATTCCTGCAGGCAGCAATCTGGGCAGTTTTCTTTGGGAACAGATAAACTAGGGTAGTCAATAGGTGGACTGTGGATTGAATCCAGACCTCAAGATACTTTTGAACTGACCCTGAAATCTTTTTATTTACTTATCATTATTCTTTTATTTTTATTTTCTCCAGAGTCTGGACCTTGACTCTCTGGAGTCTGGACTGCGACAAAATATAGACTACCTCTGGCATACACTGCAACAACTGAAAACATGTTTTAACAAACATTTCAGTTTCAGTAAGCGCTAAACACTCCACCCTCCCCACACACACTTAAAAAAACCTGTTCTCTGTCAGAGGCTGGATATTGAATTTAGTGCACCCAATCTGAAAGGGTAGATCCTTAATTACATCTATACAAGCTTGTATTATTTGAAACTCTCTCTGAGGGTAAAGAAAAGGGAAATCCTGACATTCTATTTGAGCATCAAGTGAAAATTACCTAGCAATGAAAAGTTAAATAACTAATATTGTTTCTGCTAATGAATTGCCTGGTGGCCTGTATATCTCCACATGATTATTTTGCATATAACAAGGAGCTGAAATGGTAACTTGTAACATAATACTCCACCAGCATGTTAACTTGGGATCATAGCAAAACAAAGGCAGTTCTGGAAGTAAAGGCTCCTTTAGTAAGAGATTCAACATACACATGGAAACACAGACTTCAGGTAGAAATATAGGCAACTGGTCAATAGGTAAAGATTCACAACTGGGCCTTCAGTAAATCATTCATATTTGTCACTTGCATGTTTACTTCGTCACAATTTCTTGAGTATTGTATTTATCCAGCTGTGATGTCAATCAGTCTTTAAAATTACAATGTCTTTGAATCCATTTTACAAAGCTGTATCACCTTGCTCTGTACAGTAGTAGCAATGCAATGAAAAATATTTCCCATGGAGATTGCTGACCTCTCTTCGCTTTCAGTGATCACTGTGATTACTCATAAACACTAGTCTCTAGAGCTATTTAATTATATACCCTGAAAGTAACCACCAACTTATGGAATCAATGCTCTATTAGTAACAAATTGCAACAGTCTTCTCTGGAGCTGTCAACTGTTAAACTAAAAGTCAGAAGGTCACATCACTGATTGCTTAAAGTAAACAGGAGAAAATAAAGGTCTGTTGAATTAGCCTGTACTATGGTAAGCACAGGCAGTGCTGTAACTGTATAGTGTTCTTTAATGAGTTACATTAAGTAAGGCTCAGTTCTGTAATAGATCTTCCTAGCACTGACTCATTGTAATAGGTTGGTGTGAGTGTGGATGTACAGTCCCATCTTTAGCATTTAACAGTTTGTAAATTCTCTGACATCTTGTAGATGGGCTGAGACTTTCACATGCTGTAAACTGTGACGATCTGTACTGAAACTGTCCCCACAAAATCCACGAACGGCTTCTCCCTTGCAGACTCAAGGGATGTGAGGCTGCCTTCTTTTGGTTTCCTTGACTGTTCTTTCCTAACTCCCCTCCTTTCTGTCTGGTCCTTTTGGTGTGTTCTCTGCTCTCCCTTCTCTTGTGTTCCCCTGTCACTGATCATCTTATATATCACCGTGCCCCTTCAGTGACCTGATCAGCTCCTGTGGTCTTGAACCTACACTGTCTACCCTCAACCTACTTCTGACTTCTTCCCCATGTCTATGCTTGCATATCCTTCTGCATGTCCTAAATTAAACACAACAAAACCTGAACTGTACTTTTCCTCCTAAACTACCTGGCCTCCTCACTTCATCAATAACAGCTCCACTGGCTTCTGTTAGTCTCGTAATGCTGGAGTTACTCTTTCCCTCTCAGTAAATCTAGTCACGTCCCATGGGTTCTCACTGGTTAAAGTGCTGATTCATGCCTTCGCATGAACTCTTACAGGGGCTACAGTAAACTGCTCTTCTCCTACAACTTCCTCCTCCTACCTTGACATCACCTAGCAACTAAAATAATCCTCTCCTGCCACTTTAGCAGTTATGCCTCCTCCTTTTGGCCTCTCATTCCTCTTTGCTTCAAGATCAGATTCTTCATCTTTGATAAGGCTCCACTCCTGTCTCATCTTCCACTCTGTTGGTCCTGAATTCACACCTTCTGGGGCGTTCTCGTTTCATTGTTGCTTCCTTAATCTCTGACTCTGACATTCATTCCTCTCTTCACATTGCTGCTCTTCTTTGGCTTGGAATGATATTCTTCCAGTGTGCCAAGCCTTTTCTCCTCCTGCAATCTCGTATCAAACCCTGTTTCTTTCCACTGCTGGCTTATGTTCCTGTGCCACCTGATCTTAATTCTAATAGCATCATGTTGTTTTAAAGGTTAGAAATCCAGCCATCTGACTGTGCAGCTCGGTGGCACCTAAATATACTAGAGATTTTCAACACATAATTCTTCACTCTTTTCATCCGTGGCTCTCAAAGCACTTTCAAAGTATGGGCAAACCCCAGTATCACTGCTTTATGAATGGGCAACTTGAGGTATAATTTAAATATAGTACTGGATCCTCAGCTAAGTTAAACCTGAGCTGTTTCACAGCGTTCAGTGGAGCCACATAGAATTGGTCGACATTTTCTCCCAAAAAAGGCCTTTTTGACTTAAATAAACTTTCATGGAAAAGCCTCCAATTTGGTCAAATCTTCCTGATTTTTATTGAGAAATGGAACGTTCATTGTTGGTTTAAAAACTTCTAGTTTTTGGAAGCAGGAGTAAAATGTGAGCCCAGTGCAGGGCTTCCTTCAAAATCACAAGGGCTACAGACCATTCCCCCTCCCCCCCCCAGGGTTTAGGAACTACCTCAAGGTGTGTGTGTTGTGATGAACCTTGATTGTGGAATCGTGGAATAATGGAGATCCTGAAATATAAACAGCTTACAAAACCCTACAGAAACGATCAATATTCAGTGTGATCAAAGGCAACTAAAGTGTCCTTCACCCTGTCAATCCTCACTGTGCCAAGTCCTGTTGATGAAACTTGCAAAATAGTCATCCCGGGTGAAATGGGATCAGATTGCTGCTTGGCTGTGTGTCGATGCCTGGCTTTATCCCTGCAGCTCTTTCCCATCATGAGGAAGGGAAGGAAAGTGACATTTGTGTTTTGTCAAGGGCTGCTGGGTTAGGAAATAGTGAAGAATCCCCTCATTCTCAAGCAGTGTGAGGGAAAGGAGGTGTCATTCTTATCCTCCTGCCCTCTTACTAACTAACCAACCGCTCACCCATTTTAGCACTGACTTTTGTATATGTCCACTGCTCCAGTGCTCCAGGTGAGCTGGACATGTATTGGGAAAGAGATTTGTTTCCACTAGTAAAGGCAATGGAATGGGAAACGGACCACTGGTAGCTTACAAAGGCATTCTGTGCTAAGATCATGGGAGAGATGGCTTCCACGTGGAAGATTTAAAGTAGGACTGTGAAGTGAGTGATTGCATATTTAGTCACAATTTTTTTAATCGCACTGTTAAACAATAGAATACCATTTATTTAAATATTTTGGCTGTTTTCTTCTTTTTCAAATATATTGATTTCAGTTACAACTCAGAATACAAAGTGTACATGCTCACTTTATATTTTTATTACAACTATTTGCACTGTAAAACCCAAAAGTCTTTTTCAATTCATCTAATACAAGTACTGTAGTGCAATCTCTTTATTATGAAAGTTGAACTTTCAAATGTAAAATTGTTTTTAAAAAAATTTTTTTTAATTCAATATAAAACTTTAGAGCCTGCAAGTCCACTCAGTCCTATTGTTCAGCCAATCACTCAGACAGATAATGCTGCCCGCTTCTTGTTAACAATATCACCTGAAAGTTGTTACCTGAAATTGGGCCAGCTAATAAGCGTAGGGTGGATTAATGACCCACCAGAATTTGGCAGAAAGCAGCATGTTTTATACTGATATTAGCTCCAAAAAAAAAAAAAAGTTGGTGGGGGGAGCTCACACTCACATACTCACGCTCCCAGGACAGGCATGGCACTGGAGATGTTAGGATCCTTGAAGGTAACTGTCCATCACTACGCTGTGGATGAAGGTAACTCTTCCCGAGGCACAATGAAATGCAGTGGGGCAAACCAATGGCCAGGTGGTCTAGGCAAAGGGCCTTTACGGGAGGTACAGTCTTGTGACTGCAGTACTGAGCACGTGGCCCCTTCCCCTTTTAACCACCTGTTCATGGCCTGTGACTAGAGAGGACTTGACCACATCTGGTTGGTAACACTCCACCTCACACAATGTCCGTGCATTGGGTGAGGTGAGCGCTGTCTAATTAGAGTCCCAGACACCTTGTCTGCCTGGGAACTCTTATGATCTTCCAGCTGTTCAAGCAGCCGATTCATTCCACAAGCATTCCAGGAGGGAAAGGAAAGAGGAAAGCCACTTGACAAGTATTCAGAGGGAGAGGAGACAAGGCGGGGGGAGTGTAACATCTTTTGCTAGGGTGACCAGATATCCTGATTTTTATAGGGACAGTCCTGATATTTGGGGCTTTTTCTTATATAGGCTTCTATTACCCCGCACCCACCCACCCCGTCCTGATTTTTCACACTTGCTGTCTGGTCACCCTACCTTTTGTGCATACAGATCACTGCTGTTCGTACAACAAAAGTGAGAACAGTGTTTGTATGACATTGTGTTAGCACTTATTACAAGATATTTACATGCTAGATGCACTAAAGATTCATATGTCCCTTCATGCTTCAACTACCACTCCAGAGGACATGCTTCCATACTGATGACGGGTTCTGCTCAATAACAGTCAAAAGCAGTGCAGACTGACACACGTTCATTTTCGTCATCTGAGTCAGATGCCACCAGCAGAAGATTGATTTTCTTTTTTTGGTGATTCGGGTTCTGTAGTTTCCGCATCATTGTGTTGCTCTTTTAAGACTTCTGAAAGCATGCTCTCTACCTTGTTCCTCTCAGATTTTGGAAGGCACTTCAGATTCTTAAACCTTGGGTTGAGTTCTGTAGCTATCTTTAGAAATCTGATATTAGAGCCACCTTTGTATTTTGTCAGATCTGCAGTAAAGTGTTAAATCAAACATGTGCTGGGTTGTCATCCTAGACTACCATAACACATAATATTGGGAAGACTGCAGGTAGAACAATAGAGCAGGAGACATACAATTCTCCCCCTAGGAGTTCAGTCACAAATTTTATTTAATGCATCAGCATGGAAGCATGTCTTCTGGAATGGTTGAAGTGGCATATGAATGTTTAGCATATCTGGCACGTAAATACCTTACAATGTTGGCTACAAAAGTGCCATGTGAATGCCTGTTCTCACTTTCAGGTGACATTGTAAATAAGAAGCGGGCAGCATTATCTCCTGTAAATATAAACAAACTGGTTTCTCCTTGCAATTGGCTGCACAAGAAGTAGGACTGAGTGGACTTGTAGGCTGTAAAATTTTACATTGTTTTGTTTTTGAGAGCAGTTATGTAACAACAACAAAATCTACATTTGTACGTTGCACTTTCACCATAAAGAGATTGCACTACAGTACTTGTAGGAGGTGAATTGAAAATACTATTTCTTTTGTCATTTTTACAAGGCAAATATTTGTAATCAAAAGTAATATAAAGTGAGCACTGTGCACTTTGTATTGTGTTGTAATTTAAATCAATATATTTGAAAATGTAGAAAAACATACACAAATATTTAATTTCAATTGGTATTCTATTGTTTAACAGTACTATTAAAACTGTGATTTATTGTAATTCATTTTTTTAGTTAATTGCGTGAGTTAGCTGCCATTAATCGACAGCCCTAATTTAAAGTGGTGGTGGTTTTTTTTCTTCTCCCCTTGAAAGTACAGAAGTACTAACTAGTGTCTTCAGGACACACCTACAGATCTCGTTGCAGATAAACATGAATTGTTTTCATCAGACTGTACCTTGTCACTTGAAGACTTTTATCCAAAGCTTTTCTTGTACCAAGGGGGAGGGATAGCTCAGTGGTTTGAGCATTGGCCTGCTAAACCCAGGGTTGTGAGTTTAATCCTTGAGGGGGCCACTTAAGGATCTGGGGCAAAATCAGTACTTGGTCCTGCTAGTGAAGGCAGGGACTGCACTCGATGACCTTTTCAGGGTCCCTTCCAGTTCTGAGATAGGTATATCTCCATATATTTTTTTATGTTGTATGTGTCAGTCCTTCTCTTGGGGTTTAAAGTGAGCACTGTATGGATATGTCTGTACGTACAGTGCTGCAATCGTGCAGCTGATACAGCTGTGCCATTGCAGCATGTGTTGAAGGTGCTCTATGCTGACGGGAGAGCTCTTCCGTCAGCCTAAAAATGCCACCTCCACAAGCGGCTGGAACTATGTCTGCAGGAGAAGCTCTCCCACCAGTGTAGCAATGTGCACACGAGCGACATAGTTAACCGACATAAGCGCTCAGGAGAGGAACATTCTCAACCTTGAGCGATGTGAGTTTTGTTGACCTAGGCTATGTCTACACTACAGCCTGTTTCTTCAAGTAACACTTAGTTTCAAACTAACTACTTGCCACTCTTAACAGTGTTTTTGCAGATGTCCTCGTCAGCATTTGAAGTGAATGATCAGAGTGGTAAAGTCTGCATAATAGCTAATCTGTCAGCGTCCTTCTCAGTGGAATACCACACCAAGAGTGGTCAACAGGTAGGAGCAGTAGCTCAATGTTTACTTTCAATTTGCATTTTAATCAGGCAAACTGATGTTGGTACAGGTGGGTTCTGTTAGAAGTTAAAGCAAATATTAAGCCAGAAAAGCTCCTTGCACAAACAATGCTTTTTCAATCTTTTATTCCTCCTTGCTTCTGCAGTAATGGCTCTCTGACACCTTATTTCCTGAGTAGACTTTGGGAAAAACTAATAGCACCAAGACTGCCAGCTGCTGCATGAACTTCAGTGATTTAATTTGTCAGTTTGGGGTCCTAACATCAATACTAGAAGCTGCTGCTGAAGGGTGCATTTAATACTTCGGGTTACATAATACACTTGACCAGTGGTCCCCAAACAGTGGCATGCCCCTCTAGTGGGCATGGAGAAATGTTCAGGGAAGGGGGGGAATGCAGCAGGGCCCAGGCCAGACCCTGCTGGCGCTGCCCAGCTCTGCTCCTAGCCTGGCTCCTGGGGGGCGTAGACAGGGGTAAGGCGAGTGCAATGTGAAAAGTTGGGGGACCACTGTACAAGAGCAGCAATGCTTAGTTTGCCTTACCTCAGTATAGACAATCTCTCAAATCCTGCAGGTATTGCTGTTGGCTCCTTTCTTAAATTGTGACCCTCAGTTCAGCAGACAGTGTGCCCTTTATACTGTGATTCTCCTGCTTTGTGTATGCACTTAATCTGCTTTTTATGCCAAGAAAAAATTTAGCCCCTATAGGCCGCTTCAGGAGAATTCTCTAGATGTCTATTTACCAGTTGTATAGCTAGACTCCACTCGAGTCTGTTTTGGTTTTGTTTTTTATGAGAGCTCCAGTGTACTGGGACAATTGCTGAAGCTGCTGGGGTTGCATATCCAGTTTGTAGTTCAGTTATTAGGTCAACAAATGATATGTGCTCATTAAATACTCATTTGAGTATTTAAATTGTCCACTGCTTTTAGTATTCTGATGTAATGGTCTTCCTTTGAAGATGGCATGGTACAGCTAGTGTTGCCACCTGGCCAGGTTTTTCCAGCATTGTTCCTTTTTTTGGCAGTCGGCCCAGGAAATCTGTAAAGGTGCTTACTACACACTGCAAGCGTCTAGTCTTGTGGGCTCAGGATCATCCTAGATGTCTGTTTTTTGTATCTTAGAGGTGACAACTCTAGGTCCAGTGGACAGGGCACTGGATGGAGAGTTCTATTGGCTCTGCTCTCCTACTGACCTGCTGTGACCTTCAGATTTTTGCCTTAGTGTCCTCATCTGTAAAATGGGGATGATACTTTAGCCCTTGTATCTAAGGAGCTCTCAAAGCATTTTACAGAGGAAGGGAACAATTGCCCAAGCCAGTCTTTTTTCCGTTTATAAAGCAACATCTAAAACACTGCATCGTCTGCATTATGCCAGGCTCAGTACAGCACTGCCAATTGAATCTGCTCATTTCAGCTGAAATGAAGAGCTCTTCAGAAGCAGCCGCAAACTATTTCTGTAAGATTATTTTTGCTTCTCTTATTCTGAAACTTGGAACACTCTCACCTTTTTGAGCATACTGTTACCTTAGCTTAGTTCCCTATGTCTCAAAATATACTATCACTACAGCTGAGAGTGAGTAGCTTTTGAAACTGAAAACCTTTTGCATGACATACAAAAAGTCTTCAGCGATCTCAGTGAGGAGTTAGTTGGTTCAAAGTCTGTCCACGTTCTTCATCTATTCCAGTGGACTTGATTTGAAATGTTGCTTAGTTCTAGAATTGAAAGATTAACTGCTTAGTTTATTTGTGCTTCACTTGACTTGATACAGATTTTACACGAGCAAGTTCATTATTCCTAAAGTGCTGCAATGATCATGCCAGATCTTGAATTATTTAATTTTTATAGAGAAAACAGTCTAATAAATCTCCATAGCTATAAATAAAAAAAATTTTAGTAGCACCACTGATTGCAATTATATTGCACCAAGTGTCAGTGATGATCATCTTTAAGCAAGTGTCTACTGGAAATCAATTAAGACTGATTCATTGCACCTGCTGCTTTTTCTGGCTGAAAAAAATATAGCTTGTAGCCAAGCAGCTCTTCAAGTTTCAAGTCCGCTGATCTCACTTGTGTTTAAAACTGACTTGGATTTAAATTAACTTTAACTGAAGTGGTTTTAAAATAAAGTTGTAACCCTTTGGTACTATTGCAAGTTTTAGGGGTGTACGAGTAAGATCTTGTCTGCCCTTCTCTCCCTGCCCTCCAGGATATCACCCTAAATTCACTGCATATCCTAAGGCTAGGAATCATGCTAAAAATCTTGCTCAATCATTCAGTTGAATAAATTGCACATGCCACAGGTGAAGAGAACTGGGAATTGCTGTATATTTTAGCACTGAAAACTAAAAGGAAATTCTTATGCTGATTGGTAGGATGTCTGTTTGGGCTGCCTTCACGGTAGATACCACTTGGACTAGGGCACTTAACTTTAAAAAACAAAAAAACCTGTTGGTTGCCATTTAATCAGTCTGGAAAGGAATTAAAAGTTGAGCGTAGATACAGCAAAGTGTATGCATAGAGAAGAGGAATGCAAAATGAGATGGCTAGTAAGGGGGGAGAGAACAGACTACACTGAACAGGAAGATGGAACTGCTCAATGGGCAGAAATTACTGGATGGTGGGGTATGGTGGAAAGAAACAGAAGAGAGAATGAAAGTAAAACTGGAGATGATTTCCTGTTGTGTGAATACTCTTCTTCCTCCATCTCTTACAAGTTTTATTATATTCTAGAGAAATGGTTAGCACAGACGAGATGGAGCCAAATGTCTGCTTATACATGTGTATAAAGTGCCGTTTTGAGCAGCTAGCTTCTCTATCAATCTGTAATCCCTTGAGCTTCATGCCTTATTAGACAATATTTTAGAATGTCAAACTCTGGCTTAGCAAGATTCCCGTTTATGGCATGTATGAGGAATGAGCTGTGGAGGGCCCTAACATTCTAAACTATCTAAAAATTGCACCCGGGTTAAGTCTGACATACACTAACATTCAAATGAAGCTGCTTTCTTAACTCAAGCCAACTGGCCCTTATAAAAGATCAACTACACAGTGTTTCTCAATGACTGGTCCATGGATTGGCATCAAGCCCTGAGATCTCCCTGACACTGTTTAAGAAGGCAGCAAGCCAGTCCCTGGTATCAAAAAAGGCTGAGAAACATTCGTACAGCTTGTTAACTTTCCAATGTTCACTTTGGCCTTCAGTGCCAATGTAAAACCTTGTCATAACTCCTCCTATTGCTCCTTTTCAGAAAGTAAGTAAAATAAGATTTCCAAGAATCATAGACAAGCAAGAGTAGTGCAAACTGTTCTGTTTAATTTAGTCCTTGTTACCCAGATGTATTAAACACCAGAGAACAAAGCTTAAGTTCTCCCAACTTCCACTTTCTATCTGAGTTCCTGTACCTCAGCTTCTTTAGTTCAGGAAGTTGGGTACAATCTGACTCATAGTGCTAGTTTGGAGGAAATTAGGAGGGGGGAGGTGTTTCCTTAATTGGACATGGAGCTAAATGCTTTTTAAAAAATCGTAAACCTCAAACACTAAAGTGTATTTTGAGGGTTAAGTACTTGAATGCTAAGAATGTTCACCCTGTGGTAATGGACTCTGGCTGAGAGTGCTGGAGTAATTGCCTGGGATATCTGAAAAGTAACAGTAGGGAAGGCGTTTACTAATCCCATTTAAAACTCTCTTGATTTTACCCACTTTAGCTGACAGCACATCTCGCGCTTGCACAAAATGCTGAAGTACTGGCAAACAAAAGCAGTTGTGGTAAAGAGAATGTATCGGCTCCTATACTGGCGATTGGATTTGGAGCAGGACATTTGTTACAAATGAGTTTCACAAAGACCTCAAAGCTGTACAGCGTTGATGAGCTAACATTCATTTACAATTTGTCTGATACAACTGTGTTCCCCAACTCAACTGGAGGTGAAGTAAAAATTTTATTGACTCTCTCTTGTATGCTCCTGAATTGTTATACATGTGGAATAGCACTTTTTATTTTTCTGTGCAGTGCTGTCTGGCGATATCCTAATCTTTGCACAACTGTAAATTTTGTGTTACAGGAGAAAAAAACGTTTCACAAAAAACTAATATTCAGGCAGACTTGGACACAAGATATAGATGTTTCAGTACCAACCGGATTAATATGTCAGTTGTGACCATAACTCTTAGCAATGTTACACTCCAAGCATATCTTGTGAATCATACCTTAAGTGGAAATGGTAAGTATCTCTGGTTTATTGAGAAAATATACTGAGACAAGCCAACCTACCTTGTTGTTTGAGGCTTGTGACTAAGTAATCAGAAATAGAAATATCCTGTCACCTCAAGATGACTTCTGTTCACTGCCAGCATAGGCTGGATGTGAAAGCCACCATCTGACAGCTGTACAGTGAACTCATGTGGCTTCAGTTCACTTTCTGCTGGATAGGTACCCGCGTCATGACAAGCACACGTTAGCAGCCTTGGTACAAGCCAAGGATTGTATCTGCCTGGACACTGTAAGTATTAAGAAAGGGTCCCTAAAGCATATTAGTGGTGCAATATAGGAGGCAGTGGCGCCTGCTGCTGCCTGTTCTGCACCTGATAAACAGGACCAGCCATCAAGACAGGGTGAAATCCTACTCCCACAGATGTTGATAGCAAAACTCTTTTCAATAGAGTCTGGATTTCACTCTAGCTGTCTAGTACATTCCATGAACATCAAATCAATTCAATTAAAAAAAAAAAAGTTGATGCTGGTGCTTTCAGCATGAATTCTCCCCACCAGGACATCCTCAGCTGGGTCCAGTGTATTCCATGGAAAACTGGGAAAGGGATTTGTGAGGGCACGACTGTTCAATGGAATTTCTGGAAGGGTGCTGAATGAGGCTTGTCCTTGTGTAAATACAAGTGTAGACTGTGTTCTTCACTGGTTCAGCTACACCTGTATTCATTCTCATCAGTGTGCAATTCTGATAGTGTAGTCACAAGTTAGACCGGAGATTTTCACTGTGCTGGTCCCCTCCAAGAGTGTCTTGGGATTTCCTTAGCTATATATTCCTGGCTCTTTTTTCACATGGGGAACTGGGAGCTGCTGCTGCAGAAAGGGAGACCTGACTCTTACTTGCTGGTAGCAAATTGCCTGCTTTCCTGAAGAGAGATGGGCAGGAAGTTTACTTGTTCAGTTTTTGCCTTGGTCTAAGATGATATTGAAGAATCCAAGCTCGTATTCAATATTGGCCTCTGATCAGACAGCTTGGCATCCTTGCTTTAAAAAGGTGGCTAGTTATTATGGGGAACCATATTTTATAAATCGGTGAAGATAACACATCTGCACTGTATTTGGGACTTACTCCCATGTGCAAATGGGATCCTTTCTTCTGCAATACACAGGCTAATCAATTTCCCCAGACATACTGAAGGTCTCCATATATGGGGGCCCTGTAGCTGCAGTAATTGTAGGAAGATCTTCTGTGTGGCACCAGACAGAACCTACTGAATAGCACTCTGGCTTGTCCTTATGCTCAGACAGGGGGAATAATCTCATAGGCCAGGGCCTTGGCTCAGAGAGCAGAGCCAAACAGGGCTTCCATGCAGTATCTACACCAAGTCCACCGTGGACCGGAAAGGCTGGTCCAGTCTCCCACTGAGACGTAAGCTCCCTGGCATACCTTACCCTGAAATGGGCAGGAGATGCCAAAGAACATACAGGGCTCTGTTACCATGTATGTTTTGAGGGTTTAATTAGCTTGAAGTTTAAGTACATTCCTTCTTGACCTGCAGCCCACAATAAAACTTACGGAAGCAGAAATTTTGGAGCATACTTATTTTAAAACCACTGCTAA
This sequence comes from Gopherus flavomarginatus, assembly GCF_025201925.1. Taxonomy (NCBI): domain Eukaryota; kingdom Metazoa; phylum Chordata; order Testudines; family Testudinidae; genus Gopherus; species Gopherus flavomarginatus. The sequence continues at coordinate 259,135,737 of NC_066617.1, read as the reverse complement.
GCGGTTAAGTAACCAAAAACTACATCCACAGCATGGAGACTAAACTCTGAGTGGTTCCTCAGACACAGAAGCCAGGTCTGCACTACAGTGTTTGCTGCGTGGTCTCTTGTATCCACATAAAAACAGTAAATGTGACGCTTTAAAGGGTAGCATTCTTGGAATGGGACATAATCATGGCTCAAAGCTTAAGTCCTATACCACAGGGATTTCCTTTCCCTGACTGGCGTGCCTGCCTTAGAAGAGGAGCAGAATGCAGGAGCCTTGGCTGAAAAGTTGCTAAAACAAGTCAGGAACTCATATTAGGAGACCCCTGGCATCTCTTGGCAAACGATAGGGATGGGTTGGGTCACTGCTCCCCTATGACAACTTTTTCTTCCTATTTAATTACCATGTGGATCCTGGCTTTGAACTGGACAAGAACGGAAGCTAGGCTGGCCAGCTGAAGATGCATAAACCAGAAATTGTTCCCTTCAGAGAAGTGGCAGGGGCGTGGCTACTAGTGCAAGCAGGTCTGATGTAGGAATTGACAGAGGAATGAACCTCACAGGTTGTGCCTGTGCTAGAGTGAAAGGTGTATTTTGACAATCATTAGAAGGAGCAATGCAGAGCAGCTTGTGAACAAGCTCCGTAAGAAGCTAGATCAGGCATGGGAAAACTTTTTGGCCTGAGGGCCACACTGGGGAATAGGGAGGAATCAGGGCTGGGGTTGGGGCATGGGGAGAGGCTCAGGGATGCAGGTCCCAGAATGGCCATATACTAGAAAATGGCTTTCAAGGATAACGTAAGGACCAGCTTCTGCTTTCCAGTGTGCTGGCAGCCAACAGACTAGGGTTGCAACATGAGCCTAGCTATGTATATGCCAGCAGGGGGCGCTAGCTGCATCTTGATAAATCAAGGATAGGTGTAAATGTTCTTGATTTAGTGAAAAGACATTAATGTCAAACTAATGGATAGATAGCTTCTGTTTCACCATAAACAGCTGTTCTGCTAAAACTAATAAGGGTAGGCATGTGTCATCTTGATAACAAATAGAATGGGTTTCTCAAAACCCATCATGGTTTTTTCCATAATACCTAGTACAAAAGTAGAAGAAAGTGAAGCTGACCAGTTCTGTATTGAATCTAACCAGTAAAAAGTAAATTAGACTCTTGAATTTCTTTCATTTGTTCTTAATAGAAAGTATTAAGACTAAAACTTCTTAAAATAAGGGGATGTTCATTCTCTCCTCTCCCTCAAAGATAAATTACAGTCTTAAAATCTTTGTGAATGACTTCCTTGTAATTCTGTGCAATTGTACTTGATGTTTATCACCTTGTACGCTTTTCGTTCCAGAAACTGTGTGTGCTGCAGATAAGACACCCACTACTCCTGTAGCCACAACACCTACTAGCCAGACACCTACAACAAGCCAGGCACCAACCTCGCCTCCACAAAATCCAATGACTGGGAAATATAATGTGACTGGTACAAATGGAACCTGTGTACTTGCTCATATGGGTCTGCAGCTTAATGTCACGTATCTAAGAAAAGATGGAAAGGTAAATCTTGTTTGGTTTTTTTTGTACACTAAAAACTTTCACAGAGAGCTATGCTTCGTAGGCTGGACTGGGTGCTAACCGTACTCCATTATGGTTCTCCAATTGTTCAACATTTTAACTTGATATGAATATTCAGACAATACAGAATTAGTGTAAACTTGCTATAAATAGTGTGTTCCTGATGTACTGGGAGCTGTCCTGGATAAGACCCTTAAATGTGTCTCCATTACAAAGCGGGACTCTACAACTTGAATGTTGAAATCCAACTGAAATATATTTGTTCAAACCATAGAAACAGCTGAAAACATCAAAAGGAGAATCTGGAAAATGAAGATGCTACTTAAATGCGTTTGCGTCATTTAGACACACAGATCAGTCTGTTAGAAAATGAGGCATCTGAATATGAACAAACTTTCAAATTCTGTGCAGACAATTGACAGTTCTTCTTTGATATTATGATATTGCAATTTGAGTTTCAGTCTCGCATAGTTTCACAGTTTGTGCCAATGTCAAAGACCAGCACACATGAACTTTGAGGGGGCAGAACTGGTTCATAGACTAACTTACTAGTCTTCCCTGCAAATAAATATATATAATTTTTTTTTATTTTTTATTTTTTTTTTTTGCAACAGTCTATTGGCTCTTTTTCAGTCCGCCTCCTGCCTACTCTTTGCTGCAAAGCTCAGCTCACCAGCTTTAGTGTCAAGCCTGTACCTTCCTACACACATACTTGGTTCATTAACAGGTCTGCTGGAGGGGAATAATTGGGGAAACCCACTCTGATAGATTGGGCTCTTTCCTGGAAAACCACAGTAAGGCTTAGTGGAAAGACTAAAAGGTCCCATCCTTAGGGGAGTTAGGTTGCAAGATCCCTTTTGCTGGTCCATGATTTGGATGCAAGTCAAAGGAGATGATTGCAGTCAAACGTTGGATACTGTGAGCTCCAGAAGGTAAGGCATGTGAACTGGTCTGTGGATGTTAACGTTGCTGGGGGCTTGCTTGATCCCTAATGATTGTATTGATGGGAAATGCATTTCACCACCTTAGCTGTAAGTTACAGGTCTCTTGTATGGAATCTAGTAAGCCAATTCCTGCAACATGAACTTCTAGCCCCTCTGAAATGGTTCACTTGTCCCCTAGTGCAGTGGCTCTCAACCATTCCAGACTACGGGACCCCTTTCAGGAGTCTGATTTGTCTTGCGTACTCCCAAGTTTCACCTCACTTCACAACGACTTGCTTACAAAATCAGACCTAAAAATACAAAAGTGTCACAGCCACACTTACTGACAGATTGCTGATGTTCACGTTTTTACCATATAATTATGAATCAATTGGAATATAAATGATGTACTTACATTTCAGTATAAAAAAGTCATTGTATGAAGTTTTAGTTTGTACTGACTTCACTAGTGCTTTTTATTTGTCCTGTTGAAAGACTAGGCAAATATCTAAATGAGTTGATGTACCTCCAGGGGTATGCGTACCCCTGTTTGAGAATCACTGCCCTAAAGAATAGTAGGAGTTTATAAAGATCTCTTCTAGGGCCAGCCAACCTGTAAAATTCTACTGGCAGTCTGCTTCCAAAACCCGGTTCGCAGCACTTCTATGTATTGCTGAGGCAGTTCGGTGATTCCTTCTTACCCCTGGGTTGGACATTTTGTTTTACACCAATCAAGACACAGGTGTTTAATTTGGCAAGTTATTTTATCAGAACGCTTGTATGTGCAAACTTCTGATTCAGTCCAACAGGCTTAAAACCTTTACCCCATAGCACTCTGCAAACAGGATTGTCTGAAATGCTGAGACGTTAGCATTGTGTAATAAAGCCTTTCAAACTCTCTTGCCTTTACATGACTCTGTAATCGGCAAGATAATCCCTTCTGGCCTTTCTCAGCTTTCCCTCATGTGGAAGCAGAAGAGTGTTCATATGGTTGCTTTAATCTAATTTAATAAGCCTTAGTGCATCAGTGGTGATGGCTGATGTTTCCATCAGGCTCTTCAGTGCAGTACCAGCTTCCTTATCCACATGTTTTAGCTGGAAAATACAGTTTGACTGTAGCTAAGGATCTGGGCCTTAGGGAGAGCACAGCAAGGCTTGAATGGTGGTGTAAGCACAAGGAACCTGTGCCCACATAACGAGCACTTTTTTACATGCATGTGTGCGTCCACATGCAATTTTTCATGCATCTGAGCAGAAGCCAGGTAGCAATGAGCTGAAAACCGAGGTAGCATTAACATCTTGCTGTAAGATGTAATAACTAGCCCTTCTCTCATCCATAGACTGGACTGGATGTGCTGAATTTTGTTCCAGTGAATACATCTTTCTCTGGGAGCTGTGACCATTCCTCTGCCTTTCTGAGCCTGACTTTCGGGAGAACCAGACTTGTATTCCAGTTTCTCCTGGTAAGGGTGTTTAAATGTAGTATCTTGCACAGCTCTGGCTTGCTTTTTAGATGTGACTAAATTGTTCTGGACTCAGGATAGATTAATTTATTTTGTGACAGTGAGTTTTATTCCAAAAAAGTTTTACATCCCCTACGGAATGTATAACAAATGAGCAGGGAGAAGATTTTTGTAAGTAGAAGAAATGGAGGGGAATGAAGAAGCACTTTGTTGTTAATACGTTGTGCAATTGTCCATGAATGAGACTGTTGGTAGCTCTGTTACTTGAAACGGCCTTTAGGGGAACAGACTTCTGTAAATAGGTGTTTCATCTAATTACATGACAAGCTTGCAGAAGGAATTGGATTAAAGTCCTTAGTAATACTGTTTGTAAAGCATGACTGGTACCTGCTGGTTCACTGCCTTCTGCAGTGATTTGTTAGGTACTATGCTTCCTTGGTTGCATCAGCAGCACATGTGACAGAAGAGTTGATAGCCCTTTTATTTCCCTGGGAGGGTGTGTTCAGGATATAGTATGTTTGCTCACTGACCTTGAGCAATTATGATCAGCCTGAAATTTCTAATTGTCAGCCTTTAAATGCTGACAATATTGATGTTGGCTTGAGTTAAAGCCATTAATGTAGACCCTGGCTTTCTTGAAGGCCTTCCAGTGAGCACTTGTGCTGTATCCTTGCCTGTATTCTCCAGATCCCACCATCCTGGGTCAGCAGGGGACTGTGGTTTTGATGTGGTGTTGAGAGTATTTATCTTGTTTACCATTTTCAAATGCTAACTTGGTAGCTCTTTTAAAAGTCTCAGGGCATTTTTAGCTTGACTGCCAGTGACCACTTTACCTGGCATATTCTTTCCTGAGTTGTATCCCTCTCCATTGTGTCTTTTTTAGAAAAAAAAAAAAAAAACAAAAAAAAAAAACTGTAGTTAGTATCACATTCTAGAATGTCTTGGGGTTTGGTTGGTTGTTTTGGTGACCTCAGCAGTTCTAGGGAGGATGTATTAAACTCTTCAATTGTAGAACTAGGTTGTACTTCAACTGTTTAAAACATGTCTGAATGCCAACCCTTTTGTGGGTTTTTTGTTTGTGGTTTTTTTAAGAATGCAAGTACTGAGAAGTTTTTCCTGCAAGGTGTCAATGTGACCACAACTTTGCCTTCTGAAGCTAAAGGTAAGGATTTTTGTTAAATAAAGTCATAGACGAGCTCTATAAATACTAAGGAGCCTAGATATGTGCCCACTAATACGGAGTGTGAAGCCCGGGGGTGGGGGAGCGAATATGCATTTTATGTGTTAACTACTTGAATTTTCTTAAGCCTTTGCAACTTTTCTCTCAAACCCATTTTGTTATGTTGCCTTTTGTTGCACAGAAACAAAGATTGACGTTTTTAACCACAGCATGAGCGAGCTGAGAGCTAAACTGGGGAACTCCTATAAGTGTAATGCAGAGGAGAAACTTTGGGTCACAGACCATGTCTTTGTCAACTTATTTGATGTTCAGGTCCAGGTTTTCAAGATTGATGAAAACAAATTTGGAGCAGGTAAACTGCCTACATCTACACTTTCAAGTGTCGTTAAAGGTTTTAATAAAATCGGTAAAACATGCAAGTTCAAGCATATCGGAGTATTTTTTTCAGAATCTAGTCTTTAGAGTTAATGGCCAGTTCAATAAATTCAGCTTGGTCTAAAGCTCACAGTCACAGGATGCCTCATTACAACTGTGACTCAGACCACCAAGTACAGCTAGCTGAGTGTCTGAATTAAGGCTAGTGCATTACATGTAAATAAATGCAAAGTTTTCTTGGAATAGCGCATATAAAGACACAGCGCACCATTGTAGTGCGCAGAAAAGCTTTGGAGGATCTGTAGTTCCACTTTCACACCAGTGTTCTCTTGGGCAATCATACCAAAGGAGCAAAGATCTGAGAAGCTGACTTCCCAACTGGTTAAGTGATCTCTGTGGCTGTAGTCACAAGGGAAGGTGTTAAGTGAGAGGAGTTTGGGTAGCTAGGAAGAGAAGGTGCTTGTGGGCTCCTGTAGTATTGGCTCTATTAATGTGTGGGAAACTCGTGTGTATATATAAATCCACTATGACACTGTGCAGTAAATCGCACATTGTGTACCCTCTTGATAAACAGTATTCACTGTGTACAACAAGCTGTTCAATCATTCTTTACTGAATCATCTTGAAAAGCAAGCTGACTTACAGTAGCTATGCTGAGAGCTCCTTCCATTGTTGTTGTCAGGCTACAAGTTAAAAGTTAACTGGCTCAAGTTTAGCATTCAGCTGTATGCTAGGATAGAATCTTCCAACATGAAATCAGCTGAGAGTTTGGTACCTTTCCTGTCAGCGGGCCAGTTCCTAATGTGAATTTTTTTTCCTCTTTACAGTGGAAGAATGTCAACTGGATGAAAATAACATGGTGATCCCTATAATTGTTGGCGCAGCCCTTGCTGGACTTGTCCTGATTGTCTTGATTGCTTATTTGATTGGCAGAAAGAGAAGCCATGCTGGATATCAAACTATCTAATAACTTGCACTTAAATGAATCCAGGGGTTGATAAAGAGCAGTTGCAAGAAGTGGATAAATTAACTTCCCCTAAGCTGAGATTCCTTATTATAAAGGAGCACAGTCTTTCTTGCAAAATGCTTGTTAAATTCTGCTTTATTAAATGTGAATCCATCTTGCAGCATTTAACTATGCACGAAGGAATAACCTCTTAAATTCTGGTGTTTAAAGTTGCTAACTGGTTAAATAGTTACCTACTTAGAAACAAGCTAAGAGTGCTTTTCTGAATTGGCATGAATTCAATGTCAGTTAGAAATATTCCAGACTGGTGTGTAGCTAATTCATTCACTCAGATTTAAGTCTAACAAAGGGAAGCTTTCATTGCTTGTACTACTACGCTCCTGTGATGAAGTTAGTAATTCTACTGATAATTACTTACTTTAAAGGTATGACAGACCAATCAAAATGTAAAAATTGATTCCTCCCCTCCCCCAAATTAGTAAAAAAAAAAAAAAAAAAAAAAAAAAAAAAACCAAAAAAAAACCAATTTTTTTTAAGCTTTAAACACAGTATGCCTGGCATCTGCAGGTATGAATAATGCAATACTCACATTATAGGAACTCATTTACAATTGGGCAATTCCCTATTTTGATATTTTTTGATGCTCTGCCAGTTTGAGCTGGCCCTTTTAAAATATATAAAATAGGTGTTTTTATTTACTTTTTTTGGTAAAGTGAATTTCAGTCTCTTCTGGTGGGTGTTTCAGGGCAATCCTGTTACTGCAGATATGTACAAGATCAATTTAATCTGCTGACTCTCTTGCTTTAAACGTGGCTTGGGTTGTACACTTAAGGATCAATTCTTATGTATGCATTGCCTATAACAATGCTAATAAAGACACATTTTTCTGTATCGTGTCAATACCTTTCTCTACAACATTGCTCTTTTTAAAAAAAAAAAAATCTGATCAACCAGTGCAGCTGCATGTACCACTCACTTTAAAATAGTCAGACTAAGGGTAGATGTACTCTTTCAGCAGAGATATTACACCCTGGATGAGCATGCCAGCTGAGCTTTGCTAAAAATAACACTGGTGCTCTAGTGGCATGGGCTTCAGCACAGGCTAGGAATGTCTGTATGTATTCAGGGTCACTGCCAGCTGTGTGATGCCATAGCTTCACTGACACTTCTATGGGCAGGTATACCTACTCATGCTATAGTCCCACTTCTCCTTGCAGTGTGCACATGAACTCAACCTCAGTATACCCAATAGCACTTGTAGCTGACAGATCACACACCACTGTTATGCTGACTGGATTACTACTTCAGGGAGTAGTAGAGTATTATAGGAGGTCTGAGAATAGCTTGACTTTCTACATCTTTCGCTGGCAGGAAGATGGCCAAAAAATTTTGAGATGTATCCACTGCATAGGTGGAATCCTTTACCATTAGGCAATGGCTGGCGAGGTTTAGCAACTTACTACAGTCAAGCAGATCAGAGCTAGTTTTATCACTGGCCTGCATTTCTTCTACAGCAGGGCATAAAATCCTCAAAGTGTGCTGGCCCATCCTTCTTTCAGTGGAGTCTGATGCCTGTGGCAGGAGCAAGGGGGTTGTAGTAGCAGATGCTGAAGTCTTGTGACACAGAGTTCTCCCTTGGGCCTGTGTTTTTTTTTAAGTGTTGGAAGCTGTTCATTCTGCCCCAGTTCAGGGTTGGGTTTCAGCCACCTAGAAACTCCTATTTTATAAATGAAAGATACTATCTGGGTGACTGATGTTATGTGGGAAGAGGCAGAAATCTGACATAGTGCTGCCTCTTGCAAAGGAAACAGATTGTGGGCAAAGGGTCTGTTTCTAATGCACTAGTATGCTACTATTTGTTATCAAGGTGGTCACTTGCCCACTGGTATTATGCTCTCAAAACCAGCATTGACTCCAACATGCCCTCTACCAGCACACCACCTTAACTGTGTAAAAACTTTAATACTCAGGAAGCCCATGGTAGAACCCTGTGCAAAGTCTGTTTATATGCTTTACTACACTATCATTGTTCTTAATTTGTATTTTGCTTTACCTATTTAGTGTGAGTGATGATACATTGAGGAGGTCAATCAGTAGTCCTACAAGGCCAATGCAGAATACTGAAGACTCAAACCTGCCAGCATGGGGTGGAGAGGCTTTCCCTCACACAGCCATTCCATTTTTTGTAGTTCTGCCATAGGTTCAAAGGTGGTAGAGGCCTGTTGCTTAGGAAATACACATTTAGGTCTAGCATTAATGATACTTTCTCAGTCACCTAGGAAGGAAGGAAACTTGCCATTTAATATATCCTGTTAACTACTGGAGTAGAACACACTTAAAGCTTGAAGTCCAATGAGCCACCTGCTGAAACTACAATGGGACCTGTATTGTATACAAGAGTTAGAGGAGTCTCCCCTGCCTATGCCTACACTGCTCTGATGGCAAGTCTTACAACTGTCCACACTAAACATCCTCTCCTACTTTGCTCCCTAGCATCAGTCCATCTGAAACCTGGAAGGGTTGAGTTCAGTCTCACACGAACCCCACACACTTTGAAATACTTACACCTTACATATTGTAATGAAGCTGCTGAGTCACATCATACTCTCTCAAAAATACAGTAAAGAAGTTCTTCCAGTGATTGGTCCCTATATGTAATCCAGTTGCAGGTGTGCCCTGGACCAGAGCTGGAAGGCTTTCCTAGCACATGCTGCATGGCTGGGTTAACAACAGACACTCTCCCCTCAGCCTCTACACAGAGGTTATAATAGACCATGTGATAGAGCCTCTAAGGATAGAACAAGAAGCAATGGGCTTAAACTGCAGCAAGGGAGATTTAGGTTGGACATTAGGAAAAAGTTCCTAACTGTCAGGGTAGTTAAACACTGGAATAGATTGCCTAGGGAGGTTGTGGAATCTCCATCTCTGGAGATATTTAAGAGTAGGTTAGAGAAATGTCTATCAGGGATGGTCTAGACAGTATTTGGTCCTGCCATGAGAGCAGGGGACTGGACTCAATGACCTCTCAGGGTCCCTTCCAGTCCTAGAGTCTATGAATCTATGTAGGTTGACATCTCTCTTGTTCCCTCTTATCACTGCAAGGCTTGAGTCAGAACTTGTGTGCCTTCACACTCAGCCTTTTCACTAAGGGCATGTCTATACTACAAGCTTAAGTCAACCTGTGTTAGGTCAAGTTAGCCATGCAGTAATTACTGGGGTAGTTCATGTCCACATTACCCTCCTGTCAGTGCTGCACATCTTCACCAGAATCGGCAGTTGGGGATGGGCTGAGAGCCCAGGCTCTTTGCACTGCCCTGTAAGCTCCAAGTTCAGGAGCCTCACTGCAGCCTGGGTCCCAGCAGGAAACAGAGCCCAGAGCCTGGGCAGCAGCCTGGCTCCAAGCAGAGAGCCTGGGGGCAGTTGAGCTCCACCTGGAATCTCCTATTGTCCCCAGGGTGACAGCTCCACCTGTGAAATTGACAAGAATGACAACCAACAGGAACAACCTGGAATGTCTTCATGGACACTGTCTCACCCTAACTACACGGACATAAGCCCTACACCTCTCCTGGCTGTGGAGTTGTTATGGGTGTGTAGAACAACACATCAGCAGGGCTTCAGATAAGCTGCTTTAGGTCAACTGGACTCGGTGTAGAGCAGGCCTAAGAAAGTAAGCTATTCCCCTGTGTCTAGTTTCTTGTTGGTGTTTTTTCAGCATAGTTAGTGTAAATAATACATGTACATGTAGTTAGTTGCTAATTGAGGCCCTCCCTCCCAGAAACTCTGCCCCATATTCCAGGTTTCAAAAACTGTGTTTCATGCCTGTTCTCGTTCTCCATGAGCAATGAGCCCCAGAGCTGCCGGTATTGCCTCAGGGATGCTTATATCACCACTCAGTGTGTCTTTCCTGCCCTGGACTTAGGAGGTACATGAACATCACCTCAGGATATATTCAGAAGTGAAAGTAAGCCGATATGCCATATCAGCAAGAGCCAGTGCGCCGTACCGAGGCAGATCAGTTTCCCCTAGCAGCAATTTAAAGGGCTCAGGGTGTCTGCTGCAGCTACGGCCCCCGGCCCTTTAAATTGTCCCCGGAGCCCTGGGGTAGCAGTGGCAGGACTCTAGCAGCTATTTAAAGGATCCGGGGCTGCGGCAGCTGCTACCACCCCAGCCCTTAAAATAGCCACTGGAGACCCACTGCTGCCTCCCCAGGGCTCTGGGGACGATTTAAAGGTCCAGGGTGGTAGCAGCAGCCAGAGTCCTGGGCCCTTTAAATCACCACCCGAGCCCCACTGCTGGAGCCCTGGGGTAGTGGCGGCAGGGCTCTTGCATGGATTTAAAGGGCCTGGGGCTCCCAGCTGCCGCTACTGCAGCAGAGCCCCGAGCCCTTTAAAGCTCCGCCAGAGACTGGGGCCCCCTCCAATGGTGATTTAAAGTGCCCAGGGATTTTAAGGCCCTGCCTCTTCTGGCAGAGGCCACGCCTCTTCTAGTTAAGGCCCCTCCCCTCCCAAGGGCTCCAGAGTACCCAGTAAGTCCTTCTAGTTATTTTCACCCCTGGATACATCTCATGGAGGAAGCCGTGGGACCGCATGCCTATGCTGAGCTGGGACCTTCAGAACCGGCAGTGCAGTATGCGTCCCCACACTTCCCACACCCCGCCTTTGGCCCCACTGGCACTCCCAGACATGAGAGTAGGAAGCACTCTCATGAGCAAAGAATCAAGTCCCCAACAAGGGCTGCTTCTAAGCGCAGTGTTTTCTCCCCGAGCCATGCCGGGTTGGGTGAGATGTCGTGCACCAGCACCCAAGCTTGTCTGCCTCAAAGGTAAAGCAAAATACAAAAAGGATCTGTGGGAAATGTTAGTAACCCCGGTACCTGCCCATGTGGAGCTGTCCCCTGCACACACAGCATCTGTTCCACCACCACCTCCATGCCCTTCGGTATATCCAGCCCACAGACTCCATCTCAGTCTCTCTCCATGCTCTCCTGCCCTCTCTGGGTGTCTGCATCAATGAGAAGTCAGTGCTTGTTTCTACGCAGATGATCAGCTTCTTCAGGGCATGGCTCGGCTCAATTGCAGCACGGGCCTTCCTTCCAGCTGACCGCTTTGCAACACTGATAGCCATAGGTGACGGACCTCTGCCACAACCCTTGCACCATGGTCTGCTGTTGCCTCTCCCTCCTCGGGCATATGGCAGCCTGCACCTATGTGACACTGCATGCATGTCTCCACATGCATTGCCTCTAACTGTGGTTCCTCTCCCTTTACAGACACCACATGGACCATCTGGAGGCAAGTCATTGTCACCCAAACAATTTTAGCTTCCCTCACCTAGTGAACTGACCCCTCCAAAGTTTGGTCAGCACCCCATTCACCTCCCCCACCCTGCAGGCCATCACAATGGACACCTCCCTTGCAGGATGGGGTGGCTACCCAGACTATCACACAGCACAGGGCATCTGTACACTGCGAGAGGCCGAAATCCACAAATGTCCTAGAAGTGTGGGCAGTTCATTTAGCATGCCAGGCATTTCTTCCTCTGATACAACCACAACAGTCAGCTGCTCTCAGACACTATAGCAGTGATCGTCCACATCAACAAACAGGACAACGCCAAGCCTCCATTCCTCTGTTCAGGGTCCATCCACCTTTGGAACTGGTGCATCAAACATGTGATGCTCCAAGCCACGCACCTCCTGGCCACCCAAAATTCCCTGACCGACGCACTCAGCAGGACTACCTCAACCACAAGTGGGAACTCAGTGATGTCACTCTCCGCTACCTCTTCCGCACATGGGATCTCTTCACCACTTGCAAAAACTGCAAGTTACCTCTTTATTGTCCCCAGGAAGCCATGGGGGAGGACTTGGGTGACGTGCTTCTCCTATCCTAGATGGGTGACCTCAACTATGCCTCCCCCTCCCCCGTTCTGCTCCTCCCTCAAGTCCTCTGCAAGATTCACCAGGACCGAGAGCTGTAATACTCATAGCCCTGTTCTGGGTCTGTCAGTTTTGGTTCACAGACCTCCTCAGACTCTCCGCCCGCACCACACTCACAGATCTCCTCACACAAGATCGAGGGAGAGTCAATCTGAGCATCCCAATCCGGATCCTCTTCACCTCATGGCCTGGTTTTGGATGGGACTCGAGGGTAGACAGAACATGCTCCACCCCGGTGCAACACATCTTTACCCAAAGCAGGAGGGCATCCACCAGGGCCTGCTACTGAGCTAAATGGGAACATTTCACTACTTAGGCTCGCTGCCATCACTATTATCTGAGTGAGATATCCCTACCTATCCTCCTTGATTACGTCCTCAAACTCAAAACGTCAGGCCTTGCACTCAGCTCTATACGGCTCCACCTGGCAGCACTTAGTGCCTTTCTCCCAGCAATTGATGGCTCCTCAGCCTTTACGCACCCTACCACTGCCCATTTTATGAAAGGTCTCCTCAATACCTTCCCCCCAGTACTCAAACCCACACCCCCGTGGGACCTTAATCTTGTTCTATCTGCCCTCACGAAGCCACCCTTTGAGACACTAGCAACGTGCTCTCTCTCCCATCTCTCCATGAAGGTAATGTTCTTAGTAGCCATACCTCAGCTGGACAGGCCAGCGAACTAGCAGCCATGATGGTTGCCCCACACACACCTCCACCATATTCCACAAGGAAAAAGTTTCCTTACGGCTTCACTCTAAGTTCCTCCCAAAGATGGTGTAAGTTCCCTATATACCTCAATCAGTCCATTCACCTCCCTGTCTTCTGTCCCACCTCCCATGCAGACAGGAGCCTTCACTCTCTCAACGTCCGTCATGCACTAGCATTCTACCTCCATAGGACCCATGCCTTTCAAGCATCCACAAGACTCCTTGTAGCCATTGCCAACCAGTTCAAGGCCAAGCCCTCTCTTCCCAATGAATCTCCAAATGGGTCTCTGGGTGCATCCAGGAACGCTACACGCTATCCAACACACCACCGCCCGAGTTACAGCACAAGCAGCCACATCCGCATGCCTAGCAGACATTTCAGGGCACGAGATCTGTCATACAGCAATGCAGAGCTCAGTCCACACCTTCGCATCCCACTACACCATCGCCAAAGGGGGGCTGAGGGCCCTACAGTGGGCCGTGCCATACTGCATCTCCTCTTGCATCCTCACATCCAGCCCCATGCTGATTACTGCTCACCCATGATTAGAATACATATAGGGATCATCACTCGAAGAAGAGGAGATTACTTACCTGTAACTGAAGGTTCTTCAAGAGGTGTGGTCCCTATTTGTATTCCAATACGCACCCTCAGTCTCCTCTGCTACAGACTGCACTACTCATTGGTAAGAGGGTCACTGGAGAGGCATCACCCGGCACAACCTATTATAACTTCAGCTGGGAGCATAGGATACGTACAATGCATGTTCGGGTCAATGGGCACTGCTAGGAAAGGACACCCATGATTGGAATACGAATAGGGACCACACACCTCAAAGAGCCTCCAGCTACAGGTCAGTAACCCCTCCTCTTCTATCCTGAGCGCAGAGGGGAGTAGGCTGAGCAGAGGCTGCAGCAGGAAAGCGGAGAACCAGGCATAGGACCAGCCTGTTGCTGACAAGAAACCAGCAGTTACCACATCAGGAAATGAGGGATAGCTGCACATATGAAGGGCAGGAGGAGACTGCAGATGGGTGGGCAGGCAGGCTAGAGGACTGATGACTGGCAGGCACTAAGTCTGAGGAACCCCATGTACTATGGTTACTTTTCTGCCTCTCTCCTGGTCTGGCCCCAGGGGCTGGCTTAAGAACAGTCAGGCTGATCTTTTACAATAGTGTTTAAAGAAAGGTGCGTGCAGCTTAATGGCAGCCCTGCTAAAGCACTGCTGTTGCTTCCTCAGAGCACTGACGGAGCTGCACCCAGGCCTAAAGCTCACTGCTTGAAGCAGCTGCAGCACTTGTGGCCGACAGCACCATATCACACACCTAGGGGGCAACCGTTGTAACAGCTCAGTCACAGTAGCATGAGCGTGACAATTCCTTATTTTACTGTGATTCCTCCCCCTACCTTATCTCTCTCTTGCCCCAGAAAGGTGATGTAACCTACCCCTACGGTGACCTAGAGGTGGGACTGCAGTCCCTAGCTAACAGCACCAGGCTGCTATTCCTTCCCTGTGTCTTATTCTTGAGTTCAGAGTTTCAATCTCTATGCCTGCCTGTGAACTCCTGTCCTTCACTTCCACCCTTTCCTCTCTTCTCTGTTCAGGCCCTCTACCCATTCTTCCACCCTTAATTCCCCTCCCACTTTGTCTCAACCATATAGAAACATCGTATAATAAGAGAACATGCTGCAAATGGCCAGTAACTCCACTGTTTTACAACTGCAACCCCCATATCTCCTCCCTCCTTTTCCTTCCGTTCTTTGGAATAGAGGGCGTGCCTATTTGTCTAAAGTACCTACAAAATTGCTGAGAGCTATATAAATAACGGTAAGGTCTGGTGAAAATATCAGGCCACTGCTCCATTGATATGTATTGGTGCTAGACTATTTCAGTTTTTTAAATGCTTCTAGGAAGCAGCCAGCACATTGCAGGCCAGTACCAAGGGAAAAGTGAGAAAAGAGAAAAGGAAGGTAGTCCAGAGGGAAGCAGCAAGCAGACATGTAGTGGCAAGTACAGGTAAGATAAGCAGCTAAGTGCAGTTCATATTTAGGGAAGATTGAGATAGTGGGGCTGTTCATTTTCTGAGAAGGCCTGCACTCCCAGACCCTGGGAGTCAGATACCAAGGTACATATAACAACACTGAACTCTATAAACCAGATTTCAACAAATAAATAGAATTTATTTTGTACAAATAGCTGTGGTTTTATGATTAATATACAGAATTGTACATACAGCTCTATCCAGCTATTTACTCAGATATTACAAAATGCCCTTAAGAAAAACAAGGGTAGTGACTTTTTAAAGAAGTACCCCACATTGGTCACATTCTACTCTGATAATATTCTAAACCATTTGTAAAAGATTCAAGTTACCAGATTACTGACAGAGTACAAAATGTTTGCAACACTTACTTAGAAGGCAGGAAAAATTGGTCAAGTGTCAATTGACACTCATGGAAAGTTTAGAAATTGGGTTTCCGTCAGTGCAATTAAAGTAGAGGAATGTGTTAATTTCTGTGGTAACTGTCCATCTGTTTAAATATTGTTGGTTGATCCCTGAGCAACCAGCTTTGCTCTACAAGTCTCTCGAAGTTTGTTAACTGTTGCCATGGACAAGCTTCCAGGTTCTGTAAATATTTTCTAAAACAAAGAATAATTAGTTAAAAACATGATCCCAGACAAAGTGTATGAAAGTCTTCCTAGATTTCACCTACAGATGAAAGGAGCACTAATTAAATGCTTAGGTCCCTACTGTAAATATCAGCACATAGCACTATTTAGGCTCTTCAGCCATAGATCAGAGTGCTTTTGTAAGGTGCCTAAGTATTATCAGCTGCAGAGTTGGGAACAGAACCTAAGTCTCCTGACTCCAAACCACTCATAGTTATCCAGAAGATCTTAATTAGTGGCAACATTCAAGGTAAGTGTGAAAATAAAATTCTAAATAATGTAGTTAATTCTGAGATATGTTCCGTAGTAAGACAATAAGCCAACTGAAATTATGTTGTCCTTTATTTTACACATTGTAATTCTGCCAGATGCTATAAAGTTTCTCGATGGTTCTATGATGAGTAGCTCAGTACTAAACATAGACGTGTCAGGCTGGAAGGGACCTCAAGAGATCCACAAGTTTCGCCCTCTGCACTGAGACTGAACCAAATAAACCAAAACCACCCAGGACAGGTGTTTGTCCAACCTATTCCAAAAGGCCTCCAGTGATGACTAATCTCTTGGAAGACTAATCCAGAGCTTAACTTCTTTACAGTTAGGAAAAATCTAACCTAGATCTCTCTTGCTGCACATTAAGCCCATTACTTGTCCTACCTTCAGTGGACATGGAGAGCAACTGATCAATGTCCTCTTTATAAAAGCCCTTAACATATTTGAAGACTTATCAGGATCCCCCCCACTCCGTCATTAATCAAGAATAAATGTGCCTAGATTTTCTAAATCTTTATCGTTTTTTGTTGCTCTCCTCTGGCCTATCTCCAATTTGTCCACATCTTTCCTCAGGTGTTGGACCTAGAATGGGACACAGGACTCCAGCTGAGGCCTCATCAGGGCCAAGTAGAGTGGGACAATTACTTCCTATGTCTTACATACAACACTCCTAACGATGCTAGGCTTTTTCACAACTGTAGCACATTGTTGCTTCATAGCAGTGTGATCCACTATAACACCCAGGCCCTTTTCAGCAATACTACCGCCCAAGCAATTATTCCCCAACTGGTAGCTATGCATTTGATTTTTGAACATGTATCTAAATTCACCAAAGCCAAACTGTAAATAAAACCAAATCCATTTTATGTAAAAACAAACAGTGATCTGGGCTCCGTGGTTCAATTGAGATCTTTTCACTACG
This sequence comes from Gopherus flavomarginatus, assembly GCF_025201925.1. Classification (NCBI taxonomy): domain Eukaryota; kingdom Metazoa; phylum Chordata; order Testudines; family Testudinidae; genus Gopherus; species Gopherus flavomarginatus. Next base: position 259,118,761 of record NC_066617.1, on the reverse strand, counting down.
TCATTTCTACCCCATTTTTACTATAAAACACCTGTATGTTTACTCCTGCCCTAAACTATACTTTTAGGGAAGTGTTATGCAAAGACAGTGTTACAGAAGGGGCGTAACATGATTCTAGACAGAAATAATATTTCATATGCTAGCAAACATACACAATAGTTGTTGCTTCAACTGCACTGTGAGCTTTAAAGACACAGTAGTCAAACATGAGCTGGCTTAAACATATTATTTAATAACAAAATTTTTGTCTCATAGCCCACATCAGCCTTCAAACTGTTCAAACGGGTCATTTATAAGCTTGCCACAGATATGGCATTGTATTCCTTTAGAAACAGTTACCTGTTTTGAATAGGGAGAAGGAAAAATGAGACGCCCACAGAATTGAGCTATGAACTCTAAGTAAACTTTAAAAACCATGCTGCAAGTTTTGTTCAGCGCCATGGTGAGGACATTTGTATGGCACTATACCTCAAAATAAAAAACAGTTATTCCTCTGCAGTAACTCTTGTTCTTTGAGATGTGCTCTGCGTGTACACGTTCCACTTTAGTTGTGTGCCCAATGCACTCAAGTCACAGACTTTTGCCAGCAGTACCCGTAGGTGGTACATGCGCCCCTGTTCTCCTCATGCACCCAGCCAAGAGCATAAGGGGGGGTATTGCTACTTCCCACCACCTGCGAAACGCTGGCCAAAATAGTGGGAAAGGAGGGAGGGTTGTGGACGGTGTATATGCACAACACATCTCAAAGTATAACAGTTACTGTACAGGTTAAGTAACCATTTTTGATGTATTGTGCACATATATATTCACTTTGGGAAGTTACAAAGTTAACTGAACAGGTCGTGGGATTTCAGATCATTGGAAGAGAGACTGCAGCACTAACTTGCCAAAGCTGGCATTGTCTCAAGAGGCTTGAGTGATAGGATAACACCTTGAAAAAGAGTCCAAAGACAACCATGTTGCGGATATGCAGATGCCTGTAATGGATACATTGCTCAAGAAGGCTGAAGAAGCAAACTAAACTCTGGTAGAATAAGCCATTCTTCTTCTTCGAGTGATTGTTCATAGCAATTCCAATTAGGTGTGCACATGCCGTATGCACAGTCATCGGACAGTTTTTCCCCTAGCAGCACCCATCGGATTGACTGTGGAGCCCTCTGGAATGGCACCTCCATGGTGCTCAAAATATGACCCTGCTGACCCAGAACCTCTTCAGTTCTTTCTTACCACCAGTGACGGTCGTTGGAACTGCTGTGACTTGCATAGCAAGCTCTCCTCGTTTCCCTAGCCTTTCTGTTTACTGTAGTTTAGAGTTATCCCTAGTATAGTCAAGTTTAGTTTCCATAGTTTTCCGTTGTTACAACAGGTAGCTGTTGGAGTGGGGTTTTCCCCTCCACCCCAACCGTGTTCTCCCCTTGGGGACTCAGGGTATGCTTAAGTCCCAGGAGTTCAAACCCTGCAAGTCCTGTAACAAGCCCATGCTGACAGGGACCCCCACAACGCTTGTGTAAAGTGCCTAAGCAGACAAGTGCATGATTTGTAAAGGATTTTGCCCCAAAACAAAAAAGGAGTGAGACTTTCACCTCAAGCAGCTCCTTATGGAGGAGGCACTTAGACCATAACCCACATTGGCGCGGCAAGACCTGGCACCAAGCTCATCGGTGTGCAATGCCCCCGCGGCAGTGGCAGAAGCGGCACCATGGAAGGACTGTGGGAGAGACCCGTGGCACCGCCACTCACTAGCGGGAATGGCCCAGCACCAGTCCCATTCCCCGGCGCAGAAGCAGCACCACAAGCAGGAAAGGAGCAGATCTCCAAATCCAAGTCCGACCCCTTTGGAGCCAGCCAATGGTGTGCGTCCCAGGAAGGGGCACCCAGTGCCAAGAACTTTGGAACCAGCACCGTCGACTTTGGCCCTGCAAGGGAGACAGTCGGGTACAGTACCATTGGACTCCCCGAGCCAGGTGATTGAGGGAGTGGAACTGCTGCAGTCCACCCTAGACACTTACATCTAAGGTGTAAAGTTTTTCCATAGCTTTAGATGCATGGTTTTGGAAAGAAGACCAGAAACTGAACAGATTGGTTCATGTGGAAAGCTGACATCACCTTTGGCATGAACTTAGGATGTGGCCTGAGAGAAACCTCATCCTTATACAAGGCTATCAGAGCTTTCAACTCTGAAACACTTCCCACAGAAATAACTGCCACTAGAATGCAATTTTCACAGATAGAGAGAGTTGCATAGTCACCATGGTTTCAGATGGGAAACCCGTTAATTTGGATAGGACGAGGTTAAGACCCCATGCTGGTACTGGGTGAGATACTGGAAGGTAGACATTGACTAAACCTATCAAAAATAGGGACACAGAGGGAAAGGGAAAGAAAAAAAAGAAAAAGAAAAACCCTGTAATGGTGGATGAACCACAGATAAGGACACTAGGTAAAACTCTTTACAGACCTAACTGAAATGCCAGATACTACATTTGAAGTTATCTAGTACATGACTAGTGTCCATGCAATGGGGTAACAAGTGCTGAGATCGCACCCAAACAGAAAATCTCCTCCACTTTTGGCATAGTAGAACCTTTGGTCCCAGCAGAATCTTTCCTGCTGTTTAGCAGATACCTCGGACATCTCCAGAGCAGTTTCTCATGATCATTTAGTCAGAGCTCATCCACACAGTAAGGTTCTCCTCACAAAGGAGGAGCACTTTTAAGAGATTCGGAGTCTGTCTGTTCATAGTCAGGGTCTGACATTGGATGCACAGGTCTCATGGCCTCCTTCATCAGATGACCTTTTAAATGGCAGTCTCTCTGCTTTGTCATTCTACTGGGGAGGGAGGTACAAATTGGGCATTTGTCCCTCATATGCCCTTCCCCTAAGCATTTTTTGTGTCTTTCCATAACAGGGAACACAGCCATGCATATGGCCATAAGTTTGAAATCCATGGGTTTCTTCACAATAAACTCCCAGGGTTTAGTCTAAAACTAAACTAGCTAAACTAAAACTAAGAACTAACTAAACAAACACAAGTATAAACAACCAGTATAAACAGAAGTATAAACAGAAAGAGGTTCCTAGAAAACTGGATGAACTGTTAGCAAAGCACTGGTGAGCTCAGACTCTTGCCATGGGCGATAAGATGGAAGTGAGAGGGAGGCAGTGGACACATTCCATTTATGCTCTCAGCAGGGCATATGAGGGGAGCAGGGGTGCATGCACCACCTAGTGGCACTGCTGGTGAAAGTCCCTCACTTGAGTACAGTGGGCGCACACACCCCTAAAGTGGAATGTAATGTGCACAATCATACAAATATATTTAAAGCATTGAACTATCACTGAATCCGCTACTGCAGGGTCTACATTACTGAAAAACCCAAGCACTTGTGACAATGGCAGTGCAAGAGCCCAATTTAAATACTCATAGGCAATTATAGCATCTTAAGAGTCAGTTCATCCCAACTAAATAAGCAAATTCCAGAGGACAGACTTGACACAAACAGCAATGTGGCTAATTTTTCCTACAGCAATAGTGAGGACGATGAGGTAGCTTTCTTTAGATCACCCACTCCAGGGAGCCCTCCAAACACAGGGTCTAATATACCTCTACCCCGATATAACGCGACCCGATATAACACAAATTTTGATATAACGCGGTAAAGCAGTGCTTGGGGGGGGGGGGGGGCCTGCGCGGATCAAAGCAAGATCTGGCGGATCAAAGCAAGTTCGATATAATGCAGTTTCACCTATAACGCGGTAAGATTTTTTGGCTCTCGAGGACAGCGTTATATCGGGGTAGAGGTGTATTCCTCTATTGAAATCTATACAGTTACCAGTGAAGAGGGAGTAAAAGGACACCAAATATTTCAGTACTGACATGTGCTTCTACCTCTCTCTGCAGTAATATTCTCAAGGCTGCTGGAAAGGCTACTAATATCACTTGACAATGGCAATGTTTTTAACAAGATTTGTCCAGCAATACTGCAGAATAAAGTGTTTGTGGGAGTCAGTGAATGACTCAGAAACTTTCACTTAGATTTTGGTCTTTCGCTTCCTTAAAAACTAAATTGTATTTATTTACGAGAATTTCTGTGGTGCTTACCACCATATTATCCAAGTGCCTCACGAATACAAATAAATTAAACTTTGTTGTCCCCATTTTTACAGATGGCAAAACCAAGAAACAGTTTAAGTGACTTGTCCAAGGGAAGTCGGTGGCAAAATTGAAAGGAGAATTGGGCATTGGGCTTTCAACTCTGTCTTAAATGCAGAATTGTTCTGGGGACATATATAAATTGGTAGGATGTGATTAGTGTACCCACAGAGATTGACAGCAGAGGTGCAAAAAATTCATAACAAACCTCTTCTTATTCATGATTTAAAAAAAATATTTTGTGGCATCTCTGTTATTGGAGCTTATTTCCTTCACTCAGGTTTCAGTTTTCTATAAAACTGAAAATCCAAAGCTCTGGCACGCCTTACTTACATTGACAATTTCCAAGAATAATCCTTGGTCTGCAGCATATGAGCAGTTTGTTGTGAGATTTTACATTCTAAAATGCCAGTCATTTTGAATGGACAGACCATGTGGTGGTATGATTTTGTTCCTTGACTAAGTGCATTTTTGGAATGATATTGGTGGTGTGAATGCTTGTGGAAAAAAATAAAAATTTATCTTTGATCATTCTGGAGCAGTAACTTAAAATTCACCACTGAAAACTCATTTGCTTGGAATATTTACAGAAATCAAAATAGAATCAACCCACAATTTACTGAATTGTTCGGGGGTTTTGCCATCCATATTTGTCCTGCTCACATTGCTACAGAGTGGGAGGATTCTCATTTCGTATAATGCAGGTGATGTAAATGAACGGTGGTTACATATAGGTTTATAGGTTTATTTCATTTCTTTGAAATATCTTCTTAAAAAGTTTAAGACAAGTACATTGCCAAGTACAAAGTTGGTTTACACCAGAAGTGCTGTTTGGCCTTTTGAAAATGCACATGGACGCAACTCAAATTTTAATCACCTTTTGAGCCCTTCAAAGTCTATTTGGTTTCATAACTTTTACCTGTTCTGCATTGTAAACTGGAAACACTTACCTGCATAAAGGTGTGGCATTCTGTTACAAATGTCCCTCTGGTGATTTGCTTAAACTTATCACAAATGTCGGGGAGATTTGTGGCTTCCAAAATAAAAGCTTGGTGTTGCTTAATTAATGCTAAGGCCACACGAAAGATTATTTTTGATCCTTCATAGAATATACAGTCCCAAATTCGGAGAACAGTCTGTAAACGAAGAAAGCTGTTAGAAAGGTTATCTTGATGCTTTGTAGTCAGTAATGATTATTAAGGCATTATCAGTGGGATAATGATTTAACATATCAGTTACCAGGCAAATCACACCTTAAACCCCTTTTTGTCCCTCCTCCAGTACACCCTTCAGATCAGAGGACTGGCTTGCTGTACCTCACTCTGAGCGGAAACACAGTCTAACTACTTCTAGACTGGATCTCTGAGCTGTAGCCCATTTCCCCACCTTATTAACGCAACAGGCCCACTGGGTTTGGTACCCGTGATTCCTCCAGGAACCTGCAACAAGGGTTGATTAGTGACTCAAAACCAGCTTCTTCAAAACAAAGCATTATTTATTTATTCATCCACCGAAGGTGCACAGCTCTCAGAGCAAAGGGTCTATATGGCATATATCCTCTTAACTAATCCTAAATCCTTCTTTGCCAGCTTTGGTAAATTCCCCTCAGCAGTGGGAAGCAGACTGTCCTCTTCGCAGTATGCTCTGTTTGTGTGCGTCTCCTTGATGCTCCCTGGGTTTTTGGTCCAGGAAGAATAAAACTTGACAGAGTAGTGGAGCCAAGCAAGGGGTATTCCCCTAATTAATGGTATCCCTATTGTTTCCTGTGGACTCTTGGTATACCTTATAATAACCCCTTATCTTTGCCATTGTTTCATTTCCCATTAGTTTCTCTCTCACAGAGCTCTATGCGTTCAGGCAGGAGAATACCACACAGGTAACCTAGGGGCATATGACCTTTTTAAAAAAATACTGCACATAATTCCCCTGTTCTCCACTTATGTATATTAAAATATCTTCAAGTTATACTTACCTCTACTGGAAGAATGTCAATAAACAAGCATATAAACCAGCGTGACACTATCAGAGTCCACATGACACCATGTCTATCCATTAACTCTGCCACTGCTGGAACTTTCTTTCTCACAAGTTCTCCAAGGACCTCCTGATCGGTCTTCAACCCCATCATTGCTGGACTATAATAATCTTTAGAGGAAGAAAACAAAAATTTGTCAGAAACCAGTTTGAAAACTCCATAACATTAATTTGTGAATTTCCTGTAAAGTTTAAGGTAATGAAGTTGTAAATCACTTTAACCATTTGAGCCCTGAGCACATGAGTTAAATAAATTACACTGAGAAACAAGGGTATGTGCATCCTCAGCTCATCAACTCTGCCTCAGCAACCTCTGATCCCTCCACACAAAAAATTACTTCCTGCACGTCTGCCACAACCACTTCCCTATCCCAGCTCCCTAACAGTTCATTCCTCAGCTTTGCTAAATGTTTCTGTAACCCCAGCCAGAGCTGATCGTTCCCAATCCAGGCAGAAGGAGCAGTTAAAGCCAATTTGGGGGGTGGTAGCTACCCCATCTATACTAGAAACCTAAAAAAGCCTGTGTGTACGTATGCAGACACATACGTGTGTGTATGTATATTATATTAAAGAGAGTTAGTGTTCATAGACACGGGTCTAACAAGACTTCAGTTATTAGTATTATTCACTCATAGCGCAAAACAAGCGCACCAACTGGTAATGCAACCATCTCACCGTGCCTTCACTTACAACTTCATAGGATAAGAGGATTGATAGTTAAGTCTTCATGTCATTTTTGTTGGTCTCTGCTGAGACTCTCAAACACACAGGACAAGGACAGAGATGGTTTAAGTGAAAATGAAGTAACAAGGGGGAGAAAAACCCACTAGCCTTAAATAATTTTATAACCCTATCAGCCCCTACACAGTAGATTTCTAAGTATCCTTGAGAAGCTCAGAGGCAGCAGAGGAACACAACACAAATTTCCACCTGCAGAAATCAGAATTCTAGAATAGCAAATTATAATGGAGATTTTATTATTAAGTTTAATATGTATGCTAGACACTTTACAAAGACTTACACAAACAACCTCACCCTCCCCTGCTTGCAACCCAATATTATTTTTCTCTCAATTTCTCATATCCAACTTCCAGAACCACTCTTATGGCACTACAAAGCACAACACACAATCTTTCGGACTCTAGCCCTTCATTTGCAATCTATAGTTTCTTCCTTCTCACCCCAAATTCACCTGCTTCTGCGGAAAGCTTTATCCCTTTGCATTATTGCTACTATATACATCCCTTCAGCCTCCACTCTAGGATCAGCCATAGGAAAGCTCTGAGTACTGAAACAAAACAGTCAGTAAGATGTATATGAACACCTCGGAAAATTCCAGCTGCCACAATGGAGTAAAAAGGAATGCAGAAAGCATCAAGTCTTATCACAGATAAACAGTCAATATAACAGTTCTCTTCCTTCATGTTTTCTCTGAGTCGTTTACCAATATTCCAAGTCACACAAGTTGCAAAGAAAATAAATCAAAACACTCAAATGTACAGAAGCATTAGTTTTCTGTAAACCAGGAATTTAAAAAATGCTACTACAAAGAAAAGAAATAAGCATTTTAGCAATGGGATAAGGAAGCAGGAAAACAAGCAACCCGCCCCAAGCAATTAAACACAAAGCAACTTCTCTCTTTGAGCAAGTTTGAGATACAGGAACATTAAATAGACTCTAAACACTGGAGAGTGTAGTGGTACTGAAGTTCCACATGCTCTCTGCTATGTATTGCTGTGATCATCTGATATGCTGAAATCAACAGCAGCTGCTCTTTTCAATCTTTATGGTACTGCAACAAAAGGAATGTCAGGCTCTCAGAGAGTGTGTCAGGCCACCAACCCAACTTATTAGAAATACCAGAGTAAAGTTAGATAAGTCATTCCTCAGCTACTGGGTCTGAATTATAAACTGCTGATAAAACAGTTGCAAGGAAGCCTTGTTTAGATTAAAAATATATTATAAACTATAACTAAATTGTTACATAACAGTGCTACATGGCTGAGCAGTGTCTTCCTTTTCTAACTAGGGCAGCCTGGTTGTTCCTAATGTAACAATTTCCATGCTGGCCTTCATAAGCAGCAATGGAATATTAAATGTAAAATGAAAAGACAGAGTTGTAAGACAACTGAAAAAAATAAAGTTTCATAATTTTAAACAGACTTGTATCATAGATTATCAAGCCTTTTCCAGGATATTATAGCCAATATAGGAACGAAAAGCATATACTTGAAGTTTCAGGGCCTAAGGTATTTATCTTTTATATATCAAAATTGGGAGCACAGTATTCAAGTACAACCCAGAAGTGTTCCTGAAAGTTCCTAATGTAAAAAACTACCTACAGATTTTCAGTCATTTACAGTGATTTTTATGACAAATGTAACAGGTTGGTGAAAAAATATAGCTTTGAAGCAGGGTGGATAAAAATCAATGATTTTTTTGATAAAATGCTTTTTGGAGGAAAAAACCTATCTAAAGATAGTTGTAATTAAGATACATTATAGCTCAAAGATATCTCATCATGGAATAGGGATTATAAATTCTAATTCTATAGTATGAGGCAATATATTCATGTCATGTTTAAGAAAAGTTTTGTAAATGAGTTCCAATAGTTCCTGGATTAGGGACCCAATTTCATGGGGTTCCAGGGGCTTCTGTATAGATTATTTAGGTTAATCTCTCTATCTACCCAATGGGACTTCTAGAAGATACCATCAGAGATGCTTAGTTTTGCAGTTCTCAAACTGTGGATTTGTGTCTCCAGAGATAACATGCTTGTTAACAGCAAAAATGTTGTTAAATTAAATAAATAAATTAAATAAATAAATAAATAAATAAATAGAGGTGAGAAATAACAGACCTCAACTCTATTGACTTTCTGTAGTCCCTTACCTCTCTCTAGAAGGGCAAAGTTTCAGAAAGTTCAATGAATAGAAGATTGTTGGGGGCGGAATAAAACTGGACAAGGAGAAGAAGTCTGAAGATAAATGTGAGAAGGAAGGGACAGGCAATGGAAACAAAAGTGAAATTGTTTGAGCAGCATATTCCAGAAGTTTTGAGGTCTTTGAGTGTAGCCTTCATTGATTTGATATCTACCATACCATTCTCTCACTAGAAGGGAAAACCTATAATGGCCAGTTTGGGTCCCATCTATCTCTGAGTTGTGAAGAATATGTATTAAGTTTATAACAACCAACAAGAATGCACTTTTATGTAGAAATCCACGATTAAAATGGAGTATTCCTGACTAGTGATTTAAATCATGATTTAAATCAAATCAAATCCATCCTGCTTTGATGTTAACATTCTAATTCTAAAAAGATATGGCATTAAAAGAATCAGCAGTTTGTCACAGTAAAGCCTAAATTCTATAGGTGAACTTTAGCGACCACAGAGTAGAGAGAGGTCTCCGCATATAGCCAACTGGACTATGCAGCCACAGATGCTCCATACGAAATGTCTTTGGTTTTCACAGAATCATTTGGGTTACAGAGAACCTCTAGCAGGTCTTCTGTACCCAAATGACCTTTTTGCATCACAGCAGGATTAAGCTCAGGCCTGGTCTACACTACGCGTTTAAACCGATTTTAGCAGCATTAAACCGATTTAACGCTGCACCTGTCCACACAACGAGGCCCTTTATATCGATATAAAGGGCTCTTTAAACCGGTTTCTGTACTCCTCCCCAACGAGAGGAGCAGCACTGAAATCAGTATTACCATATCGGATTAGGGTTAGTGTGGCCGCAAATCGACAGGATTGGCCTCCGGGCGGTATCCCACAGTGCACCATTGTGACTGCTCTGGACAGCAATCCAAACTCGGATGCACTGGCCAGGTAAACAGGAAAAGCCCCACGAACTTTTGAATTTCATTTCCTGTTTGCCCAGCACGGACCTCTGATCAGCATGGGTGGCGATGCAGTCCCAAATCCAAAAAGAGCTCCAGCATGGGCAGTACGGGAGATACTGGATCTAATCACTGTATGGGGAGATAAATCTGTTCTATCACAGTTCCGTTACAGAAGATGAAATGAGAAAGCATTTGAAAAAAATCTCCAGGCTATGATAGACAGAGGCCACAGCACGGTGCTGTGTGACAAGCGTAACGGAAAGCCAAAGAATCAAATGGACGCTCATGGAGGGAGGGATGGGGGACTGAGGACTCCAGCTATCCCACAGTCCCCGCAGTCTCCGAAAAGCATTTGCATTCTTGGCTGAGCTCCCAGTGCCTGTAGGGTCAAACACATTGTCCGGGGTGTTTCAGGGTATATGTCATCAATTTACCTCCCCCTCCCCTCCCATGAAAGAAAATGGAAAAACAATCGTTTCTTGTCTTTTTTATATGTCACCCTATGTCTACTGCATGCTGTTGGTAGACGTGGTGCTGCGGCAATGAATAGCAGCATTCTCTCCCCTCCCCTCCCCGGTGACAGACGGTACAATATGACTGCTATCCATCGTCATCATCAGCCTGTGAGTGCTCCTGGCTGGCCTCAGGTGAGGTCGGCTGGGGGCGCCTGGGTAAAAATAGGAATGACTCCCAGTTATTCCCGGTAGATGGTACAGAACGGCTGGTAACCGTCCTCATCATAGTAACTGAGGGCTGAGTTCCATCAGCCCCCCCCCTTTCATGTCTAAAGAAAAGATTCTGTACTGCCTGGATTATCATAGCAGCGGGATGCTGGGCTCCTCTCCCCCCCACCATTTAATGTCCTGCCTGGACTATCACAGCAGCTGGAGGCTGCCTCCCCCTCATTTTATCTCACTAAAAAGTCAGTGTTTCTTATTCCTGCATTCTTTATTACTTCATCTCACAAATGGGGGACACTGCCACAGTAGCCCAGGAAGGTTGGGGGAGAAGGGAATCAACGGGTGGGGTTGTTGCAGGGGCACCCCCTGTGAATGGCATGCAGGTCATCATTTCTGCAGGATCTGACACGGAGCAGCTGTGCTCTCTGGTTCTCTGATACACTGGTTCTCTAGTACACTTGCCCCATATTCTAGGCAGGATTGACTCTATTTTTAGATCAACCATAAAGGAGGGATTGACTCGGGGAGTCATTCCCATTTTTGTCTTTGCGCCCCTGGCCGACCTCAGCTAAGGCCAGCCAGGAGCACCCATGACAGCAGCAGACGGTACAGAACGACTGATAACCATCTCTGCTACCTTGCAATGGCAAATGAATGCTGCTGTGTAGCACTGCAGTACCGCCTCTGTCAGCGGCATCCAGTACACATACAGTGACAAAAGGTAAAACGGGCTCCATGGTTGCCATGCTATGGCGTCTGCCAGGGCAATCCAGGGAAAAAGGGCGTGAAATGATTGTCTGCCATTGCTTTCACGGAGGAAGGAATGAGTGACGACATTTACCCAGAATCACCCGCGACATTGTTTTTGCACCATCATGCATTGAGATCTCAACCCAGAATTCCAATGGGTGGGGGAGACTGCGGGAACTATGGGATAGCTACCCACAGTGCAACGCTCCAGAAATCGACACTAGCCTCAGTACATGGACGCACACCACCGAATGAATGTGCTTAGTGTGGCCGCATGCACTCGACTTTATACAATCTGTTTTACAAAACCGGTTTATGTAAAATCGGAATAATCCCGTAGTGTAGACATACCCTCATTGTCCATGCCATCTTTGACAGATGGGCATCTAGTCTCACCACAGTGAAGGTGATTTTCCAAACTCTCTGCAGCTTGTTCTAGTGCTTAACTGTTTTCATGGTTATAAAAATTCCAATATTTAACCTAAATTGCTTTATTTTGGCATTGTTTACTAATGAGAATTCATCCCTGGCCTTTTCTGTAAACATCCCGTGACATGTTTTTTAATAGTTCGGTCTCCTCTCCATTTCTCTTAACTTTTCCCCATGTGCCTTATTTTCCAAACTTTCTATAATTTGCTGCTTCTCTCTGAACTCTCTCCAAGTCTTAAAAACAAAAACAAACGAAAAAAAAAGTGAACAGTATTTCAATGAAAGCCAAATTACAGTTTATAAGCAGGACACTACTATTTATAAAAGGCATTATAGCATTTGTCTTTCTGCACCACCAATCCCAGTACTATTTTGACAAATATTAACGAATCATCAATATAGCACTCACTAAAATATTTAATCTTTCTGTGTACTACTACTCATATTACCCCATTACATATCATCTTATACCTTCCTGTAAGAATCATTTATATTTACCCATAACCAATGTAACTGATGTTAAACTCTTTAAAAGAGTTTATCATCCTTCCATATGTTAATATTGTACTCCAAAGTATTTGAAATTCCTCCTAGCTTTATACTTCCAAATTTCTTTAGCATACTCTCTTATTTGCCCTATAAGTCGTTCAGAAAAATATTGATTAGCAAATGACCAGAATGGACCTCAGTCAAAATCTCCTTCCAATTTGATACAGACACTAATTATACTATGTTAGATTTTTTTTTTTATTAGCATATGGTGTAATTTCATGAGGAGAATGAATCTTGATAGGTCTTCAGAAGACAAAGACATACTAGGCCATCTGGGTTCTTTATCCACTAAATTTTCACATGAAAGAAAGTAAGTTGCATGGTAAAATTTATTAGATGATGTTGCTTATTATTTTTCAACATTTCCCCTTTAGGTGCTGACAAATTCATTGCTTTATTAACAACTCTAGGAATTTACTTGGTTTGAAGTTAAATTTACTGATCTGCAATTCATTCTCCCAACTCGTCTTAAAATACAGACATGATGTTGATCCTTTTTTCCAGCCCTCTGGGACCTCATCTGTCCTCCAGGAGTTCATGGTTCCAACACTGCAAATACTAGTAGTTCCTGTAGTACTAGAGGGTGAGCTCTGGTAGACCAATCTGATTTCAATACCTTCAGGTTAAACAGCTCTTAGCCAGCTCTTTCCCCAGTTTGTCTAATAGCTTCTCTCTTTTCATTACTTACAGCAAGTATCTCATTACTAATTTAGGTAATTTTTACTGACTGTGTGACTTGAAACCACCATCAGAAGCTGCTAATCTTGAAGTTATGATGTAGTATAGGGCTCCCAACAGTTAAGACGGCACCCAAGTTCACTTCATTCACAGTGATCAAACACAGAGCCATCCACTTCAGGCAGCATCTGTTCTTAATCAAAGATATAAAGTACTGATCCTGAGAACTGCTGAGTTCCTATTGCTCCATTGGAGTTAATGGGAGTTGTGGGGCTCATCACTTCTCAGGATAAAGATTTTTATGAGCAATAAAAAAAATGTTGAAACCATCTTTACAAACTTCCCACACATTTTACCATTACTATATGCTGCTGGTATGTGTATTTAGACATACATTTGAGAGAGAGATTACTAAACAAGGGATAGTGACAAGCTATTTTTTTTTAAGTGGTCGTGTTAATCCTGGGGTTTGATGAATTATCAAAAAAAAAAAATTTAAATTGCAAAATGTTCTAATCCAGTTAAGAATTTATAAAAAACAGTGGAAACCTGCTTTAAATTGTATTTTATCTGTCCCTATCATAATCATTTGTGTCTGCTTGAATCCTACAAGTAATGTGTCCAATACAAAGTTGCTGAAGATGGAATTGCCTGCTAGTGCTATAGAGCAGTAATGAGATTTGCAGGAAATAAGGATAAAGATTGTAAGGACTCTATGACCTTGTTCTCAGTTACAAATAGATTAAGAAGAAGATCCAAAAATAAAAAGCACTACATATAAAAAACATTTATATCCTTAAGTCACTAACGGGGGGGGTGGGGGTGGGGGGCAGTTAATAAAAATGCTACTCCAAAAAGTAACTTGATATGAATTCAAAACTGTAGTGGACATGGTTGCAAAGAATACAAAGTTTCCACACTGAAACTTAACAAGTGTTTAAACTATTACATGTATATTCCAAACACATACACATCACTGGAGCTTTGAGGCATCACTCATGTTCGAAATTTGAGGCAGTAGCCAACACTTGTGACAGTATTGTAGGTTCAGTTGCATACCCTACATAACTTCTGATCATTATTTCAGATATACATATCACCCGAAGACTGGGAGAAGACATGTCAAGCTATGTGGCACAGTTCTGATGCATGAAGTAATTAAGGAATTAAAATCAGGTTTTGCAGAAGACCTTAAAAGATTTTGTTCACAAGAATATTTTTACTATGTTCATGACAAAGGGGAAAAAAGCTACCGCATTCTGGGATACTGAGCTATTTGAAAAAGTGACCCCTGATGTGTGATTAGCAGATAATCTGATGCATAAGGTTCTTAGAACAGTATTTTAAGACTATATGCCATATGTAAGAGTCACAAACCACAGAGGTGCTAAGCACGAGCCTGATTTTTAGTCCTTGAACTAAGACTTACTATATTTCTTTAATTTTGTGTAGAAATCCACCAAAATAGATCACTCCTATTTCCAAACCTTTGCATGGGCAGAACTATGAAAGTTCCTTTGAAAAACTGCTACTACAAACTACCAATTACTAGTTTCAGAAAGCGTTCAGAATTACTGATTACTTCTGTGTTTATTACCACCAAATTATTTGTCAGAACGACAAAAATCAAAGACAAAGATTACAAGTCATTCAGGTCACTTTCTAATGTTTATTCTAGTTTGTATGTTAATTAGTAACAGACTTCTAAATTCTGCTTCATTTAGAATTTTTCTATTATAACAAAAACAATTAAGAAAGAAAGATATTCAGTGATCCCTTTGTTAAATGTAACAAAACAAACTTTTCGATTCACGCATCAGCTAGCTGGTTTCTCAAAGATGTCAGCAACCAGGCCTGAAAGGGTTCAACAGGGGAAGGCAGAGAGATGTTGCAAGTGAGAATAACTTGCTTTAACAAGAGGTACTTGAAGAAACGAGAAAGGCTCTTGCCCTTCTTCTCTGACACTGAACGTTTCTCTAAAATTTCCATTACTGAAATTCATTGTCTCGATTGTCCAATATTGTTACATCCACACTCTCCAGCCCTGGTTTTGGGTGTGTCTGATTTGTTTTATTGAGGTTGTGGTTGGTACGTGCAGGACTCACCACCCATCCCAAAATGGACAGGATCATCACAAAATTAAAAAGTCATGTCTATCATTCCAAAACATTAGCTGAGTTGTATTTAGTACCCGACCCCCCTTTTTTATTTTTATATATATAAATATTGTCCCTGCCTGTCTTACCAGAACAACAGGTGAGATTGAAGCTAGGGCTGCTTCTTCAACAGCGAAAGAAGGCTGCTTGGTGCACAGCAGGGGCTGCTGTTTGAGGCTGGACTTCCCTGCACTCCATATTCTGGGATCCAGGGAAGCACTCAGTGTCAGAGAGAATTAGCAGGAGGCAGTAATTGGCAGAAGTAGTGGAAATAAATTATAGTTACTTTTTATGTAATTAAAACAATAAGATCCCTCAAGATTACATTTTAATAAGTAACTGCTTTAAAATGGATAGGATTACATATTACTGAAGACTGTGATCCATTACTTTACCACCTGGCATTGAGAATCTTTCCTTTCTAAGAAGATACCTCATAGCTCAAACAGGAGTTATAGGTCTGATGGAAGAATCACTGGGCAAAGTTCTACGGCCTGTGTTCTGTGCGGAGTCAGACTAGATGACAAAATAGTTCCTCTTGGCCTTAAAAATCTATTAATCTTGCTCATGCAGCTCCTACATGGCTTGCTCGCTCGCTCACTGCAGCTCTCTGGTTGGCAATGCATGGCCTGCTTTGCCCAATATGGCAGAGCAACGTTCTACTCCCTGATCAGCTGCATGGGAGCTGAATAAGTAATGCTCCAACACCATCATGTTTGAGAGAAAGTGGGAGAATTACAACAGGAAGGGGAGAAGGAAGACTTAAAACTTGTCAACTTGTGGCACTATCTGGGGTTTTACTTAAAGCCCTAGTTCTTGAAGACGTGATTCCGTGATAAAAAAGAAAATCTCAGCTGTGATGATTTTAAGTAAGTTTCTAACTCTCTGGGTTGTGGAGACAAGCTTGAAAACAATAACCTGAATGCACCTGAAAGGCTTAAAACCTGGAAGGCAAATAAAAAGAACCCAAAATTTGTTACATTTAAACAGTCTCATGATTTTTAAGACAATCTCCTGGGGGTGGGGGTGTCTAACTTATTTTTGAACATTTGGGGTTGGCAGGACTGAGACTACACAGACTAAATTAGTCATTTCTCCCTAGACAGCACAACAGAGAAGTGGAAACCTTATATTTACATAGCTGCATTGTGTATGCACCTAAAAAAATACAGTCAGCGTATGTCATAAAAATGAAAAAAGCTAGGAAGTTGGCTTGCCTCCACATCCTCAGTAGTGCAGCACATAGAGCCTGGTACAAGGACATAAATAAAATCACCCACACAGTTTACATTGTACCTGATTAACGATGTGCCAAGTTACTATACTTAGGCAAAGGGTGTCGTAAAGGATAAAGAATAGAATGTAATATTCTACTCATTCCGAAATAAAGAGACAGACATTCTATAGCTCAATGCTATAAGTGAACATTCTCAGAAAATGTTACACAAGAATACTAACCAAGATTCTCAATAAGGATTAGTTTTTAATTATGGATACTTTGAGGGAAGGTTAACTCCTTTTTAAACAACCATGTCCTACTGAGTGAGGAGAGGTAGAGAAGATTGTTTATCATAAAGATAATAGAGTAAGAGAAAAGAAGGGAAAAATAATATAACAAATTGTATTTCATTTTTGTTTGCTGTAATAATCTTGCCCAGGCTGAATTCTAAAGTCACCTTGCAGATATACAGAGTCAAAACAAAACCAATTTTATGTAGTAATGATATCTGCAAGCATTACAGATATTGGAGAACGTGACCTGCTGTTTTGACAAAGTCTACCTAGAATAATTCTAACCAGATTAATAAACCCACTTCTTTTCAAATAATTAAAGGTCTGAATAAAACTACTTAATTTAAGTATACCAGCTACTCACGTCATTGCTATGTCCACGTCTATTTTGATAAGTTTTGGCTACCTAAGCACTTTGAAATAGGTTGTACAAAGTTTAGGAAGGAAAGAGGGAATGCAGACGCTCAGCATCGCCTCCATAAATGACATGAATAGCTCCTTTCCTAAACAATGCTTTTCATAATACCGAGGGGCTGGCAGATACAAGGTTATACAGATTATTCACTCACTGGATGTTTCCAAATAGTCTGGCATATCTCCAGCCACTGAGCCTTTGTCACTCATACAGTGTAAATAAGTGAACACTTTCCAGTAAGAGTTTAGGGTCACCCAATTGCTAACTTCTGAAATGATGTTTAAGTAATTCATTCATAAATCATTTTAGTCTCGTACATCATTTTAGCCTAAACTACCCAATAGACTGGAATTATTCAAAAACAATACAATATAGCAAAAACTTATTTATGTGCTTATAAAAGAGAGACAACTGCTCTTTTAATGAACTCATAGCTGTACAATTAAGTCTTAAGGACTGATGCCTTCTACTAAACAAGGATTTCTGGCTTTCTACGTTTGTTCATAGGATCATGGAGGACAGCTATATTGTCAGTTAAATATCAAGTACAAGAAGAGTACCTATTCTTAACATAGCTAAGTGAAAAACGCAGTGCTTCTAATCAGATTATTTTGTACTTAAAAATAACCCTACAAAAAGTTAAGTTTGCTTTTCAAGAGTGCTATAGTCACACTGAGACATACACAGCATCCAGTGTTCCATAAAAGACTTGGACGGAGGGATGAAGTTTAAAATAGAAAGTTCAACACACACACACACTCGACTCTAGTTTGAAATTTGGTGACGGAAACCAGTCCAGTTCTTCAAACTCTTATGTAGCAAAGTAAGACAATCCACTTATTTCAAGATTAAAGAAGCAATCAACAGAATTAATTTTGATCTCAAAATAGCAGGTTTCCAAATATAGCAGGCACAAGTGAGATTTCATTACCAGCACCAAGACAGAAAACCTAGTATATTAAAGACTTCTAGCAAATCAGATGGATTAGCCATAAAATGACGAATAAAGTTCCTACATGATGCTTGATTCTCCTAACTTCTCTTTGGTGGTAAATAACTAATAATTTCTAATACATATAAGTGGACAAAAGTTACATTACATACTGCATAACAAGTCCCTCATATTCTTCCATAACATTGAGCACAAACATGTCATTTATGTATAAACTATACTGACATCAATTCAGCAGCATCTATTGCTAACAGTTTAAGTTTATACAAAACTACATTGTGAAACAGTAAAACAGTTCTGTAAAATTTTAAGTTACAAATATAATGAATCCCTAGTAAATTCCTAAAAAATCCCTACGGATTAATTCCACAGCATTTCCCCAACTTTTGGAAGTTGAGCTCTCCTTCAGGAAAATGAAATTAATTACTCTATCATCACTCATTAACACCCCTTCAGCTCCTCCATCTATAGCAGAAGTGGGAAAACTACAGCCCGCAGGCCACATCCAGCCCGCGGGACCCTCCTGCGCAGCCCGAGCTCCTGGCTCAGAAGGCTAGCCCCCGGCCTCTCCCCCACTGTTCCCCTTCCCTTGCAGCCTCAGCGTGCGGCGCAGCCGGCGCAATGCTCTGGGCGGCCGGGCAGTGCAGCTGCACAGCCCGGCCTGACCCAGTGCTCTGTGCTGCACTGTAACATGGCTGACTCCACTGCCGCCAGCCACTGGTGCTCCAGGCAGCGCGGTAAGAGGGCAGGGAGCAGGGGCGGGCTGGATAGAGGGCAGAGGAGTTTGGGGTGTGGATAGAGGTCAGGGTGGTCAGAGGGCAGGGTACAGGGGGATTGAATGGGGGCAGGGGTTCCAGGGGGGCAGTCAGGAAGGAGGGGGGGGGGTTGGATAGAGGGCAGGGGAGTTCAAGGTGGTGGTCATCAGGAGGCGGGGGGTGTGGATAGGGGTTGGGGCGGTCAGAGGGCAGGGAACGGTGGGGTTGAATGGTGGCAGGGGTCTCTGGGGGCAGTCAGGAAGGAAGGGGGGTTGGATGGGGCATCAAGGGACAGTCGGGGTGGAGGTTCTGGGGCAGTCAGAGGACAGGGAGCGAGGGGGGGTGGATGGGGCAGGGATCCGGGGGGGGGGCATCAGAGAACAGGGGGGTTGGACAGGGCAGGATTACCCGGGGGGAATCAGGGGGCAAGAAGCAAGCGGGGGAAAGGGGACAGGGGCCTGGTTGTTTGAGGAGGCACAGTCTCCTCTAACCAGCCCTCCACACAATTTCTGAAACCCAATGTGGCCCTTAGGCCAAAAAGTTTGTCCGTCCCTGATCTATAGGCTTTTAGCACCAGAGACAGAGTGATCCCTCAAAGTCCTTGGCATTTGAGTTAGCAGCTACTGTACGTCAGAGTATTTTGAGTCTCTCTGCAAATTGTGGCAGATAAAAGTGCATTAGTTACACTTTGGTCACATTTCCAAGCTTTTCTTCAGACTCATAACAACACAGACTTTTAAAAAAATTAAATCAGTCTCTGGAAAAAAAACTGAAAAGCCTATTCATTCCCTGCCACTCCTGAAATCCCTAGGAGGGATAGCACATCCCATGCTTGGGACACACTGCTGTGATGCTTCCCAGGGGCAAGAGCACCACAACCTTTGTAGAAGTAGGGGACCCAAGGCCAAAGTGCCCCCTCCTTCTCCGTGGCTGGCCGCTCAGGTGGTGAACCAGCTGACCTCTCTTCTGGCACTACAGCAGCCCCTGGAGGGAAAAAGTGTAATTGCAGCTTCTCCCCATCAGAATCTATTGGGGAAGGGAGAGAGTGGCAGAAAGAGATTTGTGAGGGACATGTATTCTGCAGTTATATTTCTTTTGTTAGAAGTGAGGAGCCTCCTGGTTCCAGCACTGGTGCCCAGAGATACACAGAGTTGTGAGGCACTTCCCCCCACCTGCCCTTAGTGTGAGGAAGTCTTACCAGTGTCTGCTGTGGATCAGCTCCCTGACTCCATCAGCCACAGGCAACACAAGCACTACTTTTCAGGCCTCATACTCTCTGTACAGGTTAGTAACAGGTACACACCAACTACTGAGTCCTCCAAGAGTTCCTCTGGAGTGCTCAGCCTTTATTCCACTGAACACTTAAAGAATTCCTAGATCCACTATTCCTATACTGTCATAAACAGATAGTTAAGGGTTAATGCCTCTTTTACCTGTAAACGGTTAAGAAGCTCAGTAAACCTGGCTGACACCTGACCAGAGGACCAATAAGGGGAGAAGATACTTTCAAATCTTGGTGGGGGGGAAGTCTTTTGTTTGTGCTCTTTGTTTTGGGGGTTGTTCGCTCTTGGGACTAAGAGGGATCAGACATCAATCCAGGCTCTCCAAATCTTTCTGAACCAGTCTCTCATGTTTCAAACTTGCAAGTAACAGACAGGCAAGGCGTGTTAGTCTTATTTTTGTTTTCTCAACTTGTAAATGTTCTTTTTGCTGAGAGGATTTTACCTCTGTTTGCTGTAACTTTGAACGTAAGGCTAGAGGGAATTCCTCTGGGCTATATGAATCTGATAACCCTGTAAAGTATTTTCCATCCTGATTTTACAGAGATAATTTTTACCTTTCTTTTCTTTAATTAAAAGCCTTTTTTTCTTAATTGGATTGGATCTGGACTCTCCAGGAATTGGTGGGAGAAAGGAGGGGAGATGGTTAATTTCTCCTCGTTTTAAGATCCAAGGGATTGGATCTGGACTCACCAGGGAATTGGTGAAGGAGTCTCTCAAGACTACCCAGGGAAGGGAAGGTTGGGGGGGGGGGAAAGGGAGTGATCCAGACACTGAAACTTATGGATGGTGGCAGTGATACCAGATCTAAGCTAGTAATTAAGCTTAGAAGTGTCCATGCAGGTCCCCACATCTGTACCCTAAAGTTCAGAGTGGGGAAGGAACCTTGACACACACACAAATTGTACACACCAGATTCAACTCAGGATCACCACTTGACTTAATGCACAGCACTTCATATATATTCTCTCTCTCACTCTCACACACACACACACACACACACGAATCAGTTTATTATTAAAGAACAGATTCAGAAACAGAGTGAGAATACTGTACACAAATGGTTACATATAAAACAAAATCACAACACACTTTCTGAACATTCCTTTATCTCCCCCAAAATAGCTTATCCCACGTCCTCTTCTCAGCATTTTCAACTAGTTTGGCTGAGATCCCTTCTTATCAAGCCTGCTGGCAGGTTGTCCTCACAGATCAAGGAATAATCCAGGGTTCATCTACACTCCTGACATAGTTTCAAAAGTACATTGTCTTACTCCTAAACAGGATGACCCTTGCTATTTTTGTTTTTCCCGCAATCGCTGCAAGCTCCTCATTAATATTTGACTTAGTGTGTAAATGGACATCCATTGTAAAGCTTACAATACTTAATTTACATGTTGCCAGAGAGATAAATGATTGTTACCTCCTGTCTGGGGGAAACAGTCTAAGCAGGTCACCAAATATATGCTTTAAGAACATAATTTTTGTACAGATTTCTAACTCTTTAAATATCACCCATACATATATCATGTGATGATTAAGAGGACCGTATGACACAGGCTTTCATTAGAGACCCTACATAACATCTCTAGTAGACTAAAATGTAAATACCAGATCCCTGGGATTCTTGTAACACCAATACACCCCTTATGTATCAAGAGGTCCCTGGGTCACAACTGCATTTAGGCTAAGTCAAAGTCTGAGCATTTAATGGAAAGTATAAGGAAAAAAAGATGGGACGAGGTAATCTACACTGTCTCAGTGGTCCCACATCAATACCATCTCCCACTCATCCTCATTCTCTAGACATCTTTATTTTCCTGCAGTATTTTAAATCAGGTTTCTCCATAATTAATTATTTTATTGTAGTTGCATAGTAGAAAAAGCTGTATTTCAGGTTCATGGTATGCACAGAGTGGTTGGGTAAAGGTGATTCTTTGGAGTGTATTTGGAGGATGAAGTGTCTGACCCTTAGTAGAAGAGTGCATAAACTAAATTTAGTGGAGTTGCCTCAGGGTTCAGAAAAAGTGGATAAGGAAGTATGACCTGTTAAAACACCACCTAAGCGTATGTCTACACTACCTGCGGAATCAGCAGGCAGTGATTGATCCAGTGGGGGTCGATTTACAGCATCTAGATAAATCGACCTCCCCCAGGTGCTCTCCCATCGACTCCTGTACTCCACCGCCATAAGAGGTGCAGGCAGAGTCGACAGGGGAGCGGCAGCAGTCAACTCTCTGCAGCGAAGACACCGCGGTGAGTAGGTCTAAGTACATCGACTTCAGCTACATTATTCAAGTAGCTGAAGTTGCATAACTTAGATAAATCCCCCCACTCAGTGTAGACCAGGCCTTAGTAATAGTAATTTTGCTTGGTGTGGGTTTGTTTGGTTTGTTTTAAATTATGGAGACACCAGTCCCAATTCCACAGTTCAAATTAAGTTCTTTTTTGAAAGGGGATGTGAAAAGGATTTAGGGATCATAGTGGAGAAGCAATTCAACATGAGCTGACAGTGTGATGCTGTTGCAAAAAAGAGCCAATGCAATCCTTAGCTGTATAAGCAGGTTACTGCTGAACAAGAGTAAGGGAGGTTATTTTACCTCTGTATATGGCATTGGTGTGATTGATACTGGAATACTGATGTCCACCTTTTAAGAAGGGTGTTGAAAAATTGGAAAGAGTGTTGAAAAGATTTAGGGCTATAAAAAATGCCTTACAGTGAGAGACTTACAGAGCTCAATCTGTCTAGCTTAGTGTGTAAGTACCTTCACAAGGAGAAAATACCAGGTGCTAACAGACTCTTCAATCTAGTGGGAAAAGGCTTAAGCAGTAGCAATGGCTGGAAGATTAAGCTAGACAAATTCAAAATTAGAAATGAGGCTTTTAAAAAAAAAAAAAACCACAGTGAAGGAAATTAACCATTGGAACAAACTACCAAGTGAAGTTGTGGAATCTCCATATCTTGATGTCTTCAAATCAAGACTGGATGCTATTCTGGAAGGCATGCTTCAGTCAAACCCAAATAACTGGGCTCAATGCAGGGGTAACTGGATTTAAATTCTATGGCCTATGCCATACAGGGGGTCAGACTTGATGATGTAATGTTCCCTTCTGGCCTAAATCTATGAATATTTGTATCTAAAACAGGGATACCGGACGGAGTGCCACCCCTTTGAATTGGCCACCCCAAGCACCAGCTTCCTTAGCTGGTGCCTGGAGCCAGCCCTGCATAGAAGGCTTAAGAGGTTCAACTCAAGCCTCAGGAGTTGCTAATAGAGGCAGCTAACAGGAATTTCAGTGACAGTAGCTAAAGTCTGTGCTTAGAGGTCACAGGACATAATGGGCAGTGCATTTGGTCCACCTGTGGGCTGCTTGGTTTGTTCTCTGGGTACAGGCTGCATAGATAGCTAGACCACAGGCCCCTGAGTAAGCAGAGTTCCTGCTCAAGGCCACAAAGCTCTGGCCCTCAGATGGTTCATATCTGCACTAATGACATTGTACTGTGGGATATCTCACAGATAGATTATTTCAGGGTAATCAGAAGGATGTTGAAGAAAAAACAGAAGAATGTCAAAGCGATCGTCTCCGAGGTCGTTCCTGGCCTAGAAGCAAAGGAAGACAGAAAACAGAAGATTCTGGAAGTGAACTGCTGGCTAGGTAAGTGGTGTAGGGTAGGGGATTATGGTTTTGTGGCACATTGGTCCATCTCCTACAGATAGAGGGGACTGTATAGTTTGGATGTCCTTCACCTCAGTAGAAGAGAGACCAATCTCCTCGGGGACAGGCTGACTAGATTAGTCAGGAGGGGGTAAAACTAAGAGCAAAAGGGGAGAGTAAGAAGAGGGAAGATACGAACACTCAGCACAAAACTGAGCTGTTGAAAACAAAATCCATCAAGGAGCCAAAGGATATGAAGACAAGAGATTCTTTAATTGTCTATACACCAATACCATGAGCCTGAGTAACAAACGAGGAACTGGAACTGCTCATTTGTGAGCATAAATTTGGCCTAGTTGGTACTACTAAAACATGACAAGATGTTTCACACCACTGGAATGTTAAAAGTCAATGGTTATAACCTATTTAGGAATGTGTCAAGTATCAGAGGGGTAGCCGTGTTAGTCTGGATCTGTAAAAGCAGCAACGAATCCTGTGACACCTTATAGACTAACAGACGTATTGGAGCACGAGCTTTTGTGGGTAAATACCCAATTCGTCGGATGCATGGGTATTCACCCACGAAAGCTCATGCTCCAATACATCTGTTAGTCTATAAGGTGCCACAGGACTCCTTGCTGCTATTTAGGAAGGATTGAGTAGGCAAAAAGGAAAAGGGAATGGCACTGGATGTCAAAAATGGCATTATCTGTTTCCGAGTCACTGAGAACTCAGAAGAAAATGTTCTTGAATGATTATGGATCAATGTCCTCACAGATAAAGCACAAGATGGGGTATTAATTGGTATCTGCTACTGACCACCAAATGACACTAAGAAACAGGATGACTGCCTCCTTATATACTTATGTATGGGGGGAAAAACTGGGCAATCATAGGACACTTCAATTTGAGTGACATATGCTGGAGGTCTCGTGCTGTCAGCATAAAAACCTCCTTGGAATTTCTAAATATTATAGATGACAATTTCGTAACTCAAAAAAATGTAGCCACCAACAAGAGGGAATTCTGTGTTATACCTCATCCTAACAGATAAAGAAGAACTGATCACAGAACTAAAAATTAATGGTAGCTTAGGTACAAGTGATCATGACTTGAACACACTTATAACATGCAAACAGAATGAAAGTCCAGACCAGTAATATATAAACATGATGTTTAATAAGGCCAATTTCACAAAGCTAAAAACAATAAATAGCCAAATCAGGTTGAAGGAAGAATTTAATTCAAAGAGTGTGAATGATAATTGGGAATAATTTAAGAATACCTTATTGTAGCCTCCTCCCTTCCCCCCCACCCCCCCGCAAAATTGAGAAAGAAAGCTAGGCTGATTAAAAAAAATAACCTGGTTTAGAGGGGAAGTGAAGACAGCAATAAAATATATAGATAAAACAAATGGAAAAAAGAGGAACTTGATACTAATGAATATAAACAGAAAGTTAGAAAATTGATAAGGAAAGCAAAGGGAAACCTGAAAAAAATCTATGGCCAGCAGAGTTAAGGATGTCATAAACAGATTGTTAAGGGTTAATGTCTCTTGTACCTGTAAAGGGTTACAAGCAGGGAATGGGACACCTGACCAGAAGACCAATCAGAAGACAAGATACTTTTAAATTTGGGCGGAGGGAAGCTTTTGTGTGTGTTCTTTGTCCGTTGTGTGTTCTTCTCTCGGAGGTCTGAGAGTGAGCAGACATTACTACAGGCTCTCTAAGTTTCTTTTCTAATAGTACGTAAAAACAGGCGGTTTTGTAAATATTACAGGGTCCTATAGCTTACAGACACCAGAAAGAGACTTTCCCCCCAGTACCAATACAAATCAAAATATTCCCAGCAACTACACATATAAAAGTTAACCAGCCAGATCCACAATTGCAAATAGAGTAAAACAAATCAAGAAACCTAAACCGCCTGTTTTTACTTACTATTAGAAAAGAAACTTAGAGAGCCTGTAGTAATGTCTGCTCTCTCTCAGACCTCCGAGAGAAGAACACACAACGGACAAAGAACACACACAAAAGCTTTCCTCCGCCCAAATTTAAAAGTATCTTATCTTCTGATTGGTCTTCTGGTCAGATGTCCCGTTCCCTGCTTGTAACCCTTTACAGGTACAAGAGACATTAACCCTTAACAATCTGTTTATGACAAAGGACAATAAGGAATTTTTAAAATAAATTAGGAATAAAAAGAATCATGACAACAGTACTGGTCCATTGCAAGATGGAAATGGTAGAATTATCGATACCAATGCAGAAAAGGCAGAAGTGTTCAAAACATGTTTCTGTTTGAGGATCCAGATCACTTGGCAACCTGGGAGCAAGTAAACAATATGCTTTTTAATACGGCTAAATGTAAATGTATGTATCTTACAGGAAGGGGGACACTATCCTGGGAAGCAGTGATGCTGAAGAAGATTTGGGGGTTGAGGTACATAATCAGCTGAACATGAGTTCACACTGTGACGCTGTGGCCAAAGGAACTATCAAGATCCTGGGATGCACAAGCAGCAGAATCTTGAGTGGAGAGTTTTTACCTCTATATTTAGCACTGGTGTGACAGCTGCTGGAATACTGTGCCGAGTTCTGGTGTTCACAATTCAAAAAGGAAGTTGGAGAGGTCTCAGAGAAGAACCATGAGAATGATTAAAGGATTTGATTTTGAAAGCTTGTGTCTCTCACCAACACAAGTTGGTCCAATAAAAGATATTACCTCACCGACCTTGTCTCTCTAAAGGATTAGAAAATATGTCCTATAGTGATAGACTCAAAGAGCTCAATATATTTAGCTTAAAAAAGAGGAAGTTAAGGGATAGCTTGATTACAGTTTATAACTAGCTATATGGAGAACAAATATTTATTAATAGGCTCTTCAATCTGACAGAGAAAGGTATAACATGATCCAATGGCTGGAAGTTGAAGCTAGACAATTTCAGACTGGAAATAAGATGAGAGTAATTAACCATTGGAACAATTCAGCAAGGGTCATGGTGGATTCTTCATCACTGACCACTTTTTAAATCAATATTGGAAAGATATGCTCTAAGAATTGTTTTGGGGAAGTTGCATGGCCTGTGGTATAGAGGAAGTCAGACTAGATAATCACAATGCTCCCTTCTGGCCCTGGAATCTATGAATCTATAAATGATATTAATATAAAACGCTTAACAAGGAGACAGACATGCTTAACCTTTAGGAGGAATAAGCCATTTAGATCTTGCCTGCAGTATAAACACAAACCACATCGAGGAACCTGACTCAACACAATAGTCCTCAACTTACTACCGTTGTGCCAGTTTGTAGTGTGGACTGGATCTTAAGTATATTTCATAGCCAGGCTAAACCCAAGGATTTTTACATTCTAGCCTCCTCATGTCCATAGAAAACTGGGTTTAAGACATAAGAACAGCCATACTGGGTCAGACCAATGGTCCATCTAGTGCAGTATCCTGTCTTCCAACAGTGGCAAATGCCAGGTGCATCAAAAGGAATGATTAAAACAGGTAATCATCAAGTGATCCATCCCATCGCCCAGATTCTGGGAAACACAGAATAGGGACACTTTAGAGCATGGTTTTGCATCCCCTGTCAATCCTGGCTAATAGCCATTGAGGGACCTCTACTCTCCATGAACTTATCTAGTTCTTTTTTTAAACTCTGTTATAGTCTTGGCCTTCACAACATTCCCTGGCAAAAAGTTTCCACAGGTTGACTGTGTGTTGCATGAGGAAATATTTCCTTTCGTTTGTTTTAAACCTGCTATTAATTTCATTTGGTGACTCCTAGTTCTTGGGTTATGAAAAGCAGTAAACAACACTTCCTTATCATAATTTTAATAGACCTCTATCATATCCCCCCTTAGCCATCTCTTTTCCAAGATGAAAAGTCCCATTCTTATTAATCTCTCCTCATATAGAAGCTGTTCCATACCCCTAATCATTTTTGTTGACCTTTTCTGTATCTGTTCCAATTCCAATACACCTTTTTTGAGATGAGGCAACCAAATCTGCATGCAGTATTCAAGAAGTGGGTGTACCGTGAATTCATACAGAGCCAATAGGATATGTTCTGTCTTATTATCTATTCCCGTCTAAAAAAGTGTGGCACTCTCTAATACCCTGCTCAAGACAGACTAACAAAATGTATTCTCTTACTATTGAAGTATTGTTTGATTTTTCAGAGTTATGCACAGGAAACAAAAGTAGTTCAAGAATAAAAACAACATTAAACAACATTAAAGCAGAGAATGTAAGTCAATGATCTCCCACTGTCCAAATCTTCTAAATTTGAACTGCCAGAAAATTCAGAAGTAAGTAGTAGTTCAGGCTCATCAGGATTTCTAAATATATACTTAAGACCTCATGCCACCTTCAGCTTAACAGGACAACATATTTAACTCTTAGATAATACAACTGCCCTGTAATGTTCAAAGAAACTTGCTTTCATTTCAGCTGCTAAAGGCTAGTAATCAAATATGTATGCCTCCTTGCACCTGGTTTATAGACCATAATCTGGTCTATAAACCATGTATGCCTGTCTCCTTGTGATAGGCCTTACATTAGGTTTCAGAGACAACTACACAGGATTAGTGTCTCACTCCAGAATAAACAGCAGTTCTCAAAACAGGAAAGTGAGGCAACTTTGCCAGCAGGCAATCTTGTAGCTCAGTGAAGCTGACCCAGCAGGTTCAACCAGCAGCACAGAACAATTCAAGACGTGCAGACTCTCTGTTTTTGTGGGGATATAGGCACAAAGTAAAAGCTGTTGACTTTTGCCTTCTTTTCCAGACCATTTTACCAGTGGTGAAAAGCCTACTTGTCATTAGTGACTTTTGTAAACATAGCATCATAGCCTCACAAGGATCCTCCTATACCACAGACATCCATCTCTGGTTTTCAAACCTTGTCTGAGAAGGACCACATTCCTTCAACACATTATACTCTCCTGCATGCCACCCAGCTGCTTGTGAATTCAGTCTAGAACTTGTGCTATTCAGGTCTAGCAAGTCTTTTTCCTACCCAGCTGAATGAAATGTTCCATGAAGATTCCACTTCCCTTTTGAGGAAGATATTTTAAACATACAACTACTTACTCACCTAGCTCTATGCTTAGGGATTTCACAGTGCTCTGTCCAAGTATTAAAAGAAATTTGCTAAAAGAACGAAATAAATGTGCAACTAATTTTAGTTCAATAAGGTGCTGAATAAACATTAGGATTATTATTTTACACCATCTACAAGAATGCTAAGTGCTTCAGAAGTGACAGGTCCCTGCTCTGAAGTGTTTAGAACACTGATGATGGACTTGAGAGGTGAGGATTTTATGACACTAGGAAGGCAAGGAAGTTGCAGATTATAGATATGCAATTATCCAGTTACTCAGTTTAGTATTTAACATATGCATAACTAAACTGAGTAACTGCATAATTGCATACCTATAATCGGCATCTTCCTTGCCTTCCTAGTGTCATAACATTGTATCCAGCACCTCTGCTGTAGATAGGCGTTCCACTCAATCTAAATTGATGTTGTCTCATGCCACATTTTCTGCCATAGCAAGTAACACAGGTTAGCCTCACCTCTCTCTCTCTCTCTCTCTCTCTCTCATCTTCCAATTGGGTGATCATTCCATAGTTTGAAATATATCTTCACAGGGCATAGCAGCTGAAATCCCATTTTTCATTGCTCATGAGGCAAAATTTCCATTCTCCTAGGCCTATATTTCATAACCACCCCTGCTTTCAGAAAAAGGACCATAAGAAAATCAAAACAATCACAGCCAAACTGCTGTTTTCAGGGAGTATCTGAAATCCCAGTGCAATTTTAATGCGATCTCCAACACCACATTTATTCATGAGCACAGAGAAAGAAAACTAGCCAAATAATATGTCACTTTGTATTTAACATCAGCTACCAAGGTTAGCAAATTTAACCACTACCTGATGCTTTCTAAAGTGAAGATTCCAATATTTCTCAACAGCAAGAGTAGGCATAAAAGAGTATGCAAAATGCTAAATTCGAACTAAGAGAGTACTTATGCTCGGTCTGAGTTTGAGTCAGTCTTATGCTTGTCAACCCACAGTGATTCCTTGGAATATTTAGTCCACTCTCCGTCATCAACTGCTCTAGGCATATGCTTGCATACAATATTGCAAAGTGAATTTGTAGATAAAGAACTCCTCATACCGGGATACTTCAGTCTGCCAGAAACAATTCTGGTGTTTCTCTCACTGCTTTTAAAAGAAGTTTTACTCCTAACCCCTGAACTTCTAGAATTTATTCAATGGGCTTGTCTTCTGTAGAAACTTCAATCGTTTATGCTTCATTTGTTTTTTGCTTATGATTAAGGCTATGATTTTGTCATGGTTATTTTTAGTAAAAGTCTCGGACAGGTCACAGGCAATAAACAAAAACTCAAGGGAACCTGCGACCTGTTCATGACTTTACTAAAAATAACCAGCGGGAAGGGGTGGGGAGGGTAGGGCGGAGGAAGGGAGTCAAAAGGCAGAGGGGACTGACAGGCCAAGCCCCTCGCCATAGCGGGAGACTCAGCCCTCACTCTGGAGCTGGCCACAACTATGTGACTGGCGGTGCACGGCCCCAGCTGCAGCCACAGCCACAGCGGGGGGGGGGGGGGGGGGGAGAGGGGAGGCACACACGGTCCTGGGAAACTGCGAGGAGAGTGCATGGCTCCGGCTGCAGCCCCAGCTTCAGCCCCTGACAACTGAAGCTGAAGATGATATCAAGGTCCAGAAAAGTCAAGGAATCCATGACTAAATCATAGCCTTACTTATGATCCATAAATGACTCAATGACATAGGGTATCAGGAGGACACTAGTAGAGGGGAAGGCATTTCCAGGATTACAGGGAAGGGCATGATCTGAAAGCATTTCTGGTGTGATGCAGGGGGAACAGAGGTAGATTAGATGGAGTGGAGGTAATACAGAAGAGGGAGGAACAAAGAGTGAATTCTCGGCTGGCAAACTAAAGGAGATTTGCCAGATGTTAGAGTTGTCAGAATTAACAGCCCATCATCTGTGCCAGCAAGATGCATCCATACTGGTATTCGATCAATTTGATCTGCAATGACTGAGACTCAGTTATTGCTTACCCCTACAAAATCCTGGAGTAAATGCCATGTTAATTTGGTTACCTGACAAGTCAGCTGAAGCACTTCTGCTTGAAATATGCCTCACTTTACCATCCAATTGAGGGGGAGCAATCACTTATCAGGGTAAATTTCTCCAGCACACACACGACCTAAGACACTCATTACACTTCTGTGCAATTACTACAATTATTTTACCTGTTATGTTTTAAACTTTTATAAAGAGAACAATTCAATTTCTGGTAGTCAGGGTAAATGCCAGCACTGATAACATCAAAGAACTGTCTTGGAAATCAGCAGCAAAGCTGTGCAAATACTGATAAAAAAAAAATCTTAAAAGAAAGTCTTGCATTACCCAATAACAATGATATTTTAAAAAGATAAAGTCTGTATCTAGAACCCAGATAACGTATAAATGTGTCTATATTTATTTTAAATTCTCTATTTAATGTGATTTGTCCCATTGCCTCTCACACTATGAGTCTGTACTAATCAATGCCGCTACTAGAATAGGAAAAGGGCCATAGAAACAAACAGGAAAATGAAACAAGAGTGCCTTTTCTCATTAACATATTTGAGAAGTTTAGGAGCAAGTTGCTGAAGAGCTACAGGCTTCATGGAGTCCTATCAAAACAAATTCCATAAAAGGACTGATGAATACAGTCCTGAATCTCCCAGACCTATGAATCCACTCCTCTATCTCAGAGGAGAATAAAAAATACTAAATGACTAAAAACAAAATCATGGAATAAGTGCTAAACTTCACTGTACAATGACACTGCCTTTCATCAGGTGCCTGATCCAATGCCTACTGAAGTCAGTGAGAAGATCCTCATTGGATCACATCCCAGCCCTACACCCCCAGCCAGAGCCTCCTTCAAAAAGTTTGCCCACTCCTGCTATAAAACTTATGATTAGGTTTGTTAATTATTTGTAATTATAGAACAGTCACTAGAATATAGTGAAATTGGTTACTGTTATTTTATATAGCTTATACTGCATATAGAAGCTCCCTGTTGGAACATGTAGAAGAATGAAGTTATCTGTTTATAGCAGGAGTGGGCAAACTTTTTGGCCCGAGGACCACATCTGGGTATGAAAATTGTATGGTGGGCCATGAATGCTCATGAAATTGGGGTTGCGGTGAAGGAGGGGGTGAGGGCTCTGGCTGGGGGTGTAGGGCTCTGGGGTGGGGCTGGGGATGAGGGGTTTGAGGTGCGGGAGGCTGCTCCAGGCTAGGATCAAGGGGTTCAGAGGGCAGGGCTGGGGCGCAGGAGGGACTCGGGAGTGCAGGCTCCGGGCAGCGCTTACCTCAAGCAGCTCCCAGAAGCAGCAGTATGTCTCCCCTCTGGGTCCTAAGTGGAGGTGTGGCCAGGCAGCTCTATGCGCTGCCCCGTCCGCAGGTGCCACCCCTGCAGCTCCCATTGGCTGGGAACTGCAGCCAATAGGAGCTGCAGGAGTGGCGTTTGGGGCAGGAGCAATGCACGAGCCCCCTGGCTGCCCCTAAATGTAGGAGTCAGAGTAGGGACATGCCATTGCTTCCAGGAGCCATGCAGAGTGGCCGCCAAGCCCGCTTCCCAGCTGGAGCGCATGAGCAGGACAAGCCCCAGACCCAACTCCCCAGAGGGGGCTCAAGGGCCGGATTAAAATCGGCTGGTGGGCAGGGTGTGCCCTGTGGGCCATAGCGTGCCCACCCGTTTTATAACCTCAAATTTCTTATGTTGATTTAGCCAGGCTTCTATATGCTTTCTACATTTGTTTCAGAAGTAGTTTCTATCCACACAGTCTTA
This sequence comes from Gopherus flavomarginatus, assembly GCF_025201925.1. Lineage (NCBI taxonomy): Eukaryota > Metazoa > Chordata > Testudines > Testudinidae > Gopherus > Gopherus flavomarginatus. The sequence continues at coordinate 259,085,998 of NC_066617.1, read as the reverse complement.
AAATAGGCCTTTTATGAACTGAACAATTCTGATAATCTCTACATGCAAGTAAAAATTGATTTAGTTTGTTACATGACTTATTTAACCTCGAGAATTATTGTTTGCTGTTACTCAGTGCCATCAGAAACAATTACACCAGTTCTCTTTCCTTCCTCCTCCGCAAAATCTTTCCTTTGAACAAAAGAAAAATGTAATTTTATTTCTTTACATCTTAAATGAGAATAGCTCTAGACATCCAAAGCTCTGGCAAAAAGTCAAGCACAATCCTGGATGTTACTGTCATACAATAATTTGATATTTTAATAATATGTTCAGCCTCCAGCCCTTCAGGATAGCAGTTCAAGAAAGCTCTTCAACAGCAAAAGTAGTCCAGATAAGGCAATGTCAAAACTACCCTTGGTAAGCCACTGTATGAAATTTAAGGCACCATATACACCTGAATAAAAGTGTGCACTGTACTTATGTGAATTCATGGGGCATCCATTCCTCCTTCATAGGTTTTAGTGTTAAATTCCTAGTTGGAGTGCTCATGTAATCTATCAAAAAAAATCTGAGGGAGGAAATGTCCACTTGGTCACATTTGAATAATTTAAACTCATGGTTTCTAAACACAGGGATCATGACCTCACAGAAGGTTACAAACCACCTTCCTTTTCTTTACAGCCTGATGGAAAGAGGGGATCCTGACATTTTTTTTTTTTTGTACAACGGGGTCATAGTGTAGAAAAGGCTTGGAACCACTAACTTAACAGTTCCTCGGCCCTAACACAAACTTCACGCAGACCTTATCAACTAGCTGTAAAGAAAGGCCAAGCTGCTTCCTTTCAGTAGTATAATAATCTGCTACTTTATGTAATGGCCAGCACAAGATACTCACACTGCAATGAGACTCATACCCTTCCTTCACTTGAGACCAACTGCTTCAATCTTTCCATCATATTGTTTCCCACAGGCCAAGGAAAACTGCTAAAGTCCCAGGCACTCCCATAAGCCCTGGCCTCTTGCCTAGCATTGAGCCACTGGAAATATAAAACCATGGTAGTGGTGGGTGAAAAGCAAGATGTGTTACAAATTAAAACAATTCTACACCAGCTGATCAGATTTCAGTTTCCTACTACTTTGTTGCCTAAAGACCAGCGTTTTAGTTTCAATTTGTTTTGACTGGCATCCTGTATACCCACAATGAAATCAGGGCAGAATTAGATCCCTACAAACTAAGCAGACCATTGAAGTTAAACAGCAAGGCTTATCTTGCCACACAGGGATTCTATAAATAAAAATGAATACAAAGGGAAAATAAAACCCAAGCTCTAATGTACAGATAAAATAAGAGCCACTAGCATACCAGGCAATATTCGTCCAATGAGAGCATCTAACAACCAAAAGGATTCCTCTTCATTCTTTGTAATAAGAATCAGGTATCCGGCTATGAAATTCATGCCCTGAAATAAAAAGAAAGCTTTTATAATTTCTCCACTTACCTCAAAAGCTTCCTGTTTAACTTCATAATACCAAACATGAATTTCAAAGTACTGATTGAGTGAAATAAAAAGAAAAGCATTGTGCCTGCATCTTCCTTGAAAGATACCAGAGACAGGATTATTACAATTCACAAAATGGACAGGATAGAGGAAATCTGTTAACACAGTCTACCAATTGATTAATGCTGCTACTCCTGGGCATTGAAAGCCCATGGAAGCCAGGGGAGAAAAAAAAATTAAAGCATTAAGAAATTAAAAAGTAATGTACAGACTTTTTATTTTAAAAAATCCCAAAGCCCTTTCCAAACAACAAAATAGATTATTACTTTGACCAAAACTGAAACATAGCTATCTCTGGAGTGAAACTCACAAAATAGGTGAGTAATAGTGTGCAGTAACACTACCTAACAGTTATAGGTGGAGCATAGCCCATCCAGTTGAAACTAAAAATGCAGTTTAGGAAAGCAAAATAGGAAGCAGCAGAGCTGTAATTCCACCAGGTTTTACAGTGCAGTTTATGCAGCTATTTAAACTATTTTTGTCCAGAACTAACAAACAGTATTTATTGTTTCTATTTGTACCTACATTATACTAGATGCCTTTCAAATCACCAAGGAAGCCATAGTTCCTGCCTTACAACCTACAACAGGCAGACACACAAAGTGTGGGAGTTAGAGCTATATATGTAAAGCATTAATTGGCCACATCCTGACAGTACAATGTGTTGGGCTTTTCATGGCAAGGTATCAGTGGAGAGAAGATGTATAAAATATATACGCCCTGATTCAGGAAACCAACCCTATTCAGGAATAGCACGCGTTTAAAATTAAGCATATGCTTAAGTAATTTCCTTAGAGACTCTCTCTAAGTAATCCATAATATTACTTTAGTCAACCAGTTAGTTTTAGCGACATTAGGATGATTTACATTTATAGCATTTTATGCAATTTTGGCTTTTAAAATGAGAGGATTTTTTTAAAAGTAAATTTATTGTGATATACACAAGATGGCATCTAAAACAGTACATAGTGCACCAGCATGAGAGCACACAATTCCCAACAAATTTTTTTAAAAGCCAATGTAAAATTGTCTTTAAATATTTACAGGCTGTGGAGGCTCGTGTCAGTTACACTTGTTTAGTGCTAATCTTAGAAATCCTCTCCAGTTTCATTCTTTTCTTTTGTATTCTCCAAGACCTCTTCCGCCCAAGCTCTCCATTCCAGGTTTGTCTATGGGGACAGGCAGTAACATTGTCTCACTGTACCCAATAAGCAATGCCAGCTACAGCTCAAGCAAGAAGAGCACTGCCAGAACGGAAACACTCAAAGGATTTTGGAAACTAAAAGTTCTTGTCTTGACCAACATCCAATTTCTTGGATTCAAGTGGCTTTGCTCACTTGTCTTTTGATATACAATGCCAAAACAGTCTCTGCACATTTGAATTTTAAAATATTCACTCTGTTCTAGACATTTATTTTCAAATCCTTAAACCTCTATATTAGTAGTTGAACTTTTACAAATTGCTGAAGTTGCCTGGGTCTGTGTTGCATCTGGGGTGCTTGGCCTTCTGCCTGTGAAGACAGCTATTCAGTTCCCATGCTGCCAGATAGTTTGACAATTGCATCCATGGTGATAAGAGACTATTTAGCACTTAACATAGCAGGCACAAAAGCCTGGTCTTTAGAAAATATTCACAAAGCAAATTATTTCACTAGCTGCACACACATTGGCGAGAATTCCATAGGACTACGGTACAGAATGGCAACTCGAAACTTGACTAACTCCCTGGTTGGGAACTTTTTAGTGGTGACTCTCCAGAGAAATGTTTTAATAATACTAGTGTGGTGTGGAGGATCTGCAGTTAGTATATAGTGCAGGCCAGAAAGAAATACACAAAGAATTGGGGGTGGGTGGAAGGGTTCACCTTAATTGTCTACTGTTTCAGAGGACTCTTGGTCCCATTATATGGTATACATCACCATTTATCTTGATGAAGTCTGCTGTTTCACTAGGACAATAGCCAGTTTTCTAAGACAAACACTGATTTATCACAAGTATAGGAGGGGAGGCTCCAGCCCTTGGTTTATGTTGTTATAACCTCGATGGATAACCCATCTTTTGAGGGAACAAGAGGGGGAAAAGTCCCTTGGCCTCTTTTAAATGAGAATTAAATGGGTGTTTCTGTGCATACTTAACAAGGTTTTAATGTAAAGTAATATGCATCTCTTCATATATCTATCTTGCTTTATTTAGAGGCCTAATTCCGCAAATACATGGATCAGAGACTGACCTTTTCCATTTTTCTGACAAATCTTAAAAGAATATTGTTTTAAAAGCTTTGTTCTCTTTGGATGAAATGTTATATGTGGAAAAAAAAAAAGGAGCTTTTACTGCCACATTTCAAAATTACCATTATTAACCTCAGTACTGCAAAATGTCAGGGCCAAATAGTAAGTCAGATTTCAGCGACTTTGATAATGATTTTTAAACCTAGATCAATCTCCTTCTACTAAATTAAATGAGCTGCAATTCAATAAATGTAATATATATTCTTTAATAAAGGCTTGTTATTTTTATTTTATTATATCAATTTTCTTGACTGGTACAAGACACATGTAATTGCATATAACTGCAGTGCAACAGGGAAGGAGAAAAGGGAGACTTCAAAGCTGAATTGAACAGAAGAGAGAGTTTTTGATTGTGCCAGTTACTGTTCCTTTATGACATGCAAAGATAGCCACAATGTTATTTCTATTTTAAAAAGGTTTTTCTGCTTGTATGTTAACCTTAGAAACATCAAATATTTTCCTTCCTTGTATCTTCCACAGGATCCTGTAAAGAACTAGGGAACTGGAGCAGGAGCATTCTCAGTCCTCTAAGAGTTATGAGGTTGAATTTTACACAAATTTTCCTCCTACATGTTTGTCAGGACTTTGAGTTAAAACAGTGTGGCAAACTGCCGGCACTATTATGATGGGTCTCGCGTTCTCTCTTCTTTGGGGGCGGGAGGGGGCGTGGCTCAGGGCACCGTTTCTTGCCCATGAATTGGAATATTAATTGCCCCACTAGTGTCCTTGAGGAGGGGAGTGGAGAGGGAGGGACCTGGGGCCGCCCTCTACTCCAGGGCCCAGCCCAGAGGCCCTGAGGATAGTGGTGAACCACTTGAACTGGAGGTTCCTTCCCCTGGGCTACTTCCCTCTCCTGCCCTTCAGCTTGTGGGGGGGCTTCCTGCCCTACCTCTGCACAAGCCAGGTGCCCCTTACCTAGGGTCTTGGGCTTCTTAGCCCACCGCAGCACTTCTCCAAACTTTCCTCTGCTTCTCTTCAAATTGTTCTCTGCTCCAATATCAATCCTTTCTGCTCCAACTCCCACACTGTCTGATTGAAGCAGGGGTTTTTATCACGTGACAGACTACAGGTGCTCTAGTTAATCTATAGCAAACTTTCTTCCCCTCACAGGGAATAAGGCTCCCTTCTAACACTCTTCTGCTGCCCTCTGGCCATGCTGTATCACACAGATGTTACAACCAAATCCACAAAAACTAGATTTAGACCATTTGTTAATGTCATATGACCACTGGTTCTCCTCTACCCAAAAAAGTTCTCCAGAAAGACATTGGAAACCAAGACCATGCCTCTCTAGAACACCAAGTAGCAAAACAGGACACCATTTTTTTAGTTTACTGTTCACCTTTAGTGAATGAAACCAATTAATTCACTTGAAAAGGGCAGAAATTGGGTAAGCATACATTGCTATTTGACCTTGCTTAAAATTATTACATTTAAAATGGCTCATATATGAGATCGGAAAGATACTGTTAGCAACTGTTAATATGACTATGTTTAGCTTTCCCCACAACCTTGCCTACTGCTCAAAAATGTACTTTAAAATTAGCAACAATGATAATGTGAATGTCTTGGGAGTATCTTTTTAAATGTCTATAAGAAGTTACATACCTGGCAGTATCCCACTGTTTTATTATGGTGCCCATATGCTACTAATACATTGTAGAGTGTCTGCTGTAAACAGGGATTAGCAGTTTTGCGGAACTGTACATTATCTGGAAATGTTCTATTCATGTCTAGAAAAAAAATGAAAAGACCAAATTTAAGCCATGTTGCCATGCTCCCTAATAATTTTTAGCCTTGTAAGATGTACAACTGAAATCTGAGAAAAGGAGTCTGGTAGATGAAGTTAGCAAGAAATGACCTCAAATCCCTATTTTAGTTCACTGGCCTACATTCAAAAGAGATCCATTCCGAGAAAGAATGATCTCTCTAGGCTAGGGGTGACTTACAGTCTCAAGCAGGATTCAAGGCAGAGACTGATTTATGGCAAATCCCAGGAATTTTGTAACCCTCTTCAGCATTTCACGTAACCCTCTTCAGCAATTTAAACTAACACACCATGTACCGAATTTATCTAGCGCAATGCTAAGGTATTAGCTGCAGCACTGAGAAGTGATATTTTCACAATAGATTGGTTCATTGAAAACTAAACCAGAGTTGTCCTTTGCTGAACTTATCTATGTGGATTAGCCCTAAATAGTTCATTTTTAAAAGATTCTGTTCTCATGACTGATCATATGTGTTTCACTCTAACCTAAAAACAAAAAAAAAAAATAAAAAAAATGCAATTACATATTGTCACATCCTGGGGGCGAGGGGGAAGAAATCTGCTTCTTTACTCATGCAAGGTCACACGGAAGGAGATTTTTCAAAGAAAGCAGAGATGCCTACCCATGTACTTCAAGTTTAGTCTTACATCTGATCTGTGATTAAACAAATTTCAAAGCAGTAATTCCTGAAAGAGGCACTGTCAGGTCAAATTTGGTCCAAAATTTAATTCTATGAAAATATGCTCATACTTTAGAGGAAATAAATATATCTCTGCTTTTTTTTTTATTTTAATTCTAATAGAAAAACCTAAACCTGTTTGCTACAATGTTTGCTATACACATAAAACAATGAAAGTGTCTAGAAGTGGATTAAATACAAAAGTGAAGTGGTCTATTGTTTAAACAGAGAGAAAAGAAGGACAACAAGCAGCACGAATAGTGAAAAATAAATTTAACTTTTCAGGGATATTTAAGCAAATAAGGCAGTTTGTATAAATTAAATGAATATATAATTACACATGCAAACTCATGAGTGTATGTGCACATGCATCTATGTGTAACTGCACATATTAGACACACACACACACACGTAAGTGTCATCAACTTGTTGCAGGATCTTTATTACTCTCTGGAGCACAGTGCACATTCATCCATACAGATTTTTAAACTGATACTGTCCCTTTAATCAAGTTAATCACCACCTACTCAGCTTTAAAGACCCATGACCTAAATTGCAAAAAAAAGTCTCACACCTTCTGAAAAATCAGGCCACTTTAAGAGGTCTCAAGTTGAACACCTAAAAATCACTACTCACTTTTGGAAAATAGAGACCACTATGCAAAAACTGGTCAATATTCTGGCAGCTGGATTTAATTTAAAATGACAACAAAAGCAACTTCACTTTTATGGTGTTCAATACCCAAGGCCACACTAAATTACTTAAATATAACCAAAATGTTTGAATATAAGCAAGTCTAACTACAGCATCCCACACAGATATGCCTGACCTCTGTACATCCTAGGAGATATTTTATCTTACTGCTTTTCCTTCTTAAAGGAAACAGTTTGTTATGACTGACTTCCATGACAAAAACTTAAACTGGGAGAATCTAAGAAGAAAACCGGTAAAAATCATGGTTTGTGCCAGGGAATTCACAGACAAGATAAATTCATTGCCCTAATCACCACTTCTTCCTTTAAAAGTCAATAAATCAGTTATGGAGTCGTGGGACAAGGAAATACTGTAATTCACTTCCCATGTAAATTTAAAAATCAAGGAGAACAATAACCCCAACAAGTTTGAGTGACAGTCTGATAGTTATAGGCTACAGAAAACTTTTTTTGTTTCTGTTGGTAGAAATAGCAGTGTGGTATCTGCATAATCAGAATACTTATAAAAACACACACACACCTCTCTATTACAGTAAAGTTACAGTAAAATGTTCACACACACTACACTGCACATTACTGATTACTTTTTCAGGATCAGGTTAATATCCAAAGAACCAGGCTAAAGACTCTGGCTTGCTGAATGAGGAGCCCTTTTCCTCTGGGTATGCTAAAAAGGGTGACCAAATTTCTAAATACCTATCCTCTTGTTAACACATCTCCTGTGAACGTACTTGATGTGAAAGCTTTTCCATCACAAAAAATTCATATTTTACTAAACCACACACATTTTTCCAATAAAGTGCAATATAAAATCTTATTATTAACAATACAAAAAAGGAATTTGTTGTTGTTCTGTTTAAAACGTTGATTTTACTGGAGCATTAAGCAAGCAGGTCAGGAGATCTCTAGGATGCTGGCTTTTTGTCATATAACCAAAATAAGTTTATTAAAAGTACACTTTGGAAGTTGAGGGAGAGATTAGAGCTGACATTTCAGATATGGTGTTTCCCCTTCAGTTACATAGATGAAAAAGCCTATATCAGAAGCTGATTCAAACAAATGTATTAATTGTACAACTTGAGGAAGGCCCCATGGTTAAAGTGTCAACTCCAATTGTATTTTCCATTGCCACAGAACATTTTACAACAGAGGTGGGGGAAATTTGCCTAATTTTATGAAGGATTTTGACATTACATTACAATTAGTAACTACAGCATCCTGAGGGCTAAGGCCTTTAGAGTATTATACAGTGGTTTAAAAAAGAACCAGGGTACACTAGCTAAAGTGTCTGTGGGAGTGCAGATTTTACCCACTTTTTCTAGAAACGTCAAAACCAATAATCAAGAAACACTGCAAGTTTTCTAGAAGGATGTAGGAAAACTTCATATCCAAGACAGAATTTTAAAAAAATCAGTTTTCCATTAACCTTAATTTGGTTTTTTACATACAGATGGGAAGGTAACATTTAAAAAAAAAAAAAACAAAAAAAAAACCACACAACACACACCCTACAGTTTGAAATAAATTTGACCAGGCAATGAAGACAGTTAAGCCCCAATCATGCAATGAGCTCTGCATAGTCAGACCCTGTGGCCAAGCGTAGCCCCACTGACCTTAACAGAGCTGCACAACGGGCTGAGGTTGAAGAGGGTAAGAGCAGGAGAGGCAGGTTGGGAAGAGGCTAGCCACCCTCTGCAATCTGTTCCTAGTAAATGTTCTAAGTTATATTTTTTAAAAATTAAAATAATGGTGCATTAGTAATACAAACTGGCACAACAAAGGTGTTATCAAATGCAGGAAACAAATCAGCAAAGTAATTCCTTTCTCAATTTATTTCTTTGTTGCAATCCTGATGACGAAAACCCTTTGCACATTTCTCTCTCCTTTGTCATCATTACAGCATTTTTGACACCTCATTCAGAAATAAATATTGAGGCCCAGGACCATGCAGCATGAGATGATGACATTTTTAAAAAACCTGGAATAAGAACTGTAGAAGCAATTTTTGCAGCATTTAGATACAAATATTCAGACCTAAAGCTGAATGCCTTTCTACAGGATTCTGAGACATTTGGGGGATTTTAACAACCAGACATGCATTCTTTCTTCATCTAATCGTAATACATGGATCCTTCCCACTTCACACACAATGCCTATCATCATACTGGACCATCTGTCTAGTTTAATGACAAAAAAGTTACAGGATTAACATGATGGATGCTACATTGTTCTGTTCATTCATGATGCTTTTGGTTGCTCTTCTTCCCCATCCTTGCATTTGGAAGCGGCTGCCATGTTCAGCCCCTAGGTGGAGGCATGGTCAGGTGGCTATCCGCAGTGTGCACTGCCCATGCCCATAGGTGCTGCCCCTGCAGCTCCCATTGGCCACAGCTCCCAGCCAATGAGAGCTGTGGAGACAGCGCTCAGGGCAGTGCACAGAGCTTCCCTGATCGCACCTGTGTCTAAAGCCCAGAGGGACATGCCAGTCACATCCAGGAGCTGCACGGAGCCAGGGAGCCTGCCTTAGCTCCACTGCCCTGCTGACGGGCTTTTAACGGCCCAGTTACAGGTGCTGACTGGGATCGCCAGGGTCTCTTTTTGACCGGGCATTCTGCTGGAAAACTGGATGCCTGGCAACCTTATTTGTAGGTTGTTTACCAGAACTGTAGAATCTTTGTGAGCAGAAAGTTCTTTTAACATATCTACAATATTTAGTATGCTGCATGTGCATTATTTCTGCATTTACAGAAATAATAAAATATACTGTTGTATATCTTCCTCCACTGCAGTACTGCCAACCAGAAGCATTCAAAAATCACAAGTCAGGCCCTCAAAATCATGAGTTTTTAAACATAATAAGTTTGGAGTTCTTTCTACTTGTCTTTGAACCTTTAGGTCCTAAATTTTGTTGCCATTGTCAAGTTGTGGCAATGATTAAAATGAGATTCTCAGATTAATTTTCCTTGCTTTGATGGTGCTAATAGTATTATCTTAGGTAAAACTATTATCTTAGTGCTAAAACAGCAGCATTTTGTGGAGCATGATTGCCAGAATATTTTGAATCACACAAATGACAGACTTGTGAAGCGAATATTAACAAGATTACATACTTTTCGTTACTTTACCTTTTAAATCTATTGCAGCATTAGAAATATTGCAGGAATGCACTGAATGGCTGAATATTAAAATTAAACAGACAAATTACACTGAAATGGCATGCAGATGAAGTCAAATATCTGAATAGTGGACAGGAATACAAAGTTTCATTAAATTTAAAAATTGTGTATATCTTTATTTTTTTTTCCTATCTTCTCCTACCCTCTCATATATGCTCATGTTATTCTTTCACTTCTAACAATTTTTTCCCATGGCCTCTGTCATAACTTAGTCCCAGATTTGGACCTTAGCGTCCAAAATATGGGGGTTAGCATGAAAACCTCCAAGCTTAGTTACCAGCTTGGACCTGGTACTTGCTGCCACCACCCAAAAAATTAGAGTGTTTTGGGGCACTCTGGTCCCCCTGAAAAACCTTCCCTGGGGACCCCAAGACCCAAATCCCTTGAGTCTCACAACAAAGGGAAATAATCCTTTTTCCCTTCCCCCCGCTAGGTGCTCCTAGAGAGATACACAGACACAAGCTCTGTGAATCCAAACAGAGGGACTCTCCCTCTCCGTTCCCAGTCCTGGAAACAAAAGCACTTTCCTCTTCACCCAGAGGGGATGCAAAATCAGGTTAGCAAATCCAACACACACAGATCTCCCCCTGATTTCTTCCTCCCACCAATTCCCTGGTGAGTACAGACTCAATTTCCCTGAAGTAAAGAAAAACTCCAACAGGTCTTAAAAGAAAGCTTTATATAAAAAGAAAGAAAAATACATACAAATGGTCTCTCTCTATTAAGGTGACAAAATACAGGGTCAATTGCTTAAAAGAATATTGAATAAACAGCCTTATTCAAAAAGAATACAAATCAAAGCACTCCAGCACTTATATTCATGCAAATACCAAAGAAAAGAAACCATATAACTTACTATCTGATCTCTTTGTCCTTACACTTAGAAACAGAAGATTAGAAAGCAGAAACTACTTCTCCAAAGCTCAGAGAAAGCAGGCAGACAGAAAACAAAGACCCAGACACAAATTTCCCTCCACCCAGAGTTGAAAAAATCCGGTTTCCTGATTGGTCCTCTGGTCAGGTGCTTCAGGTGAAAGAGACATTAACCCTTAGCTATCTGTTTATGACACGCCCCCCAAATTGCAGACAGTGGGGAAGCTCACTGGCGGCGATTTCCGTCTAGAACTTTAAAATAAACAGATTACTACAACACATGTACCTTTACATATACCATTAAGTATATAACTAACAGACTTTTACATTTTAAGAACACTGTTTAACTACTGAATTCTGGAAAATTGTCTTCTATTTCTTATAGATCTACACAGAGATAAAAGACCATGGCACGGCTGTCACCGGGCTGGGTCAACTGACTTGGGCTTGGGCTGTGGCGCTAAATATTGCTGTACAGACGGTTGGCCTCAGGCTGGAGCCCAAGCTCTGGGACACTCCACCCTCACCATCTCTCTTCCTCTTCTCAGAGCTCAATCCTGTTTTTTCAGTTCCTTATTCGCTTATTCACTATTCATTTTAATTCCCATCATCTCCAATTCTCCCTGTTTGTCTTTTCCTCCCTCTTTATTTCTTCTTATAACTCACAAGCGTTCCCTTTCCTCCTCATCCCAACACAGAGCTCTGTTTCACAGACTGACTTAGCCAGTCACTGCTGTCCTGGTGAGATCCCTGGTTTTACTGCCCAGCATTGCAGAGGGATTGCTCTCATTGCCTTTACTCTCTAGAGGCCACTGGTGAGGCTGACCTTGGACAATCATATTAGTTGCTCCCTCTAAACACCCCTAAACTGCAGCTCACAGTTCAGCAAGGGAATACTGAAGCTTGATGATTTCTGGTCTGGACATTCTTCCTGCAGGAGTCTGGAAATGCAGTTCCAAAATGCCTTACTCAGGTGTGTAAGGCAAAACTCCCACAAGCTGCTGCTAGTATTTTGTTTTAAAATTGAAAGCTAGAAAAAATGTTATTTGGTCAAAGACAAAATTGTTACAAAGTCAAGTCAATTACCCATTGCTAAGATAAAGTTTGGTACAACCCTAACTTAAAGCACCTGATTCTCTCAATAGTCACAAAAAAGAAAAAGAATGCCTGCTGGATCTGTCATCCTAATGAAACAACTTTAGAGCTGTGCTGACACTGAGGACAGCAGTGCACAATGAAACAATCACAGAACTGTGCCAATTTGTGTGTCAGCTTCTTTAGAAAAATGTCATTATTACAGTTGGCTCAGTCTGAATATCAAGTTACTGTAATCGACTTACCACCACCACCCGCCCATTCATTTTAAGTTTGGAAGGAGCATTGTTGAGTCTCAAGAGATTGGTGTTATTACAGAGTTTGTGGCTATTCTAGTTTTCACATTAATCATTATTAAACCACTACTAAACATTTACAGAAAAACAGCTTTACTGCCACACAAAATTTAATCTGTAACTCTTACTTAACAACAGAGTTATTGACTATATGTATAAACATTAGAACATAACCTGTCTTGATTCCTTCCACCAGCGTGTCACTCTTCTCACCCTCAAGTAGTTTATTATAGTATCCAGGGTTTTGTTCCATGTTGGCCTGGGCTCCACTTACAATCATCCAGATCAGCGCACGATGCTCATTGGGAATGCCTTTCCTGATATATCTCTTCACTGCAATGCAACAAACAAAAAGTTATTTTTCTTCTGGAACAAAACAGGAAGTTGAGAGGTTCTAGGAGAACTCTTGACAAGCATTCATTGATTACAATGCTTCCTCTCTCCTCCACGTAAGAGGCCAAAAGTGAAGACAAACATTTAGATTTACTTATCGAGTATGCAGCAAATTTCAGTGGCCAGAATATGCTGTACTATACTCAGAGTTAAAATACAGCCACAAACACACACAAAACCCCAATCTCCCCTCCCACAAAACACACAATTAAGCAGGTGGTTTCCAGTGACTTCAGATTCACCATAGAGCTGTCCTTTTCCACAGGCTTAATGTATATGTACTACAGGGAGAGTGAATTACGATCAGCTGAACACTATCCCATACATTAAAAGTTTTAATTCCCCCCTCCTCCATTTTCATTGTGATGTCCTCTTGGATGGAGATTTGAAAACAAATGGTTTTCTCATTGATTTTTCTCTTTTTTCATTTGTTAAATATTGATTTTTCTTCTTTCCTTGTACTTCTAACAGAGGTTGACATTGTGGTTTTTTGTTTGATTGATTATGCATCAGCATCACTGAAGAGGTTAGCATGACTCTGGGATTAGGGTTTAACAGTTCACAAGTGCTGATGCAAAGCCCAGTAATAGAAACACTAGACCATGCACAAGTGCATTTTTACTCACTCAGGGCTAGTAGCGACTGTCTGAATGACCCTGTTGGAGAGCCAGGAGGAATGAGAGAGAAACAATGGATTTTTTCACATGATAGCTGGAGAGGCTTTTGTTTTTATAAATCCAAACCAAGCCCCCTGCCGCCCCGCTGTTCCCCACCCCTCCCCTACTTCTCTACCTTCAGATTGTTGCCACGTTAATGGGCATCAAATTATAGGTCTAAACTACATGCCAGTATCCTTTTAATACCTCTTCACCATGTCCTCTCTTATTAACACACACTCAAGCATGAGCAACAAGGATACAAGCTTACAGGAAGATTCATTAATACAGGAACAGCTAAAGTAATTACCTCTTAGGAAAGGTATCTGAATACTCACAAACACCTGCTGCTCGGAAGTGGTATTCCTAAAATACTAACCACGTCATTTAAAAGCAACTGTTAATCTTGAAGCTCAAGAAATACTGTAGATATGTACTGCACTACCTCAAGTGATTAGCCCTGCCTAAGCCAAGAGGTATGTATATATGAAAGAATCTATGCATGCCCCTAAAAGTGTACTCACTTGGTTAGGTTGAGGATTATTTGGTTTTATCATAACTAATATTATGCCTTTTTCTTAAAAAAGTCAGTTAAAAATCCCAAAAGGATTATTCCAAAAATGTACTCCCCCTTGTAACTGGTCTCCTCCTGGCATAACTATTTACTCTGAAAGCCTAGCCAGCATCAAACATAAATCTAAATCAAAAGCAGGGACAAGGCTTTGACTTTGGTATCCAGTACAAGGGGACAGCAGCCCTGCAGCTTAACATACTCTCATTACTCCTCAGTGTCGTTGGCCTCATGACAACAAATGTCCTTAGGCTTTCAATGAGAAAGCCCAAGTATAAGGGATATACTGTTGACCACACACCCCCAAACTCAGTTACAAACAAGGCAAGTCCTTTTGCAAATATCAGCACTACACATCAGAGCCTTTTTACAGTGCTGCCTCCCTCACGTCATTATAATGCCTAACATAGTGGATTTTAAAATAAAGCAAGAACTGCCCACCATCACCCAAGAGAAACCCAGACTATTGAAGTGACACAGGAGCTCTAAAAAAGAAAGATTAGTTATAATTTTCCAAAGTATAGTTTTGTTTTCTATAGTTGATAGCCTGCCTCCCAGTCACTTTCCTCAAAAACAAACAAAAAAAAGACACAAGAACATTTGATAGAGTGGAATATCCTCCAATTACAGTACTTGTAACCTCTTTTAAGGAGCATTACATCTTGCATGATTCTTCCTCCCTCACCTGACTCAGACTGCAAACTAAACCAAAGGTTGTGATCCCACAAAAGACTCCAGAAGAGCAGGCCCCTGCATCCACGCAATGCTCCACGGACTATCAAGGTTGGTGGTACCCATGGTGTCATTTGCATGAACAGCAGTACATATAACCTCAGTTTAAACTGAGCCTGCCCACTTGTATAATAAATGAAAAAACCTTTAAGCAAGGTATGTTGTCTGTATAACACTAGTGAAAGGATGATGCCAACCTGAAATCTAGTCCATTCTTTAAAAATGAGAATAAAGTCATTCCAGTACTGCACTTGCCTCTGGCTCACCATACCAGGTTATGTGGATTTACAATAATATTTATGAATATATCTCTCTCTCTGTTACAGGAGAAAAGATCCACAGAGGGAAACAGGATATATTTAAAGTACTGCCAAGTACCTAAATAAGTGAAATTAAAAAAAAAATCCATTTTTTCCAGTATTGGAGATTACTTAGAACAACAACAGATAAGAGAACTGTGACAGAAGTGCAATTTTTAAGTTGAGAGCATTCTCTTAATGGTAGAATTTTCACGTTCACTCAGAAAACTGCTTTTCCTTTGCCTATAGATAAGACAAGGGTGGGGAAATGAAAGACAGCAGGACTGAAATAACTAGGACAAGGTGAGGAACAAGGTAGAGGGACAGCAAATATTGGATGAAGAAAAAGCAAACAGAATGATGATCAAAATTCATATGACCCATCTTTCTGGAACTCTGATCAAGGATAACAGGATATACAGCATAACAGTTGTTAAAGCACCATAATCAGTTTTCTGTCAAGCAGAACAGAACTATGAATGTACACATGCCATGTCAGACACGAGGCATCTGCATGCAATAAATCAACACATAAATATGCCATATTTCCAAATTAATGAATTAGCATTACATCCCTTCTTCTTGTCAGTATGATAGGAATTAGGAGCTTTTCTGGGGCCTGAGGACACATGGGCATGGAACTGCTGAGATATCATACGTTAAATGGTCCTTTGAGGTCCAGTAGAACTACACTACACATTCTGAAAGGGTCTCAGATCTTCTCTAGGGAAGTAGAAAATTAGGGTGTGGGTTGTGGAGGTTCTCAGAGGGACTGTACAGAAGAACTGTAAGTTAAACACTCCTCACTCAGTTTGCATTTGGAATAGACATTACAGGATCAGCAATTCAGACTCCTAAAGCATCAGAGCAATGAAACCAAAAGGTAGGGGTGGGAGGAGATGAAGGGTTCAGAGGATTAACAGACTGACTTGCCACTGTTCCAATGGAAGAGTGATCCTGAAGGATAAGAATGTCCTCACAAACTGGTAACTATCCGTATATGTTTGTGTCCAGTATGGGAATATACCACAGACATGGTGGGTCCTAGTACCAATACCCTGGGGCAAATGTTTGAATCAACACTTTTACAAAATAAAAATAATCTGCCACTTTCCTCCCCCAGCATTTCCAGCTTTAGCAATTTTGGGGTGCCACTGCACAGTGGAGCACGGAAGATTTGTCATTAATAATGTTTGTTTACAGTAACTCCAAACAGACTGCCTCAGCTCTGCTGTATTCCTTTATATTGATCACATTCTTTCTAAAAGTGTACTGTAAGCAATTTTGATTATCTTTAGTAAAAAGTTAATAACTGAAAAATTGATGCAACAGCCATCCAGGATCCTCTCTATTGCCATCATGCTTCACACCCTTCATCCACACATCAGATTTAATGGAACCCCTAATTCCAGAAACAGTGGCAGAGATTTTACAAGTATGATGCAATACTAACACTATAGTAAGAGCTATAACTTTTGTTGCTGTATTGCAGTAAACCCCCAAAAGTAGTAAGCGAAGCCTAGTGCTGAAGCACACCTCTGAGGATTCAGGTGCAATTCAAGGGCTTGTCTACCCAGGGACATTCAGGAAAATTAGTCCAAATTAACTTTTTAAGTGGATTAGTTGAATTAAACTAAACCATATTAAGGCTACTTTAATGTTTGTGCTGGGCACCAAATAGGATCCCCAGAAAGGAAATACTGGACACATCATTAAGTGCAAAGGGAAAATTAAGTAACTTATAAAGAAAAATTTCGCTCCCACAAGGTAAAGAAGAGAACTTGCAGCCTCACATGATTCCTTGCCCACAATACCTCCCTTTAATTACATTTCCCCACTCCAGTTTCACACCCTAGACTTCCATACACTAGGCTATTGCAAGAGGTTTTCCTGCTTTTTGAACTGGCAATTAAGAGTTCTGTTAACATCTTCTCAAATATTTGCATCTAGCTTTTCTGTTAATTTTACTTTTTCCGCTTTTAAATTTTGATTATTAAGTCTTAGCACATAATAGTGCTTTTTAGCCGTAAGACTTCTGCCATCTGTGAAAAGGGGGTTAACGAGGCACAGAAAACTAAAGCAACTTGCAAAATGTCAGAGAACGAGTCAATGGTTTGCCAAACCTGGGAGAAGAACTCAGATCTCCAGTTCTTTACACTTTCTGCTGCACCATGCAACTATCCTTTAATGAGGTCACTTGAGTACACAAATATGTAAAGTACTATAAGCAATAGTAACAAAAATATCTGGTCTCTCACAGGTATAATCCTTCTTGATTATAGACATAGTGACTAAGACATTATGATGCACATCAAATAGGATTACCCTCTTGTGAGTTTTAAATCAAATCAATTATCCCTAGAACAACAGCACGTTTGTTTATGTATTATTACTGAATTCAGTCTGTTATTACTTAGGAGCAGAAAAGACATTTAGTATTGTGTTCTCAAGTGCAAGCCAATTTAAACTTAAGTTCTACTCTTAACACTGATTTACATTCAGGTTCAATAAGATACAAACATATAACTTACCTTTTAAACTTTTCTGTATCCTATTATTCCCCTTTAGAAGCTTTGACCATTTTATTGCTCTTCTAGTGAGTATCACCAGATATCTAGAAAAGAATTCTTCATATGACACATAATCAAAGTCTTTTGGCCTTTCAAATCCATATGGATCAACCCTACAATATAAAAGAAGTTATTGTACACAAAATTTCTCCACATACAGATTTAAAAAGTATGCTTTAGTAAACTAAATTCTGGTGGTATTTCCAGAGCTGCGGAGAGTGGGTTTGGGAACCGGTGAAAAACATTTTTCAGGCTCCCCGGAAAAGGTGGACCGGCTAAACAGGGCCGACGAAGCCAGGGAAGCTGGGCCCCCTTCCAGAGGCCCCGGTAATTTGTACTGGCTTCCCCCTATTCTTGTTGGCCCTGGGTATTTCTGAAAAACAGTTATAGAAAATACAAAACAACAAACTGGAACGTATGTAAATTTATGGGCAATGCCAGACTTCATTGCTTTTGGCAATAGAGAGATTCAGAGACGAAGATTATTTTGTAGACAATTGGCTTAAACTATGACTAATTGGGAAGAGGTTTTCATAATACAGAAAAAATAGGCAATAACAAATGCAACGAATATAGATTGCAAAGGTAAGAGTCTATGGTTCAAAGATGCAAAAAATTAGTTTTTCCACTAGTTCTGTGCTAGTAAAAACCAATAGTGACAACTGATTCAATTACAAAGATGACCTTAAAAATGTGCCTTTTTTTGGGTAACTTTTTGGCAATAACCTATTTAAAGAAAAATACTCTTTGAAAAGTGACTACGTAGTAATGGCCCCCATTTCCCCCTTCACCAGATCTACTCCATGTATGTGTTTGGCATCAGGTGTACTTATTTACAATAACTAGGGTTTTTTGTTTTTACAATTTTTTATTCCCATTAGCAATGAAGAACCAACATTGGCTATTGAAAAGTGAATTGGATATTATTCTGGCTCATACATCAACTGAAGTGATGATAGATCCCACCTGTGCAAAATACTGCGTGTGGAAGGACCATTACACTTGCCTCAGTGAAATCAATGGGTCTTTGCCTGGGCACAGGGATCCACTCATGCAGAGCAGCTTGCAAGATATCACAGCCTAAATTCCAACTGAGAGAGCAAATTAGCTCTCAGTTCCACAAGTCCAGCCTCCAATAATGACACATGGAATTGGACGAGTGTAACCATAGGGAAAATGTGACCCATTGAATCTTTTATTGGTGGTGATATATGAGTCAGAAGAAGCACTACTGGATGTTCAGACCCACTGAGTTTACAGGGCTGGCAGTTAGAAAAAAAATCTTTCATTTGTATGCTGACCAAATCTGATGTGGAATCAGAGAGACAGATACAAACATTGAACCCTATAATACAGTTTTTAAAGTCACTAATCATTTAGTTAAGGTCTTGCTCTGAAAAGGGTTTTTCTTCCCATTAGTTTTATAATTAAAGAAACCTTTCACACTCACACACACAGCATTAAGACAATTCAAGAAAGCATGACACTTTGACCCACACGTCACGTTTAGGATTCTGATAATGAAAGTACAGAACACAAATTCATTTCATAGTTCAGTCTGACTGTTGGGAAGCAGGAAGGAGACAGGTTTCAAAAATAATGATGATATTCTCCTCAACAGTTAGGTAATCCCATATCTATAAGCACTGTGCCTTACCCGACATCCTGGGTGGTCTCCTGATTTCACAAAATTTTCTTGTTTGTTGTTTAACAGAAGCTTGTATGTATGTCAAAGGCATTAATCTATTATTTTTAAGAGATTCTTTGTTCCAGTGCATCACTAATGGTTTCTTGGAAACCAAGAGAATGACACTGACAAACTTCCCTTCGGAATATACTCATCCTCTCTAAACCCCCACAGCATGACACCCTTCCAAGCTTTGTTTTACAGTAGTTAATATTCACATTTCTATATTTACTATCTCTAACCTTTCTAGCAACAGGTATATGTCATTAATACAATTATACAAAACTGTTTTACATCTATTTATGGAGAATGTCTTAGAAGACAGATATTTAATTACTCCTTATTAAACTATTCCAAAGTCATTTTTCCATAGACTTTGCTTTGCCTCAAATCCTTTGTTGTTCCATGTAAGAAATTGATTGAAAAGATACCACTTTGAAGGCCCACTCCCTAAAAAAAGTCTCTCTTTCCAAGGACTGAAAGTTGGGTTTCAGGGATCCTGCTTTTTTTCCCTTCTTCCAACAGAAGAAATAGTTTAAATATTAAAAAATAAGCAAATGATTTAAAAAAATTTTAATTGCTACACCTCCTTTCAATTTTTATGGGCATTAAAGGTTATCTACCAAGAGAAAATCTTAACAGAACATATGCCCCCGTGTAAGAGGCTTTTGAATGTTAATCTCAATTCTGTTTTGTTTTTTTGTTGGGTTGTTGGTTTTTTGAGGGGAGGGGGGTCGACTTTAGAGCTATTTAATCCAGTGAAGCGCCAACATACTATATTGCGATATGGCCCTCTCCAAGTGAGAAAAACCTCAAAAACATGGGCTTAGGCTATTGCTAATTATTAAGGAAAATCTCCGTGGTGCTCTCTAGCTGTAACAGCGGGAATGAGGGTAATTCTGATCAATAAGTAAAATCACAGCGAAAGTGCCATTTCTTTGGGGAAAAACACCCGCCAAACCCGCCTTCAGCACAGAGCCAGCCTTTGCCAGCGCCCTCGGCTTGAGCCCAGACTCCGGAGGAGTCTCTCTGCTGGGGGCCCGCTCCCCGCCTGCTGCGCCCCCGGCACCTCCCCAAACACACAGGGAAACGAAGGACAGCGCTAGGGCGTGAGCGCTTAGCAAGGAAAGGCCCCCTCCCCCCGCCAGCCCGGGCATGTGTACCTGGCAATGCCGGACCCAGGTTCCCGCGCGCCGCCTTCGCCCTCCATGGCCGGGCAGCGCTGGGGGATTCCCCGGCAGAGACGGGTCCGCGTCGCGCTGGCCCGGCGGCGGCTGCAGCACTAGCCGCGGGTGCGGACCCGACTGGAGTTCCTCCCCGGGCCGCTCCGGCGGGAGCGAGCTCGCCTCACACAGGGCAGCAGCGGCGGCAACAGCGCCTCCCCCGCCGCCGCCCCCTCGGGACCGGCCCCATAAGGGGCAGAGGCTCCAAAGTTCAGCCCCTCGGCGCCCCGGGCGCTCCTTCTTCCTCCCCCGCGAGAGCTGCCGTGACACGCAGGGAGCTCCCGGGCCAGAGGCGGGGCGGCTCGGCTCGGCACGGCGCAGCGCAGGGGCACGGCAGCTGCCCACGGCCGGCCCCCACCGGCCCACCTGGGCTGTCACCTGAGGCGCTGCTGCCCTCGGGAGCCCAGCGCCAAGTTGCGGAGGCTGCTGGGACTGCAGCGCAGCGCCATGCAGCCGCCTCCGGGGCAGAGCCCTTGTCTCCAGTGACTCCGCCTCACCTGCCCTGCCGCCGCTCTTCCCCTGAGTCCCGACTCTCAGAGGGGCGGGATCCCGGGCCCCGCCCCGCTGGCTCCTGTGCAGCCGGCAGGGAGTGAGCGGGCGCTGCAGCCTCTTCCCGCTTCCCCGCCCGCACTTGGGGCCCAGCCTCCGTGGCAGGGGCAGGGTCAGGGTCGGGCTCTCGCCCTGGCGAAGAGGGGACGGTGCCTGGGCTGCAGCGGAGCTTATCCGGTTGCAGCTCGCGGTGCTCCTGAGACCGGCCTCGCCTCTCTCGCTGCAGCGTGGGACTTGCCCAGCCTTGCACCCGCACCCGCACCCACCCCCACCCCCACCTGTGGCCCCCTGCGGACCACGGGAGTTTGGCTGCAGATCCTCTGAGTGGGACCAGGCGGGAGGATGCCCCCAAACTCTCGCACTTCACTGGCTCAGCAGCTGCAGGCTTCACCTACCCAGGATGGCACAAAAGGTTGGTACAAAGAGGAGGGAGAAAAACTATTCTCTTCAGCCTCTAAGGATAGGACAGAGGTACACCTGGAGGAACTTTGGTGCCAAAAGATTAAAAATGCTGCATACAATATTTTAAAATTCTGCAAAAATTTTGTCAAAACACCACCATATAATCACTAGTTTCAATTATTTTGATAATTTATTACAAAATACCCATCATCAATTATATCTGTAACATTACCAGACACCTAGCAACCCTACCCCTGGCCCACACACTCACAACCCCTACCCCTGCACACACACCCCCAACCCAGACACTCACAGACCCTACCCTCCTACAGCCCAGGGATCCAGAGGGAGAAACAGCCTGATGCTGGGTCCCAGGCTTCCATGGCATTTCTTGTGTGCCACCACCTCCCTCCTTCAGGGCATGCTGAAAACTGCAGCTTCAGGCATGGTGCCAAATTGGTGTGGCCATACTGAATGAATGGTGTGAGCATAACTTTATATGACTTAAACATGGCTGAATGGCTGCGGAGGATCCTGGGAGCAGGTCCACTTTAAACAGAAGCAAATTTAGTAAAGGACTGGCAAAGTCTGCATGTACGATCAATATTGAACTTATTGGTCAGCAAATATGGGCCCATGCAAAAGTAAATATAAAGTTCCAGCATGGAGCACAGGTCCACCTGGTTTTAGTGACCTTACAGCAAGTACATGCAGAGAACCAAAGTGAATGATTGCTGAGTGAGTAAACTTGGGATGGGGTGATGTTCATTCGGTACCACCACCTCCAGCCCCTTCGAAAACACTAATTAGGTAAAAGTAATAACCACATGCCCACTGGGCATGCTTTTAAGACATGTGACTCCTTTAAGGAAAAAGAGTAAAGCAAAGTAAATTACTGTGGTTGGGATTCCTTAACTAATGCTTGAAGAAGCAATGCTGCTAGACAGAGTAGCCAAAACTCTGCTCCGTGGGCTTGAGTAGGACTGTGAACCAGAGGGGTCTCAAGGCAACCAAGGTCTTGCGTCAAGAGAATCCGAGAAAGACCAGAGGGCTGAGGAGAACAGACCTGGAGAGAAGAAGGCATCCATAGAATTGGTAACCACCTTCTGTTTGCCAAGCAGGAACTGCGTGAGGCTAGCGCAGGGCCTGTTTGTGTATGTTTGTGAAAGAGATGATTGCTAAGAGGAAGGTATAGCTCTTAATGTGTAGTTCTTAATGTCTAACATAGGAGTTATGTGCTTAATGTAACCCTTTACCGCTTGTGTAATTCCTTCTCAATAAACTGCTGTGTATTGAAGATAATTATTGTGGACCTTTTTCACTGGTATGACAGTAATCCACCAGGAGCCAGAAAAGATCCATTTCAGGGGTAGTAGCACCCCCTGTTTTCAAGTTCCTTCCCTTCCCTCTAGCTTTGTCTTCTATTTGCGAGCTGGTCTCTGCCAGGTCCAGCAGCCCCTAGTGGTACAAACATCTCTGCAACCCGTTTCGGGGGGAAGGAAATTCTGCACATCCAACATTAATTTCTGGAAAATTCTGCATTGCGCAGTAATGCAGAATTCCCCCAGGAATAAAGAGGCAATGGGCTTAAATTTCAGCAAGAGGTTTAGGTTGGACATTAGGAAAAACTTCCTATTTGTCAGGGTTGTTAAGCACTGGAATAAATTGACCAGAGAGGTTGTGGAATCTTCATGATTGGAGATTTTTAAAAGCAAGTTAGACAAACACCTGCCAGGGATGGTCTAGATCAGTGGTTCTCAACCAGGGGTCTAGGGCCCCCTGGGGGGCTGCCAGCAGGTTTCAGGGGGGCTGCTAAGCAGGGTCAGCATTGGACTCACTGAGGCCCAGGATAGAAAGATGAAGCCCCACCACTTGGTACTGAAGCCCTGAGCCCTGCCACTGGGGCTGAAGCAATGTAGGTCCTGTGGCACAAGGCCCCAGGCAACTGCCCTGCTTGCTACCCCTTAATACAGGCTCTGGCTTTTATACGCAGAAAATCAGTTATTGTGGCACAGGTGGGACACAGAACTTTTATAGCATGTTGGGGGTGGGAGGGGATAATCAGAAAGAAAAAGCTTGAGAACCCCTGGTCTAGATAATACTTAGTCCTTCCATGCGTGCAAGGGACTGGACTAGATGGCCTATCTAGGTCTCTTCCAGTCCTGTGATTCTATGACTGGGACTTGCACTGAGCCTAAATAACAAGGTCTTGTAGCGCAAAGCAGGGGGGGTTCTGCATAGGGCTTTTTGTCCTCCCACTGAAGTGGAAAACAAAACTCACCAGCAGGCATCTGGTCCCTTTGTGCCATTTCCCTAAGGACTTTATGTTAAGCATCCTTATTTTTGACCCCCAGCCTTCTGGCCCAGTACTGGAGCTCCCTGCCTATCAGTGGCCAAGTTCCCCAACATGCAGGATTGGGCCCTTTAGGAGATGCGAGAGCTCAGGATCATGTCTAAGGGGCTTATGTATTTTTCCCTTGTCACACACATAGATGAACTCTAAGTACCAGCCTTTCATTGATGCTAAAAGCAGAAACTCCTAAGCTGCCAGGGCAGTTTTAGATTCTGTACTCCACATGGCCCACCCACACAGAGCAATTTGCAGGATTGGTTCATTATACAGGCTGGTTTCAAAGAGCAAAAGTGCAACGTGTATGGCAGAAATATCAATTGCATTTTACAAAGTAACCAAAAACAGGTCTCTGATTTTTCTTTTTTTTTTTACTTTAAAAAAAATCTATGTAATATTGTTTGTTTTTGTTGTGTTTAAAAACATGTATTGTTATTTTTGAAATTTTTTTTGGTTTAGTAGTTGCAATGAATTCTTCTTCCCTCTTAGGTCTTAATCCTACAGTAGCTGCATAAATCTTTGCAGGATCAAGGCCTAAGTGAATTGCCCAAGGCCACACAATCCTGCCCTTGGTCACACTGGGGCAAACCCACAGAGAGCCCCACTGAAGTGGCTGTGGTTCAGCACAGGTGCAGATGTCTGCATCTGGCCATGTAGAGCCACTTGCAGGATCTAACCTTCAAGCATGTGAATAGTCCCATTAACTTCAGTGTGACTATTCATATCAGTAAGTTACAGATCAGCATACGGGTTTGCAGGATGGGAGTCCTGTTTTAAAAAGTGGCCTCAATTTTGGCAGCCCAATGTTAGATACCTAGGACATGATATTCAGAGGTGCTGAGCAACCACAACTCTTGCTTACTTCAATAACAGTATGGATATTCACCATCTCTGAATATCAGACGCAGGTATCTATTTTAGCACCCAAAAACCAAGACACCAAAATTACCCCCAATCCTGTAAAGATTTCTGCATGCTAAAAATCAATGGGCATAAGTTTTTTCAGGATCAGGGCTAAATCCTGTGGTATAATAGGGAATAGAAGACAGACTTACTGAATCCCATCCTCTGCTTTAA
This sequence comes from Gopherus flavomarginatus, assembly GCF_025201925.1. Classification (NCBI taxonomy): domain Eukaryota; kingdom Metazoa; phylum Chordata; order Testudines; family Testudinidae; genus Gopherus; species Gopherus flavomarginatus. Next base: position 259,061,059 of record NC_066617.1, on the reverse strand, counting down.
CTACAAGTCAGTCCTACCATCTTTTCACTATACTTTGTCTCACAGAACTATTATAAATAGGTGTCATTTTGATAATATTTCAGATATATTTTGAATGTTAACACGATTCATACATCCTCTAAAATTGTTTTAAAGGATATTTTTTCTGCAAGAGAAATCTCATTGAAATACTCACAAAAAAGGGAGAGAGATTTCTAGTGCTGTCTTAAATTCTATTCAAATAGAAGAAATTTGCCTCCAAATGAGTGAGACTTGGCACCTATATTGGTTTTGAGCATTTTTTTTTTAAACTCTAAGTCTGGTATCCTCTGCTTCTGCAGCTTGTGTTTTCTTTTCCCCCTGAAGAGCTGACTGGCAGTAAAAGTCAATGTTTTATTATGCTGAGATGATAATATTATTAGCTAAAGTTTTTATTTACTTATTTTCTACCATCATGTAACAGACTAAGGGCCAGATAAAAATAATAACAGCAGCCAATGAATTTTCCCTGTTTCCCCAACTGCTCTGTCATTGCAAAATCTGCAGCACACTGTTTCCTTAAAGAGTGTTTTCCTTCCTTCTGTGACCTAGAGCAAACCCCACTGCAATAACCAGTCACCTGAAACATACATCTTAAGAAACTGTATGAGAGAACAGTAGCAGTGAAATTATATTCCTGCCTGTGCATTTTTAATCAAGTCCTGACTTTCCAGCAGGCAAGCTCTTAGAAAATTACAATTACTGCCAGAGAAACATCATCTAGTCATGGAATCAGCAAGCAAATGGTTGCTGAAGAGACTGGCTGATAGGATTTCACAAAGGAGATAAACAGTTGATCCCTCCCACCATGATCATCAAGGAGACTGCCTCCTATATATGATCAAAGACGACATACTACACAGAAATATGGACATGGTTCAGCTCGAAAGGCATAAAAAGAAGGGGAGGGGAGAAGATGGTGTTATTCCTCTTAAGTGCTTGCCTGAAAATATAAAGTTTGCTGCTAGCCCAGCAAAACATCCTTATCTTCATGAACTCTGAAAACCAAGGAAATAGCTGTAAGGTTGTGCATAAGCATGGGTGTAACTTTACTCATGTGAGAGTAGTCCCTCCCACTGAAGTGAACAGAGTAAAGTTATGCACATGCTTGAGTATTTGCAGGATTGGAGATTTGCAGGCTTTGAAATAGTTTAGGGACAAAGGGTAAAATGTTTATAAGTGCCTAAATCCCATTTTTAGATGGCAAAGAGTATGTCTATAGTGCAGCTGCCTCCCTGCCTGGGTAGATGGACACGTGAACTCTATTTGAAATAACATGCCAAAATTAGTAGTGTGGAGTTTGCAGCACAGGCTAGCCACCTGAGCTTGGACCCAGGGCTCAGGCAGGCTTGTACTCAGGTGGCTAACCTGTGACATCACCTGTGCTGCAATGTCCAAACTGCTATTTTTAACATGCTAGCTTGAGCAGAGCTAGAATGGGTTTGTGTACCCATGCTGGGAGGCATGCTTCCAGCTGCAACGTAGATACACTGTTGGGCACTTCACAGCATAAAGATTGAGACTCCTAAAGAACAGATTTTCAAAGGTATTTAAGCACCTAAAGACAGATTGAAAATCCCACTAGCTGCCTATCATCAGTTTTCTTTCTTGTTTGTGTGTACATGTAGAATGTTGTCATCATTTGGTTCACAGCAAGGAAGTGTTAAATCCAAAGCCTGTTTTGCTTGACGTTAAAAAAGCCCAAAACGTTTTCTATTAGGTTTAAATACACCATCCCACATACTGTTTTTATTGAAGACAAATGGCATTTTCCTCCAACATTTATGTATTCATTTATAGGTATTTCTATAGAATTCACCATAACCTATCTGAACACCTCTCACAAATTAAAAAAAAATTATCCTCACAACATGTCCTTTGAAGTAGGGAAGTAGTATTATCCCCATTTTACAGGCAGAGAAACTGAGGAACAAAGACCACAGCCCCAATCATGTGAATTACTCAGATGCTAAAATTAAGCATATGCATTTGCAAGATTAGAATCACAGAAATGGTGGGGTAGAAAGGACTTTGAGAGGTCATCTCGTCCTATCCCCTCCACTGAGGCTGGTCTAGATTTACTTGTTCTTTCCTGAAAGCTATTTGTCTACTGTTCTTAAAAACCCCCAATGATGGTGTTATAACCTTAGTCCCAGATTTGGACCTTAGCGTCCAAAATATGGGGGTTAGCATGAAAACCTCCAAGCTTAGTTACCAGCTTGGACCTGGTACCTGCTGCCACCACCCAAAAAATTAGAGTGTTTTGGGGCACTCTGGTCCCTCTGAAAAACCTTCCCTGGGGACCCCAAGACCCAAATCCCTTGAGTCTCACAACCAAGGGAAATAATCCTTTTTCCCTTCCCCCCTCCAGGTGCTCCTGGAGAGATACACAGACACAAGCTCTGTGAAACTACACAGAGTGAATCTCCCTCTCTGTTCCCAATCCTGGAAACAAAAAGTACTTTCCTATTCCCCCAGAGGGAATGCAACATCAGGCTAGCAATCCAACACACAGATCTCCCCTGATTTCTTCCTCCCACCAATTCCCTGGTGAGTACAGACTCAATTTCCCTGAAGTAAAGAAAAACTCCAACAGGTCTTAAAAGAAAGCTTTATATAAAAAGAAAGAAAAATAAGTACAAATGTTCTCTCTGTATTTAGATGATACAACACAGGGTCAATTGCTTAAAAGAATATTGAATAAACAGCCTTATTCAAAAAGAATACAAATCAAAGCACTCCAGCACTTATATTCATGCAAATACCAAAGAAAAGAAACCATATAACTTACTAGCTGATCTCTTTGTCCTTACACTTAGAAAAAAAAGACTAGAAAGTAGAACTACTTCTCCAAAGCTCAGAGAAAGCAGGCAGCCAGAAACAAAGACCCTAGACACTCAATTCCCTCCACCCAAAGTTGAAAAAATCCGGTTTCCTGATTGGTCCTCTGGTCAGGTGCTTCAGGTGAAAGAGACATTAACCCTTAGCTATCTGTTTATGACAGATGGTGATTCCACGCTCTCCCTTGGAAGCCTATTCCAGAGCTTAACTAACCCTATAGTTGGAATTTTTTTCCTAATATCTAACTTAAATCTTCCTTGCTGCAGATTAAGCCCCTGCACCCACAGGCAGCCAAGCTCCCTGCCCTGCCCCCCAACGACCTCACCTCCTCCTCTGCTTCCTCCCCTGCCCCCCCGCCTCCTCCCTGAGCATACCATATTTCCGCTCCTGCCCCTTCCCCCCCAGCGCTTGCCTCACATGTTGGCTTATATTTAATTTGCAATCCACTATAACCCCTAATTCTTTTCAGCAGTACTACTGCCTAGCCAATTATTCCTCATTTTATAGTTGTGCATTTGATTTTTTTTCCTTTCTGAGTGTAGGACTTTGCACTTGTCTTTACTGAATTTCATCTTATTGATTTAAAAACAATTCTCCAGCTTGTCAGGGTCCTTTTGAATTCTAGCCCGGCTCTCCAGAGTTCTTGCAACCCCTCCCATCTACATATTTTGTAAGCATACTCTCCACTCCATTATCCAAATCATTAGTGAAAATGTTGAATAATCCTGGACCCAGACTGACCCCTGCGGTATCCCACTAGATATGCATTCCCAGTTTGACAGTGAATCGTTGATAGCTACAGTATGCTGAGTAGTCTTTCAACCAATTATGCACCCACTTTCACAAGTAAAGACAACTGCACCTATATTCCCCCTCTGTGGCCCACGAAGGGCACCCACTCTAGGCGTCAGCTGTTGCCTTTCCTCAGCTTTTCTCCACAAACACTTTGTGGCAAGTAGGGGTGTAAATCTGTCCTGTAGTAGCTTGCCACGCACTAAGTGTCCCTGTGGTGCCTGCTGTGGGCACAAAACGCTCTCTAGTGCACTTTAATCTACTTCCATTTCAAAGCAGGGTAGATCAAAGCACACTGGGGAATTTGTGCAGCAGCAAAGCAAAGCTAACTGCAAAAAGCCAAATTCAAGCACTTTGTTTTCCTGGACTTTCAGACCAGCAGAGCTTTGAGCATGGAGAAAATGCAGTGCTTTTTGGCATCAGTTTTACTAACATGTCTCCTCAAAGCTTTCATGTTGTTAGTAAATATGTTTGCTAAAATTTGCCCCACTTCTTCTGCCATGTGGAGCATTTGAAACATTAGTTTCACTTTGGGTACTGGAAGATAGGAGGACAGACTTGCGAAAACATAGAAAAGATAAATTATGAAATTAAAAATGCATGAAAAGGGAAAATAGATCCTTAAACACACTGTGAGGGAACAAGTTGATGTATGAAAGACTATTAGTAACATTTTAATTATTATTTGTATTACCAGGACCCCATTGTGCTAGGCACTGTACAAACAGAACAACATGATTGTCCTTATCCCTAAGAACTTACAATTTAAGACAAGAGACAACAGATGGATACAGCCAGGTGGCGAAGTACAAGGAAACAATGAGAATGTATTGGTCAGCATGACAGGCAGGGGTCAGAGCCAGGGTGAAAGTGGGCCACTACAGAGTACCAGTAAGAAGCCGGTACTGGCCCATATGCAGTCAAAGTTAAAGCACTGCCGTGGCCCCTTTTGCCCCCTCCCTGGTTGGTGACCATGCCCATAGTGACCTTACCAGCAGGGCTGCCAACAGGGGGGAGAGGGGCAAAAGGGGCAGTTGCCCCAGGGCTGGCAATTTAAAAGGGCCCAGGGCTCGCAGCAGCAGCTGGAGCCCTAGGCTCTTTTAAATTGCTGCCGGAACCCCAGGCAGAACAGGCCAGGCAGTGTGGATGGGCTGGCTGCGGGAGGCTGACCCCCAGCCCCACCTACTTCCACCTGAGGCCCCACCACTTCTGCCTGAGGCCCTAACCATCATTCAGTTTTTGTTGGCATTATGGCATAGAGTTTTAAGGAGGGTTTTGAAAGAGGATAATGAGGTGGCTTTGCAGACGTTTATGGGGAGCTCATCCAAGATTGAGACACAGCATAGGAGGAAGCACAAAACTGCTTGTTTGAGAATTTAACGAGAGGGCAATGAAAGCTAATATCACTGGCCATTTAAAGAGGAGAGTCAAAATCTTGAAAGTGAAGGAGAGATGATACATAGGCCATGAAGGGCCTTGAAAGTGAAGACAAGTAATTTATGTTTGAGAAAGTGGAACCAGTAGAGGGATGACATGTTGCAAAGATCATTTTCCTAGCCCACCACTTTGAACAACAATTTGAATGGATAGGAGCGGGGCAACATACTCAGAAGAATCAACAGGCCTGTCAGGAAACCAGATCCAGAGAACAGAAAAGTGTGCTGTTTGCCAGGAGCAAGGATATAAGATGTGGACTTGAAGCTGAAGAGCATCCTGATGGGAGTGGGGAAAAAACCACTGATTGTGCTGTATGTCAGAATGAATGACACTGCTAGATTCCCATTGGAATGGGCCAAGAATGACTATGCTTGACTGGGTAAGACACTGAAGTAGAAGGGGAGGGATAGCTCAGTGGTTTGAGCATTAGCCTGCTAAACCCAGGGTTGTGAGTTCAATCCTTGCAGGGGCCATTTAGGGATTTGGTCCTGCTTTGAGCAGGGGGTTGGACTAGATGATCTCCTGAGGTCTATTCCAACCCTGATATTCTATGATTCAAGTGATTGTCAACAGAATACTTCCACTCTCTAAAGGAGAGTGAAAGTATGACAAGGTAATGAAGATAACTAAAGGATTGGTGCTAATGGATTGGGACCATTGAAAGGCATTAATTGAAAGAAGACTTCTCAACTGATGGCCTTCACTTGAGTACCTGGAGTATTAATCTTTTGCTAACAAGGATGTCATGATTGATAAGAAGGACTGTAAGAGAGGGGAGAAGGCTGGGAGAGACTCTCGAAATCTCCGCTCCTGACTTCAGTACACAGGAACAGGAAAATCAGCTAAATGAAGACACAGCAGAGCACCACTGAGCCAAAAAACTGTGTGAGAGTCGAAAGAAACAACTGAAATGCTTGTACATGAATGCAAGAAGTCTGGGCAATAAAATGGAGAAACTGGAACAACTGGTGCAAGAGGCCTAACCAGATATTGTAGGGATTGCAGAAACACTCAGGACTGGAATACATCTTACTGAAGGATATGCTGCTTAGAGGAGATAGAAATAAAGGTAAGGGAGGTGGAGTTGTGCTGTATATCAAAGAAGCAGTAAACCCTAAAGAAATATGAAGTGATAGCATGGACAAAACAAAATCTGTTTGGGTCAAAAATCACTTTGTGGAAGCAAATTAGATTCTGTTGGGATCGTATTGTAGGTCTTCTATAGACCCCCCAGGGTCATCCCTGGATATGGATAGTGATGTCTTTATTATTAGAGAGAAATATGTTTGGGAATTGTCATAATGGGAGACTTTAACTTCCCGGATATTGAAAGAAGAATAAATGCTACTAATACTGGCAGGGCCAAATTATTCCTGCAGGGGATAGATAAAAGTTTTCTTCATCAAATTGTGTCTAAACCAACAAGAGGTGATGTAGTTTTATATTTGGTTTTATTAAGTAGTGAGATCACCATAGAAGATATAACCATAGGAAACAAACTTGGATTGAGAGATCACAAATTGATTCCATTTAAATTAAATGGAAGGATAATCAAAATCCAGCCAAACTACAGTTTTTATTTCAAAAGCGCAGACCTTGGGAAATTAATGGAATTAGTTAAAAGGAAGTCAGCTGGACAAAAGAGCTCAGGAACTTAAATGTGGAGGAGACTTATAATTTCTTCAAATTAACAATATAAAAATGATCTGAAATTTCCATCTCAAGAAGGGGGAGGGGGAGGGAGTTGTAAGGAAAGGATCCACCTCAAAAAGGTTATTGAGAGTAAGCAGAGACTATAGGGAATGGAAAAAAGGGCTGATCAGCAAAGAAAGGTACATCGTGGAGATAAGGAAATGTAGGAAAAAAGTGAGAACTGTTAAGAGTCAAGCCTAATTAGCGCTTGCCAAGGAAATTAAATAAATAATATATTTTTTAGTTTTATAAATAAGAGAATAAGGAAAGATGAGTTGGGGCCAGTGTGATGTTCCCCTCTGGTGTGATCCAGACCGGTGATCTGCTAGGTCACTCCAATCCTTGACTCTGGGAACCAGCCTTACCCTGCTCTGCTGTGAGAACCCCCAGGCCTGGGCTGTTCAAGTACAGGCTCTGGTATGTAAGCTGCTCATTGGATTGTGCAACCGAATGACACTAGCCAGTATCTCCAGTCCCAGACACAACCCTAGGAACCTCTGTTTTACAGTGTCCAATTATGCCCGCTGGATGCTGCAAGCTTATATGAGTTCATCAGTTTAACAAAGAAATTGATATGTACCAGGCGTGTTATCCCAAGGGAAGTCTCTGACATGCTTCAAACCAAACGCACTGTTTCAGGTAGAACAAACAAACAAATTGATTTATTAACTATTGTGACAAAGTTCTGTCCTTGAGTCTGTGGGTCCTGCGTTTCCTGGTGGATTTTGCTAGCCTCAGAGGTTCACTGTGACTCTCCACATAGCCCTTCTCTCTCCAGAGGCAAGGATCACAGCTTACTGAGCCATTTTCATCATAAGCCAACAACGGAGGTGAGGAGAATTAATCCTCCCTCTTACAGTCTCTGTTGTCTCCCAGTCTCAGTGATTAATCATGGAGGGAAGTGGGGAGCCCAGGCCCACCCTCTACTCGGGGCTCCAGCTCAGGGACCCTAAAATTAGCAGCTATGGTAGCTGACTTTTTGGAAATAGGATGTGTGCAATTCCCTGGGCCACTTCCCCACAGCAGCTCCCACTCAATATCTCCTTCACTGTTACCTCAGGGCCCCCTTCCTTGCACCTGATATGGCTTCGTACTGCTTCATTCCTTCAACAGCACAGCTCCCTCCTATAGCTCCTGACACCTGTGCCTCACTGACTAACTGGGAGGCACCAGCCCTTCCAGCCAGCCCTTATTGGGTTCAGGTGTCCCAATCAATTTAGCTATCACCACTGTGTTCTAGAAGGATCTTAATTGACCCCAGGTGTCTTGATTAACCTGGAACAACTGCCATTTGGTTACCATGGTGTCATGGTATAACCCTCACTCTGAACCTTAGCATCCAAAAGATGGGGTACCAGCATGAATCCCCCTAAGTTTAATTACCAGCTTAGATCTAGTAGTGCTGCCACCAACCAGGACTTGCAGTGCCTGGTACACTCTGGTCCCCCCAAAACCTTCCCAGAGGACCCCAGGACCCAGACCCCCTGGATCTTACACAAGGAAAATAAACCCTTTCCCCCACCATTGCCTCTCCCAGGCTTTCCCTCCCTGGGTTACCCTGGAAGATCACTGTGATTCAAACTCCTTGAATCTTAAAACAGAGAGGAATGCACCTTCCTCCCTCCTCTTTTCCCCTCCCCAAGAGGTAATACAGATTCAAGCTCCGTGAATCTAAAACAGAGGAATTCCACCTTCCCCCCTCCCTTCCCTCTCCCTTTCTCCCACCAATTCCCTGGTGAGTACAGACTCAATTCCCTTGAGCCTCAACAAGGGGAAAAAATTAATCAGGTCTTTAAAAAAAAAGCTTTTAATGAAAGAAAGAAAAAAAGTAAAAGTTGTCTCTGTAATCAAGATGGTAAATGTTACAGGGTCTTTCAGCTTATAAACACTAGAGAGAAGCCTTCCCCCCAGCACAAATACAAATTAAAATCCTTCCAGCAAAATACACATTTTCAAATAAATAAAACACAATCAAGAAGACTAAACTGCCTTTCTACTTGTACTTACTACTTAAACAGAAAATTAGAGAGCCTGTAGGTACGTCTGGTCACTCTCAGAACCCAGAGAGAACAACAGACAAACAAACAACACAAAACAAAGACTTCCCTCCACCGAGATTTGAAAGTATCTTGTCTTCTGATTGGTCCTCTGGTCAGGTGGTCCAGGTTCACTGCTTGTAACCCTTTACAGGTAAAAGAGACATTAACCTTTAACTATCTGTTTATGACATGCCCCCCAAATTGCAGACAGTGGGGAATCTCACTGGCGGTGATTTCTTCCTAGAACTTTAGAATAAACAGATTAATACAACACATGCACCTTTATATATACTACTAAGTATGTAAACTACAAGACTTTTTACATTTTAAGGACAATTTTTAACCAGTGGATTCTGGGAAACTTTTACGAGAGTGTGCATCAGCTACTTTGTTAGAAGCTCCTGAAATGTGTTGAATTTTAAAATTAAAATTTTGGAGAGCTAAACTCCATCAAAGCAGTTTTTTGTTGTTTCCCTTGGCAGTATGAAACCACTTTAGCGCAGCATGGTCGGTTTGTAGCTGGAACTGCTGTCCCCAAACGTATGGGCGTAGCTTTTCCAGGGCGTACACAATGGCATAGCATTTCTTTTTACTGATGGACCAGTGGCTTTTCCTCTCAGACAGTTTCTTGCTGAGAAACACGACAGGATGGAAGTTGTGATCCGGTCCTTCCTGCATGAGAACTGCTCCTACACCACACTCAGATGCATCTGTGGTTACTAGGAATGGCTTGTCAAAGTCCAGGGACCTTAGCACAGGGTCAGACATGAGCATCGCCTTAAGCTGGGTAAAGGCCTTTTGATACTCATCAGTCCACATAACTGCATTTGGCTGGGTCTTTTTGGTCAGGTCGGTCAGTGGGGCAGCGATTTGGCTGTAGTGTGGTACAAATCGCCTGTAATACCCAGCCAAGCCCAGGAAGGATTGGACCTGTTTTTTGGACTTTGGGACAGGCCACTTTTGGATAACACCCACCTTGGCCTGTAGGGGGTTTATGGTTTCTTGACCCACCTGGTGTCCCAGGTAAGTCACTTTGTTTTGGCCTATTTGACACTTTTTGGCCGTAACAGTTAGTCCTGCCTGCCTGATGTGTTTGAAGACTTTTTCCAGGTGTTCTAGGTGTTCGAGCCATGAATCTGAAAAAATGGCCACATCATCGAGGTAGGCAACTGCATATTCTCCCAATTCTGCTAGTAGACCATCTACCATCCTTTGGAAGGTGGCGAGTGCATTTCGCAGCCCGAAAGGAAGCACATTAAATTCAAACACCCCCGCATGGGTGATGAATGCTGGCCTCTTTTTGGCAGGTTCATCTAGTGGTACTTGCCAGTACCCCTTGGTTAAGTCTATTGTAGATATGAATTGGGCACGTCCCAACTTTTCCAATAGCTCATCGGTGTGTGGCATTGGATAGTTGTCTGGACGAGTTACCGCATTTAGCTTACGGTAGTCCACGCAAAAGCGTATTTCCCCATCTGGTTTGGGTACCAGAACCACTGGAGATGCCCATGCACTGGTAGATGAGCGGATTATACCCATCTGTAGCATGTTTTGGATCTCCCATCCTACAGCAGCTTGGGCATGAGGAGACACTCGGTAGGGTGGGGTTCTAATTGGGTGAGCATTACCTGTGTCAATGGAGTGGTATGCCCGTTCAGTCCGTCCTGGGGTGGCTGAGAACAATGAGGCGAAGCTAATGCACAGCTCCTTGATCTGTTGTCGCTGCAGATGTTCCAGGGCTGTGGAGAGGTTCACCTCTTCCACGCCACCGTTACTTTTTCCTTTGTAGTAGACACCTTCAGGCCACTCAGCATCATCTCCTCCCTGGGCTGTAAACTGACAAACCTGTAAGTCTCTGGAATAAAAGGGCTTGAGAGAATTAACATGGTACACTCTGGGCTTTAGGGAGGAATTGGGAAATGCTATGAGGTAGTTAACAGCTCCCAGGCGCTCCTGGACTGTGAATGGCCCTTCTCATGATGCTTCCATTTTATGGGCCTGTTGCGCCTTCAAGACCATAACCTGGTCTCCTACCTTGAAGGAACGCTCCCTGGTATGTCTATCATACCAGGCCTTTTGCTCTTCCTGAGCATCCTTTAGGTTTTCCTTAGCAAGGGCTAAAGAGTGTCGGAGGGTGCTTTGTAGGTTGCTTACGAAGTCTAGAATGTTAGTTCCTGGAGAAGGCGTAAACCCCTCCCATTGCTGCTTTACCAACTGTAATGGTCCCTTAACCTTGTGGCCATACACAAGTTTAAACGGTGAAAACCCTAAACTGGGACGTGGTACAGCCCTGTAGGCAAAAAGCAACTGCTACAACACTAGGTCCCAGTCATTGGAGTGTTCATTCACGAATTTACGTATCATGGCACCCAAAGTTCCATTAAACCTCTCCACCAGGCCATTGGTTTGATGGTGGTAAGGAGTGGCAACCAAGTGATTCACCCCATGAGTTTCCCACAGTTCTTTCATGGTCCCTGCCAGGAAATTAGATCCTGAATCTGTAAGGATGTCGGAGGGCCAACCTACCCTGGCAAAAATGTCTGTTAGGGCCTGGCACATAGCTTTAGCCCTGGTGTTGCCTAGAGCTACTGCTTCCAGCCATCAGGTAGCAAAGTCCACGAAAGTCAGTATGTACTGCTTTCCTTTGGGGGTGTTTTTTGGGAAAGGACCCAGAATATCCACAGCTACTCGCTGAAATGGGACCTCAATTATGGGGAGTGGCTGGAGAGGGGCCTTGACCTGGTCTTGGGGCTTTCCCACTTTTTGGCACACCTCACAAGACCGGACATACTTGGCAACGTCCTTGCCCATCCCCTCCCAGTGGAAGGACTTCCCCAACCGGTCCTTGGTTCTGTTCACCCCAGCATGGCCACTGGGATGATCATGGGCTAAGCTTAAGAGCTTCCCCTGATACTTAGTTGGAACCACCAACTGTTTTTGCGGATGCCTGTCTTCCTAGTGTTCACCAGAAAGAGTCTCCTTGTATAAAAGTCCTTGTTATACAACAAACTGGGATCGGTTAGTAGAGCTGAGAGGCAGTGGGGTGCTCCGTGCCACCACCCAAGCTTTCTGAAGGCTGTCATCTGCTTCCTGCTCAGTCTAGAACTGTTCCCTTGAGGCTGGAGACACCAGTTCTTCCTTAGACTGTGGACTTGGGCTTGGTCCCTCGGGAAGTGATGTAGGTGATAGAGTTGTTTTCGTTGCTGGTGAATCGCTCTCCGCTGGTGCACCAGGTGGTATTTCAGGCTCTGGCTGAGCCTCTTGGGAATGGTTGTCTGCTGCTTCTGCCAGTTCAGGCTCGCTGGCTCCCTCTGGCATTGGGGTTGAAGATGGGTTTGCAAGCGCTGGCGTCAGTGCTGGCCCCGGTTCTAGTGCTGGTTGCTTTTCCAGTTCCGGGCCTGGGACTGGAGATGCTGTGGCTGTTTCAGTGGTTGGCATGGAATCCGGGTCCACTACCTCTGTCTGGGTCTCTGGTAACACAGACGGGGCCCCTGTGGACGGCTCAGGAACAGGGATGGGTCTCGAAGCTTGCCTGGTTTGGCTGCATGTAACCATTCCCACCCTCTTGGCCCGCTTTACCTGGTTGGTCAAATCTTCCCCCAGTAGCATGGGGATGGGACAATTGTCATAGACTGCAAAAGTCCACATTCCTGACCAGCCTTTGTACTGGACAGGCAGTTCAGCTGTAGGCAAGTCTACAGCTTGTGACATGAAGGGGTAAATTGTCACTTGGGCCTCTGGGTTGATGAATTTGGGATCCACCAAGGATTGGTGGATAGCTGACACTTGTGCCCCGGTGTCTTTCCACGCGATAACCTTCTTTCCGCCCACTCTCAAAATTTCCCTTCGCTCCAAGGGTATTTGAGGGGCATCTGGGCCTGGGGATCGTTGGTGTGATGGTGGTGTAATGAACTGCACTCGGTTGGGGTTCTTGGGGCAGTTGGCCTTTATATGTCCTAGTTCATTACACTTAAAGCATCGGCCAGCTGACTGGTCACTGGGCCGAGGTGGGTTACTGGAGACTGGTGAGGTGGGAGAATAGGGAGCTTGCGGCTTTCCTTGGGTTGTAGGTGGGGTCTTGGGTTGCCCTCGGTGATAGGGTTTATTGTCGGTGTGCCCCCTGTGGTATTCGCTCCCCTTGACAATAGCTTTTTTCTTTTCTGTCACTTCCACCCATTTGGCTCCAATCTCCCCCGCCTCGGTTACAGTTTTGGGTTTGCCATCTAGGATGTACCTTTCTATTTCCTCAGGAACACCCTCTAAGAACTGTTCCATTTGCATCAGGAGGGACAGCTCTTCCAGAGTTTTAACTTTTGTTCCTGATATCCAGGCATCCCAATTCTTTCCAATGTGGTGGGCGTGTCGGGGAAATGACACATCTGGCTTTCACCTTAGGGCTCTGAACCTCCGACGGGCATGCTCAGGTGTTAGTCCCATTCTGACCCTGGCCTTGGTTTGAAAAAGTTTATAATTGTTCTTAGGCGTTTCATCCGCCACCTCTGCTAAGGGTCCTCTGAGCAGTGGCCTCAGCTCTATCATGTACTGGTCTTTAGAGATGCTGTACCCATGGCAGGTCCTTTCAAAATTTTCTAAGAAGGCCTCAGTGTCATCACTTGCCTTGTAGGTGGGAAATTTCCTGGGATGTGGAACAATAACTGGCGAAGGGTTGGTAGGATCGGCTGTGTCCTTCTGCTTAGCCTGTTCTTATTCCAGGGCCTGCTGGTGAGCCTCCCTCTGGAGTTCTATCTGTCTACTGTGGGCTGGCTCTTTGTCTTCTTGTTTTCTTTTGTGGGCCGCCTCTTTGGCTACTTGTTCTCTTTTGTGGGCTGCCTTTTCCCTGGCTATTTTTGCATTTATTAGTTCCATCTTCCTTTTATGTTTGTTGTCTTTTTCTATGGCTTCTAGCTTTGCTTGTTCCTGCTTCAGGGTTTCTTTGGAACTCATGGTTCCTGTTTTCTTGTGCTGGTTGCCCCCTGCTGCTCAGTACCTGAAATGCTGCAGCTCAGGGTTGCTTGGCAACAGACTTTTTAACACTTCCTAACTAGTTTTGCCCGACGAGTTAGAAAAAAAAAGAAAAAACACTTTCATTTGCAAATGTGTTTTGCTGGTTGTCTGCTGTTCACAGCTTAAGCCTGCTTTGCTTAACAAAAGACCCTCGTTAAACTTAATGTCTGCCTTCAGAGTACTCAGAAGGAAGAGAGAAAAAAACTGCAGACTTGCTTTTAAAACCCCCCTTCTCTCTGCTTATAAGCAGCTAGCAGAGAAAAAAGAAAAATAATAATCTTACTGGCTTTTGGATTCCATCTGTCCCACCGCTACCACCATGTCATGGTATAACCCCCACTCTGAACCTTAGCGTCCAAAAGATGGGGTATCAGCATGAATCCCCTTAAGCTTAATTACCAGCTTAGATCTTGTAGTGCTGCCACCAACCAGGACTTGCAGTGCCTGGTATACTCTGGTCCCCCCAAAACCTTCCCAGAGGACCCCAAGACCCAGACCCCCTGGATCTTACACAAGGAAAGTAAACCCTTTCCCCCACCATTGCCTCTCCCAGGCTTTCCCTCCCTGGGTTACCCTGGAAGATCACTGTGATTCAAACTCCTTGAATCTTAAAACAGCGAGGAATGCACCTTCCCCCTCCTCTTTTCTCCTCCCCAAGAGGTAATACAGATTCAAGCTCCGTGAATCTAAAACAGAGGAATTCCACCTTCCCCCCTCCCTTCCCTCTCCCTTTCTCCCACCAATTCCCTGGTGAGTACAGACTCAATTCCCTTGAGCCTCAACAAGGGGGAAAAAATCAATCAGGTCTTAAAAAAAAAAAGCTTTTAATAAAAGAAAGAAAAAAAGTAAAAGTTGTCTCTGTAATCAAGATGGTAAATGTTACAGGGTCTTTCAGCTTATAAACACTAGAGAGAAGCCTTCCCCCCAGCACAAATACAAATTAAAATCCTTCCAGCAAAATACACCTTTGCAAATAAATAAAACACAATCAAAAAGACTAAACCGCCTTTCTACTTGTACTTACTACTTGAACAGAAAATTAGAGAGCCTATAGGTACGTCTGGTCACTCTCAGAACCCAGAGAGAACAACAGACAAACAAGCAACACAAAACAGAGACTTCCCTCCACCGAGATTTGAAAGTGTCTTGTCTTCTGATTGGTCCTCTGGTCAGGTGGTCCAGGTTCACTGCTTGTAACCCTTTACAGGTAAAAGAGACATTAACCCTTAACTATCTGTTTATGACACATGTTACCAGGGATTTGTTTAGCCTGGGGCTAACATACCTGTTCCTCACTACTTTACTGTAGCCATCTGGCCTTGCCCCATCACATATCCCCCGCCCTCTGCTCAACACCATAGAGTTGGGCCACTTGAGATGCCAGGCAATGTGCTCGTGATAGACCATCAGCATTGCCATGGTGGCATCCAGCCCTGTGCTGTATGCGGAACTGGATTCGTTGGAGGGATAAGAACCACCTGGTGACCCTTGCATTCTTTTCCTTATTTCTCTGCATCCACTGGAGGGGTGCATGGTTCGTCACAAGAGTAAATTGCCAGCCTAAGAGGTAATAACGCAGTGTCTCCATGGCCATTTGACAGCAAGGCATTCTCTCTTGACTACTGCATACTTCTGTTCTCTTGGGAGCAGCTTTCTGCTTAGGTAGAGGATCGGGTGTTCTTCTTCTCCAATCATTTGTGACAGAACCGCCCCCAACCCCACCTCGGAAGCATCTGTTTGTAAAATAAATTCCTTGTTAAAGTCCGGGGCTATGAATATGGGATCATTACAGAGGGCCGTCCGAAGGTCTATGAATGCCCCCTCTACTGCGTTGGTCCACTTCACCATGTCTGGACCTCAGGCCTTCACCAGGTCCATTAGGGGACTTGCCCTACTGGCGAAGTGGGGAATAAAACATTGGTAGTAGTCTACCATGCCTAGGTACGCACAGACCTGCTTCTTTCAGGTTAGTCGGGGCCAGTTTTGAATTGCCTCTAACTTATTCGTTTGGGGCTTCACTATGCTCCTGCCTACAATATATCCCAGGTACCTAGCCTCTGCTAGCCCTATGGCGCATTTAGCGGAATTAGCGGTGAGGCTAGCCTGCCTTAAGGTGCGTAGTACCGCCTCAGTTTTCTCCAAATGGGTTCCCCAGTCTGGCATATGGATGATGACATCATCTAGGTATGTGGCTGCATAACTAGTATGGGGACGCAGCAGCTTATCCATGAGACGCTAGAATGTGGCTGAGGCCCCATGTAGCCCAAAAGGGAGGACATTGTACTGGAATAGCCTGTCCGGGGTGGAGAATGCTGGTTATCTTCTTTGGTCAGGGGAATCTGCCAATACCCTTTTGTCAGATCCAGTGTAGTCAAGAATCGGGCACTACCCAGTCGGTCAACCAGTTCATCGATGCATGGTATGGGGCATGCATCGAATTGGGATACTTCATTCAGTTGATGAAAGTCATTACAGAATCTCCTGGTACCGTCAGGTTTAGGCACTAGAATGATTAGACTGCGCCACTGACTGTAAGATTCTTCAATAACCTCCAATTCTAACATTTTCTTTACTTCGGCTTTAATTTCTTCTCTTTTGGCTGCTGGGGTTCAATAGGGTCTCAATGTTACCTTGGCTCTGGGGATTGTGCGGATATGGTGATAGGTCTCAGTTGTCCGCCCTGGTTTTGTAGAGAACACATCTCGGTTGTGATTAATCATGTCGGCTGCCTCAACCTTTTGGATTGGCGTCAAGTCGGGTGATATCTTCACTTGCTCATGTAAGTTATCCTTCTGGGGAAGGGTCTCCTGGATGACTAAGCATACCAAGGTTTCAGAAGATTGATGTGGTAAATTTGCTCCAGTTTCCTGCGGCCTGGCTGCCGCACCTTATAGTTTACCTCTCCCATAGCTTCAATCACTTCATAGGGTCCCTGCCACTGGGCCAACAGCTTGCTTTCTGCTGTGGGCACCAGGACCATCACTCGATCCCCTGGTTGGAACCGTCAAAGCTTTGCTTGGTGGTTATAATGGGTTCGTTGCGTCTCCTGTGCTTTCTCCAAGTGTTCCCGTACAATGGGTGTAACTCGGGCTATCTGATCCCTCATCTGTAGTACATGCTTGACTATGTTCCTTCCAGGATTTGGCTCCTCTTCCCAGGCTTCTCTGGCAATATCCAATGTGACCCGGGGGTGGCGCCAGTATAGTAGTTTGAACAGAGAGAAACCTGTGGAGGCTTGTGGGACTTCCCGGATGGCGAACATGAGGTAAGGCAATATGGTATCCCAATCTTTCCCATCCCGGCTCACCACTTTCCTGATCATGCCTTGAGGGTCCTATTGAAACTTTCCACAAGGCCATCTGTTTGTGGGTGGTATACAGAGGTCTGTAGGGCTTGTACATGGAGCAATGAACAGAGATCTTTCATCAATTTGGACACGAAAGGTGTCCCTTGATCAGTCAGTATCTCCTTGGGTAGCCCAACCCAGGAAAAGTAGTAGTAGTAGCTCCTTAGCTATTGTCTTGGAAGCTGTGCTGCATAGGGAGACGGCTTCTGGGTATCGGGTTGCATAGTCTAGTACAACCAGCACATGTTGGTGGCCCGAGCTGTCTTCTCTAGGGGCCCAATCAGATCCATGGCTATGCGTTCAAATGGTACCTCTATTATTGGAAGACATATCAAAGGGGCCCGCAAGTGTGGGCGAGGGCTATGTAGCTGACTCTCTGGACAAGAGGTGCAGTATTGCCTGACATCTTCATGTACTCCTGGCCAGAAGAACCTCCACAGGATCCATGCCTGAGTTTTTTCTACCCCTAGGTGTCCTCCAAACAGGTGACTGTGGGCGAGACTCAATATGGCTTTTTGATGTTTTTGTGGCACCAGAAGTTGATGTATCTCCTGCTCCTGCATTTGCAACACACGGTACAGGAGATCTTTCTTCACTATAAAGTAAGGTCCCGGACCTCGAATCTTCCCCTCCACTGGTATCCCATCTATCTCAGCCACCTCTTTCCTGATGTTATCATATCTAGGGTCCTCTGCCTGGTCCCGCTCAAAAGTCTCTCTCCCGGGACTAACCTGCCTGAGCTCCCAGGGGCCAGTTTCTGCTTCTTCCAACGGCTCGTTGCCATCACAGCTGGGACCACCCTCCGGCTTACCTTCTGTGTTGGTAGTTTCTCTGATGGCTGCTCGTGTCCATCTGCCTACTAGGGCGGTCTTCTGGCCCTGGGTCAGGATCTGGGTTCCCAAGGCCTTCGCAGCCTTCCTCTCTTTTTTTGTCTTCTGGGCCTTTTGGGGGGCTGAGAATAGATCCTGAGAAATCTCAGTGAACATTGTGGGGTTGACATTCCCCCTACGATGAGTTGCTGCCAACAGGGTCCCCACCTCCCTCCAGCCTCTCCAGGGGGAATAAATTATCAAACCCTGGATAGTCCCTCCCAATGACTACAGAATATGGGAGTTTAGGAATTACACCCACTGTCACCTCAATGGGGTTCCCATGAACCTCTATCTCCACTGGGTTGGTGAGGTAATGGCTCATGACCTCATGCACGCATGTCACTGCTATGCATTTGGCTTGTAGCAGCTGGCTACTTTTTACCAGCTTACCCAATATAAGGGCGATAGCCCTTCCTGGGTCCACAAGCACTGTAGTCTCTGCTCCATTTATCTTCACTCGCCTGGTGTAGTTATTTGGGACTAATGTGACGCCCTCAAGGTGGATAAGGGAGTACGGGACCTCCCAGTCCCCCAAGTTGCACTGCATAGGTTCCTTGGTGCTGGGACACTGTGCTGCTATGTGTCCCCACTCCCCACATACATAACATCTATAATTGTTTCTAATCATTCCCCCATCATGTGGGTTAGGGGGTTTAGTCCCAGGGTTCCCCCCACTCAGGCCAATCCCTTCCTTCTGGGGTTCCTGCTGGTTTTCAGCCTCCCCTCCCCCCTTCCTTCACCTAAGACTCCCCAGGGGTTTGGCTGTCCCACCTTCCAGGGTTGGGGTCGTGTGCTTGCTATGAAAGGAGCTTTCCTTGGGTAGTCGGGTCAATTCCCTGGCTGTCATATGTCTTTCTACCAGCGTGATCATCTCATAGGTGGATGGATCATTCTGGCCTACCCATTTGCAGAGGTGGCAGTCCTTGCATGTAATGATCCATGACCAGGGTCTCCAGAATCTCCTCTGGGCTGCATACCTCAGGCTGTAACCACTTCCGCGCAAGGTGTATGAGATCAAATAGCTGGGACCTCGGGGGTTTGTTCCCCTGGTATTTCCACTCCATGAACCTCTGGGCCCGTATCACTGCTGTCACCCCTGATCGTGCTAGGATCTCTGCCTTCAGCCGGGTATAGTCAGTGGCGTCCGTGGCAGGCAAGTCAAAGTAGGCCTTCTGGGCCTCTCCACAGATAAAAGGGGCGAGAATGCTGGCCCACTGCTCCTGGGGCCACATCTCACGCTGAGCAGTCCTTTCGAATGAGAGGAGATATGCCTTTACGTCATCTTCTGACATCATCTTCGGCAGACAACCAGTGGCCCTCAGGGTTCGCGTTCTGTCTGATCTCCGGGCCTGGGTGGTGAGGATCTTCAGCTGGTCCACTACCTCTCACAAGAGGGCATGATCTTGGGTTGCCTGGCCCATTAATAATTGATTGGTTTCTTGCTGTAGCCACATAGACTCCTGTTGCGCCATTGCCAAAACCCATGTGGCCTCCTGCTGGGCTGCAGTGGCTTGTACTAGAGCTCTTACCACCTCCTCCATTGTGGTACAAAGCAAAAAAAAAAAAAAAAGATCCAAAAGCCCAGTGCGCTTTAAAAAACAAAACAAAACAAAAAAACCTCTTTCTTCTGCCACACTGTGAATGATGATCCCACCCTTAGCACCAATTGTGACAAAGTTCTGTCCTTAACTCTGTGGGTCCTGCATTTCCTGGTGGATTTTGCTAGCCTCAGAGGCTTACTATGACCCTCCACATAGCCCTTCTCTCTCTGGAGGCAAGGGTCACAGCTTACTGAGTCATCTTCATCATAAGCCAACAACGGAGGTGAGGAGAAGCAATCCTCCCTCCTACAGTCTCTGTTGTCTCCCAGTCTCAGTGATTACTCATGGAGGGGAGGGGGTAGCCCGGGCCCACCCTCTGCTCGGGGCTCCAGCCCAGGGACCCTAAAATTAGCAGCTATGGTAGCTGACTTTTTGGAAATAGGATGTGTACAATTCCCTGGGCCACTTCCCTACAGCAGCTCCCACTCAATATCTCCTTCACTGTTACCTCAGGGCCTCCTTCCTTGCACCTGATATGGCTTCGTACTGCTTCATTCCTTCAACAGCACAGCTCCCTCCTATAGCTTCTGACACCTGTGCCTCACTGACTAATTGGGAGGCTTTTAACTAGTTCCAGCCAGCCCTTGATTGGCTTCAGATGTCCCAATCAATCTAGCTATCTCCATTCCATTCTAGAAGGATCTTAATTGGCCCCACGTGTCTTGATTAACCTGGAACAACTGCCATTTGGTTACCATGGTACCAGGGATTTGTTTAGCCTGTTTAGGGGTTAACATACCAGTTCCTCACTACTTTACTGTAGCCATCTGGCCTTGCCCCATTACACTATAAAGATAGATTTTAAGTGATTATAAGTCAAAACATGACAAGTCAGATTTGGTCAAATGAAATAAAAGCAAAACACATTCTAAACTGATCTTAACACTTTCAATGCCATTACAAACTTAAATGCTTCTCACCACAGGCTGGGTGGTTGCTCTTCAGCCAGGCTCTCCCTTTTGATCAGCACTTCAGTCACTTTGTATGGTGTCTGTAGAAGTACGTAGGGGGAAGTGGGGAGTGAGAGAGAGCATAGCATAATAAATGTCTCTCCCTTTTATCATGTCCTTTTTTTCCCTCTTGGCTTTGCACCGCGCCTCCCTCCCAGTTCAGAGTCAGGTGCACATTACCTCATCGCAGTTCCAAACTGACCAAAGGAAGGGTGGTGACTCCCTCGAGAGTCTAACAGATTCTTTTGTTGCTGTCTAGGCCAGCATCCTTTGTTCCTGTGAAACTGGGCTGGGTTTGTCTATACCTGACCTGATGAGGTGTGAACTGCCTCTCTGCTCTTGGAGAGTTTTTACCTGGGCTTATTTTAAGGCATGAGGATACATTGTCAGCCTCATAACTACATACATGAAATTATAACCTGTAACCTTACTATAATATTGCTGTAACAATTACTATAACATCACTATAACAACCAGGCTTAGTGGATCATGAGCCTTCCGAAGACACCCAACATGACAAACGTTGCATTGGATACCACACAATCATTTTACAAGGATGAACATGGGGTGCTGGGTGTTCGCCTGAGGTACAGAGTGTCACAGCCATTATGCCATGAAAATGGGAAGGAGATTAAAGAGTGTGTAGGTGTGGCCACAAAACTAAATGAATCCTTTGCCTTACTTTTCAGTAAAGATGACAATATGTAACATATGCATGAAGGCAGTACGGCTGATGGAAATGAGTGTCATGAAATGGAAATTACCACATCTGAGGTGGAAGAAAAATTTGAGGAGCTTAATGCACTCAATTTGCGGTGACCAGATAATTTCCATCCCTGATTACTGAAAGAAGTGACACATGAGATTGCTAGTGTGATAAAAAGGATTTTTAATACATAGATTTTAATTATGGTACTAATCTGAATAGATTTATTATTTAAAATATGACTAGATAATGTTATACTTATTTTTAAGAAAGAAATAAAGTGATCCAGGCAATTACAGAGTTGTTAGTCTGACCTCAGAAATATGCAGTGTTTTAGAACAAATTGTGACAGAAAGAATAATTAAATTTATAGAAGTACATAGTAAAGGGGATGTAATGCAACATGGATTTACCAAAGGTAGATCATGTCAGACTAACCTGATTTCTTTCTCTGAGAAAATAACGGATTTTTTTTAATAAGTACAATAGATGTAATGTACTTCAGTAAAGCATTTGACATGCTACCACATGGGAAATTATTTGTTAAATTAATTAAGATGGGGATTAATACGAGCATTGTAAGGAGGATAAGAAATTGGCTAAAGGAGAGAAGGCAACAGGTTGTGCTGAAAGGCGAATTATCGGACTGGAAGAAGGTTACCAGTGGAGTTCCTCAGGGATGGGTTTTGGGACTAATCTTATGGCCATGGCACAAAAAGGAGCGTGCTAATGAAATTTGCTGAGGATGCAAAGTTGGGAGGCTTTCTCGATACAAAGGAGGGTGGGAATATTACACAGAAAGATCTGGATGACCTTAAAGACAGGAGTGACAGAAATTGGATGAAATTCAATAGTACACAGGGCAAGGTTCATGCACTCTGAGGCTAAAAATAAGACTTCTGCTACAAGATGGGGGGCTTATCAGTTAGAAGTGACAGAGGAAGAGAAAGACCTGGCTGTGTTGGTTGATGATTATGAGCCACGAGTGTGATGCAGCTGTGAAAAAAGCAAATGTCATCCTAGCATGTACTAGGTGAGGCATTTCCAGTAAAGATAAAGTATTTATGCCATTATACAAGGCACTGGTAAGACTCATTTGGAATACAATTTGTATACAATTCTGGTCACCCATGTTCAGGAAAGATTAATTTATACTGAACAGGTGCGGAGAAGGGCTAGTAGGATGATCAGGGGAATGGAAGAGCTATCTTATGAGAGGAGACTGGAAGAGCTTGACTTGTTTAGCAAAAAGAAGGCTGAGGGGATATGAGTGCTTGCTATAAATACTTCAGGCGGGTAAATACTGGGGAGGGGGTAGAGCTATCTAAGCTAAAGGACAATGTTAGCACAAGAACAAATGAATATAAACTGTCCATGAACAAATTCAGGCTGGAAATCAGTGACCATCAGAAGGACGAGATTCTTGAACAGCCTCCCAAAAGGAGTTCTGGGGACACACAACTTAATTAGTTTTAAGGGAGGAGAACAAATTTGAGTGCAATTCTGACAGGGTTGCTTGTGATGGTGGGGGCAGGGCTCAACAGTGCTGGGGCTCACCTTTGGTAGTCCTAACCCTTTTCCTGTGCTTTCCAGTCTTTGAGTGAACAGACTGTTAGAGTAGCTTTACATTAGGGGACTTGAGGCC
Source organism: Gopherus flavomarginatus (assembly GCF_025201925.1). Taxonomy (NCBI): domain Eukaryota; kingdom Metazoa; phylum Chordata; order Testudines; family Testudinidae; genus Gopherus; species Gopherus flavomarginatus. Next base: position 259,038,116 of record NC_066617.1, on the reverse strand, counting down.
CCTCCCTACCTTGATTGGAGACAGTGTTTTTTTTTAGAAAAGGTGTTTGACCCTGGGAGAAGGGATTATTAGACCCAGATGGGTCTGGTAATTCCTATAAAGGGCTGAAAGAGCTCAACTGAAGGAGGAGCTGCTGGAAGCAGGTGGGCTTCTGTGGAGGGAGAGATGCAAAGGGAAAGGCCTCTGGGTACCTGCAGCCTGCTTTGGTCAGCAGAATAGTTTTGTTTGGGTGTTAGCTTGTGAGTCTTATGTCTGCAGAATACAATTGTTCCCTGAAGGGAAGGCCTGATAGACTTTGGGCATGGCATCAGTACGTTCTAGGGAGCGGGCATGTGACAGGCCAGGAGCTTACAGGCACATGAAAAGACTCATCTTGTGGATACCAATTACAGCCAGGCCTGTCACGTGAACACAATTTGAAATGGGTAGGGGTGCTATGCCAAGGTTTAGTCTTTGGTTCCTCATGGAGAGAGGTGAGATAGGGAAACGTGTCATCTGAGGGGTGCACTTGAGCAGCACTGCAAGTCAGCTAAGACTGTAGCCTGTAATCTAGTCTAAAGTGAGGTGAACCCTTGTAGGAGCAGGATTTTATAATGTCCCATAAGAATTAATGCATGATTTGATTTCATACTGTCAGCTACCCTTTTTGAATAGCAGAAAGGAATCATAGACGAGAACAATCCTTCTTACTGATTATGGTCACCTTTTGTTTTAGGATAAATTATAATATCTACTATGGTTTCCTATATGTATTACAAATTAGGCACTCTAGCTAAATATACATTTCTTTGTTTTAACGTTCTAGTAAGAGGATCTTGTATTGTATCTATGTTAAGGAGATTAGAGGAATGTTGAGGGCCTGAAGCCCCAATGTGAATTGTTTTAGTTATAAGATTTAGCAAGGCTCGATTTACAATGTATTCTGCTGAATATAAAATGCTGTTTGTGTACCTTTTGAAGGTTACTGTAAGAGATTATGTGAATGAGGAATGTATGCATCAGGAAAAGATAAGGTGTGAAGGTCATTGTTATAGCCAAATGGTCAAGGAAGGAGTGAAGAGACTTAAAGGACACCAAAGAATTATCAATGTGCATCCATAATGAAGGGCAGATTGACAACCCTGAGGTGAAGGCTGTCACCCTTAAGGACAATTGATTACATCAGAACAAAGGACAGGATGACCCTCTCGGAGGTATACTGGAATGTTTACACTACTTAAGAAGTAACCGGTCACAAACTGATGCAGCAAAATCCATAGACTTCAACAGAGAAAAAAACCTATAAGAACAGGGTGCTTGGTCATGGGACTTTGGGTTCATCTTGCCACTCCAGGAGCATTGGATCACGACCGACAAGAGCCCAGCCCCACACTCATGCTCAATTTAACTGGCCATTAGATTGACTCGAACTACAACAGACTGGTAACTATGAACATCACTGGCAGGACTGTGCGTGTGACACTGAAAAGCATATGCTAACTGTTGTATTTTCAATAAATGCTGCGTATTTGCCTTCATCTATAAAGATCCCATGAGCTTTGTATAAGCATAACACCCTGGGGTTCCACTCTAGGAGATGTGTAGGTAGAGGCCTGTCTCTTGGAAAGAATGCTCTGGGGAGAGATTACAGGTGCCAGTTGCCCCTGAGTCATCACATCCAGCATTAAGGGGTTGTAGCAGGGTGGGTATGTCACCCTTGGGAGTTTTCAAATGGCTACTATTTTTTTTAATTCCATCTATGAGATGTACTGGTTCTCACTGATTATTAAGCCCAATCTCCTGTTTTGAAGATTTTTTTTTAAAAGAAACCATTATGATTCCAGAAAACATTTGAAAAATGTAACTAATGAGGGATACTATTTTAATTCATTGTCAGACATAGCCCAGTTAACAAAAGAGAACTTTATCAAGCTTAAAAAACATAAATCAATAGATAACACTTCGTGGCTGAGAAGCATGGCACATATCATCCCAAAGAGCTACTTTTCACAAAGCTGTAAGTGTCTGAAAACAGGGACTTTCTATGAAAATGAGCATAGCATAGCCCTAGGGTTGCCAGCACAATGCTAGAATATATTAATAGCAGAAGTCTGTCTTCACTCATGCTAAACTCCATAATTACAAATTCTGCCTGCAGAGCATATTACAGTAACCCAGTGACAAAGATGGAGATAACTTATGGCAAAGTCTACAACCAAAAGAAAATATGATCACTGCCTTGCTGAGCACACATGAAAAGATGTGTTCCCTACTGCTACCTGAATATTTTAGAGGACTCTAAATAACAAAAGGCAGGAAACTCTCCCCCTTCAGTTGGGGTAGCCTTGCACTAATTGCTGTATGACAAGAAATACTACAAGTCCATGGGTATATCTAAACTTGCAGCTAGGGATGTGATTTCCAGCTTGTATAGGTATTCACACTAACTTTCCTCCATCTAATAAGCTTAAAAATAGTCACGTAGCTACAGTAGCATGGGCAGCCGTGAGCAGCGGCACGGGTTAGCTGCTCAGAGTACGTGCCCACAGGGTTTGGGTGAGTTTGTACTTAGTATAGCGAGCCTGTACTGCTGCTCACTGCTACTGAGCTACACTACTATATTTAGCGTGCTACCTTGATGAGAGCTAGCACTGGTATCTCTATGCAAGCTGGGATTCACATTCCCAGCTCAATGTATAGTAAACTACTCAGACTGCACAGCCCAATCACACAGAGGCAACGGTAGATCCCTACTCTGCAGCCTAAAAGGAATAGCTAAAGTTGTTCCATCATATGCTCCTGACGTGAGCTGCTTAGATTGCAGAGAGTCTGAAAAACAGGGATATTTTAACTTCAGTAGTCCTTGTTGGTTCAGTTTTTCATTTAAACTGCTAGAACAATGTTTTATGTTTATGTAACTGACTGTGGCCAATGGGTCTGATCCAGAATCTGTTGAAGTTGATGGGACTCCAGTGACTTCAATCGGTTTTGATCAGCCTACATGGGAAAGAGACACCAAGAAGTATATTTCACAATTTATATTTAATCAGCCTACTACAGCTTTCAGCCGTACTCTGCCAGCTTCATGCAATCAGTTCAATGAAGGTTAGTAGTTGGCAAGACAAGTTACAAGCCAGTGATCGGCACTGTAGGTGCCACTACTTTGATTACTCTGTGTGACTGGTGGCTCCAGGAATCAAAATATATTCCACCCCATTAGTATACAAGGTAGCACCTGAGGTTGCTGCAATGCAATAACAGCTTGTTGGGGGGTGCAGTGCTCCAGGTAACTGGCAATATGGCGTGGGGTCAAAAGTTTACATTCTCAGGCCTACGACTGCCTTTCGAGCTAAACAATATGTTCCTTTAAAGTTAGCATGAGTACATGTAATCATTTATCATTTTCTTGTGTTCTTTTGTTTATGGTACAAGATGTAATCGATCAAGGGGGGGTCAGTAGTATGGGTTAAGGATATAGTTAATTAAAAGATCCGGTAGTTAATGAATTGTAAATGATGAATTGTAGCACCTGTGAACATCTTTGTAAACAAGTAAGGTATATAAGACATGGCAACGGATAGTGATGCGTGCATGATCTGAGATTTTATATCTCCTTGCACCTTATTTGACTCAAATAAAGATACTTGCTTCTCCACTCCGGTGTGGTCATTGGGGATAGGCACACCGGGCAAACGAACCCCAACTGTTGCCCCCTTGCAACAGCTTTGGCGACCACGGCAGGACGTCAGAGGCTGAAAGTTAGCCTTGCCCGGACCCTCTCCGGTGGCCGACGGATTGAGACAATCGCTGATGTCCAGCGCGCACCGGTGCTTTCACCGGGGACCTCAGCGAAGTCTGGTACGGTTGACCCCGGGAGGCACAACGGTGCAACGCCCCAGAAGGTGGAGAAGCTTTGGTCCCGAGCGACGGTGAGGAACCGGTCTCGGGGATAAGGTAGGATATAAGTTAAAGGGTTTAATCTGTCACCTGCTAAGACCTGGGGACGCCCAGGGTCTCCTGGTAAGGAATGGGACAGGGACAGTCACAGGATAAGGTAGCGTGCACGCCTTTAGAATGCATTCTGGTTGCATTCTAGGTAATTGGAAAATCTTTGGAATGGATCCACTAACTAAAGGTAAACTAAAAAGATATTGTACAATAGACTGGCCTCAATATCAGCTGGAGGATCAGAAACGGTGGCCACCGGAGGGTTTGATTAATTATAATACAATCCTCCAACTTCTTTTATTTTGTAAGCAAACTGGTAAATGGAATGAGCATATGTATGGTCAGATATTTATGTCATTATGGAACAGAACAGATATTTTAAAGCAGTGTAATTTGATTCCAACAGGCTTAGGGAAGAGTTGTGAAAATGTTTAAAACTCATTATTTACTGTAATAGCAGGAGTGGGGTCACATTCGGCCACAGCACCCCCATTGTATGGTGACAAAGTCCCCTCAGCCCCGCCAATTGAGCCCACCACAGGTTTGTACCCTTTAATTACTGAAACCCGAATCGCTCGCAATGCTACGGCTACTCAGGAGTTAACCACTATGCAGGTGTACTCTCATGTTCCTTTTAATTCTGTGGATCTAGCGGCTTTCAAAGCGCAGGCAGGGGAATTTTCTACCAACCCCTCCCGATTTATTTCAGTTTTTGAAGGCTGTCTGGTTAGTCATAAACCTGACTGGGATAACTGCCAGGTACTTCTGTGAACACTCCTCTCTGAAGTGGAGCGAAACCAGGTTTCAGCTAAGGCATGGGCAGAAGCAGAATGAAGATATGAGCAAAGTCTTGATACTTAGAAGGAGGCCAGGGAGGAATTACAGAAAATTATAGATAAATTCCTGCAGTGTGGGGTATTACAGGAGTGTCACTCAGCTTGGAATACCCCTATCTCACCAGTCCAGAAACCGGACGGCAGTTATCGATTGGTGCAGGACTTAAGAGCAGTCAACGAGAGGGTTAAGACTCTATACTCCCTCGTGCCAAACCCATATACGCTGCTAGCCTCTGTGGGGGGACAGTATTCATGTTTCTCAGTTCTTGATTTAGAGGATGCCTTTTTCACAATTCTGGTGGACACACGGTCCCAGGAAATTTTCTCCTTTGAATGGGAAGACGCAAACAGGAATAAAAGGCAACTGTGTTGGACGGTGCTGGCACAAGGATTTAAGAACTCCCCCACTCTTTTCTGTCAAGCTTTATCCCGGGACTTGGAAGGATGGGAAAATGAGAACAAAGTCCTTCTCCTACAGTACGTTGATGATTTATTAATCGCAGCAGTGGGACTAGAAGTATGTCTCCAGGCAACCGTAAGTCTTTTAAACTTTCTCGGGCTGTGGGGGTATCGCGTGTCAAGAAATAAAGCCCAAATTGCCCTCCCCGAAGTACGTTACCTAGGCTTCCAGATCAGACAGGGGGAACGCCAGCTTTCAAGGGGGAGGCTTGAACCTATTTGTCGAGTTTCTACTTCCCGAAATCGCAAGCAGCTCAGAGTATTCCTGGGAATGGCAGGATTTTGCCGCATATGGATTCCAGAGTTTGGACTACTAGCTAAGCCACTGTATGAATGTGTTAAAGGGACTGATCAGGAACCATTTTACTGGACAACAGAGGCAAATAATGCCTTTACCTTAATAAAAATAAAATTGATGGAAGCCCCAGCCCTGGGTCTGCCCGATCTTTCTAAGCCCTTTCAATTGTATGTACATGAACGAAAGGGGTGGCCCTGGGACTACTTACACAGTTATTGGGCTCTTGGAAACGTCCAGTGGCTTATTTCTCCAAACAATTGGATCAGGTTGCTAAGGGGTGGCCGGCATGCTTACGGGCAGTTGCAGCTACAGCTCTGGTGTTAGAGGAAGCAGAGAAACTGACCTTGGGGGAGTGGGGGGGCTGTGCAAGTATACACTCCACACATGGTACAAGTCTTACTGGACACAAAGGGGGGTCTCTGGCTCACTCAAGCTCGGGTAGCCTGGTATCAGGCTAAGCTCTTAGAGAACCCCGAAGTTACCCTGCAGGCTTGCCCCTTCCTTAACCCAGCCACCTTGCTGCCAGAAACAGAGGGCCAAGAACATGACTGCTTGGAAGTTATAGATGCCCAGTATTCCAGCCGTCAGGATTTGGAAGATCGACCTCTCCTTAACGCAGACTATGAGTGGTACACGGATGGCAGTAGCACTGTTGTAAATGGACTTAGAAGGGTGGGCTATGCTGTTGTGTCTCTCCATGAAACTGTGGAGGCAAAAAGCCTGCCCCCCCCGGGACCTCAGCCCAGCTAGCTGAAATAGTGGCTTTAACTCGTGCACTTGAATTGTCAGAAGGGAAAAGAGTTAATATCTTCACAGACTCTAAATATGCTTTTGGTGTGCTACATGCCCACACAGGTCTGTGGAAACAAAGGGGATTACTGATGGCTCAGGGCTCTCCGGTCAAGCACGGGTTACAAATTCTTCAGCTTTTGGAGGCCGTACAACTCCCCTTAAAGGTAGCAGTAATGCACTACAGGCTCATCAAAAGAAGGATCACAGTATTAACCGAGGAACACTGCTAAGACTGTGGCTCTTAAACTTGTTAAAGAGATTTTTTCCTAGATTTGGCCTGCCTCGATGGATGGAGTCTGACCAGGGAACACACTTCACCTCAAAAATTGTCCAGAATGTCTCGGATATCCTCCAGCTCAACTGGAAACTTCACACCCCTTGGAGGCCACAGGCCAGTGGAGTGGTAGAATGTACTAATCAGACACTCAAAAGGCATCTAGCCAAGATATGTCAGGAAGCGTCTTTAAAGTGGCCTGATGCCCTACCTTTGGTTTTACTCCGCATCCGAGCTCTTCCTAAGGGTGGAACTGGTTTAAGCCCCTTCGAGATTATGTTTGGAAGGGCATGGCCTATGAATGGTACCCCGATCCTGCTAGGGGAATGGGAGGCTGGGTGTGGATATTTGTCTCAGTATATGTGTTCTCTGTCTGCTGTTTTATGTTCTTTTTACAGATACATTAAGGACTCTCAGCCACTCCCTTTGGATGCACCTGTCCATTCCCTACAGCCAGGTGACTTCGTCCTCGTCCGTACCTGGAAGGACGAACACCTCCTGGAACAGTGGGAAGGACCCTATCTTGTCTTACTGGTGTCCCACACGGCAGATAAAGTAGAGGGACACAAAAGCTGGATTCACTACTCCTGACTAAAAGCTTTACCTCCACCACAGAATCCAGACACTAAGCAGTGGACGGTTCAGCCTACCGGAACCAGAGAATCGGAAGATTTGGGACTCAAGTTATTGTTTAAACGCAAATCACTCTAATTTGGCCATGTTTTTAATACTTGTATGGGTGTTTACTGTTTCTGGACAGCTGGCCCCTTTATCCTTCCGCTCCCTGGAAAATAACTGGTGGTCCCTTTTAGCTGTCACAGCCTCTAATTCTTCCCACTTTTGTGTAGGGAGTGGTTACACTTTAGGGTCTGTATTTACTACTTGTTTTGTGGGAGTGGCTATGCCCTTGCAAGAAATTCACAAATATACTAAACTTGCTGGTTTCAATATTAAATTGACAGCTGGGCATCTGTCTCGGTTTGGTTCTATCGCAAGTCCTAAGCCCTATACAAACCAGCATCGTCTTCAGATTAGGCTAATGGCCGTGTCCTCAAATGTTACTTCCTGGTTTACTATTGTAGGGGCACGGAAAGTTGATACTAATTTAACCAACCATGAGATGAATTCTTCTGTTTCCCTAACCCCGACTTCTTATTTTTTTTGCACACTTATACCTTCCCCGTGGGTGGTTTTTGCTCTGCGGACTAACCGCATTTACCTATGTCCCAGCTAACAGTTCGGGAGGCCCTTGTTCTCTCGGATGATTAACCAAGGGGGTTGTCCCTGGCCATGCTCTAGTTTTAAAGACACCTGGACCTACCCGAGCCCGGAGGGCTTGGCGAGGCCTGCCTCTGGACGAAACATGTGATTCTAAGGTAAATCTAGTATCTAAATCTCAGGCCATAGCCCTTGCTACTTCATTGGTCGGAGTCCCAGGCCTGGCCTTAGATGCAGAGCTCCAGCTTGCTAAAGTGGCCTGTGCCCTTGCCAAGTTCATTAATCTAACTTCTACTTTAATCTCTGACTTGGCCTCGGAACTCACAGGGGTCCGAGAAGGGTACTCCAAAATCGCGCTGCAATAGATTACCTCCTCTTAAGGCATAATCATGGCTGTGAGGAATTTAAGGGTCTCTGTTGCTTTAACCTTTCTGATCACAGCCAAAGCATTGAAAATAGACTGGCTAAGTTGTGTGACATTGTCACTCACATAACGCAAAATAGTGACAATAATTGGTGGGGTTCTTGGGGTTTTGGTAATTGGTTTGGGTGGCTTAAAAGCATTTTTACCTCCCTGCTAGTGGTAATAGCAATTGGTTTGCTCTTCTGCTGTGGTCTGCAGATAGGAGTGCATTGTTGTAAAATCTGTCTTTCTGCCCTCCGTCAGCCAACAGAAATGTACCCCCTTAGGGCAGTCTCGCTGCCAACATCAGGTGGCTTGCCCTTTGATCTTATTCTAAGTAATGAATATGAGAAAACTCAATGAAAGGCCTTTGAGTATTCTCAAAGGGGGGATTGTTGGGGGGTGCAGTGCTCCAGGTAACTGGCAATATGGCGTGGGGTCAAAAGTTTACATTCTCAGGCCTACGACTGCCTTTCGAGCTAAACAATATGTTCCTTTAAAGTTAGCATGAGTACATGTAATCATTTATCATTTTCTTGTGTTTTGTTTATGGTACAAGATGTAATCGATCGGGGGGGGGGTCAGTAGTATGGGTTAAGGATATAGTTAATTAAAAGATCCGGTAGTTAATGAATTGTAAATGATGAATTGTAGCACCTGTGAACATCTTTGTAAACAAGTAAGGTATATAAGACATGGCAACGGATAGTGATGCGTGCATGATCTGAGATTTTATATCTCCTTGCACCTTATTTGACTTAAATAAAGATACTTGCTTCTCCACTCCGGTGTGGTCATTGGGGATAGGCACACCGGGCAAACGAACCCCAACTGTTGCCCCCCTGCAACAGCTTGAAGAATCATTACCCATGGAATTCTCTGCAGAAACATTTTCCTGCTCAGTTGCCATCTTCCTGATGCACCACAAAAGAAGATTTGGGACAATGTGATGATGTTGAAAACAGGACAGGGGAAGAGAAATGGTCCAATAGCACTCTAATGTGTTTCCCCTAGCTTCTCTGAAATAATGAGGCAAAAGTGAAATACTCAGACAGCTGCAGCGGCACAGGAGCCAGCAAACAGAGCTGCCAACAGGGTAGTTTCAGAGGGAGTTCTGTTGGAGGAGCAGGTTTTTGTAGTTTGTGGATTGTATTGTGTAGTGTGTGTGTGTGGAGGCTGCTAGGGGCAGTGTGCTGGGAGAGCAGCGGAGCCCTGATTAGGGGGCAGGGCTTACCTGATTAGGGGTCCTATAAAAGTAGCCAGCCAGTCAGGCAGCGGCACAGGAGCCAGCAAACAGAGCTGCCAACAGGGGAGTTTCAGAGGGAGTTTCTAGGGGGAGGTTGCGGGGGAGACTAAGAGAGAGGAACCGACAGGCTTGTTAAGGGAGTGGGTGGTGGTCCGGTGCCTGCTGGGGGTTTGTGTTGTGTTCTGTTCCATGCACTACCAGATTTTAGGTGGGAAGGCTATGACTGATACAGAGGTAGCAGTGAAAGACACAATGAGGATGACTGGATGTGGAAGCCGTGGCATGTACATGATCCGGGAGGGGGTACCTGAAAAGAGTTTTGTCTGCATGAAGTGCCGCCTGATAGAGCTGATAGAAGAAAAGATCAGAGGACTGGAGATGCAGGTGGAAACTCTGGTTGAGTTTAGAAGGGGGTTTGAGCAGATGATGGAGCACAGACACGAGGAGGCTGAAACGATAAGCTCAGACGTGCAGATGGAAGCAGGACCAAAAAATTCAGAGGAGGGACTGCTGGGGGAGGAAAGTGGACGGTGGAAGCATGTGACTAAGGGAACCAGGCAGAGGAAAAGACGGGCCAGTGAAGGAGAAATAGAACTCAGGAACAGATTTGCTGAGTTGTAAAATGAAGAAGGGGCACAGCAGGTGGTCGCTGAAGGAGAGAGGGCAAGGAAAAAGAGAAGAGCTGCTAGTCCTACAGGAGGAGGGGAGGAGTCAATGGAGGCAACACCAAATATGAGCCCCAGGAGGATTGCAAGGGTGAATAGGAATCGAGAGGACTTGCAGCCAGCAGGTGCGGGGGATAGACCGGAGAATCACACTGTCACCAGGAAAAGGCAGGTCTACGTGATTGGAGACTCCTTACTGAGAAGAATAGACAGGCCTGTAACTAGAGCTGATCGGGAGAACAGAAGAGTGTGCTGTCTGCCGGGTGCTAAGATACAGGATGTGGACCTGAGGCTGAAAAGGATCCTAGCGGGAGCGGGAAAGAATCCGTTGATTGTCCTTCATGTGGGAACGAATGATACGGCTAGATACTTTCTGGAATGTATCAAGGGAGACTATGCCAGACTGGGGAAGACGCTTAAGGAAATCGAGGCTCAGGTGATCTTCAGTGGGATTCTGCCGGTTCCTAGAGAAGGGCAACAAAAGTGTAACAAGATTATAGCGGTCAACAGATGGCTCAGGCAGTGGTGTTATAAGGAGGGCTTTGGGATGTACGGCCATTGGGAAGCATTTACGGATAGAAGACTGTTCTCTCGGGATGGACTTCACCTGAGTAAGGAGGGAAATAGACTTCTAGGATGGAGGCTCGCCGAACTGATTAAGAGAGCTTTAAACTAGGAATTTGGGGGAGATGGTTGGGAGATGTCCAGGAGATCTCCACGCTGGAATTTAACCTTGAGAGCGAAGTAAACAAAGTAAGAGGGGATACAGCCATGGACAGAAGAATTGACACAAGGAGGAAGGGTAGTGTAGATAGCAGACTAACAGGTGATGCTGGTGGTAGAATGTCTCTGCCTAACAGGATAAAGAATGTCAGTGAAGCCAAACGGCAAAAATTAAGATGTCTGTACACTAATGCGAGGAGCCTAGGGAACAAAATGGAGGAACTAGAGCTACTGGTGCAGGAAGTGAAACCGGATATTATAGGGATAACAGAAACATGGTGGAATAGTAGTCATGACTGGAGTACAGGTATTGAAGGCTACGTGCTGTTTAGGAAAGACAGAAATAAAGGCAAAGGTGGTGGAGTAGCATTGTACATCAATGAGGAGGTTAACTGTAAAGAAATAAGAAGTGATGGAATGGACAAGACAGAGTCTGTCTGGGCAAAAATCACACTGGGAAAGAAAGGTACCAGAGCCTCCCCTGAGATAGTGCTTGGGGTGTGCTACAGACCACCGGGATCTGATTTGGATATGGATAGAGACCTCTTTAATGTTTTTAATGAAGTAAACACTAATCAGAAATGTGTCATCATGGGAGACTTTAACTTCCCAGATATAGACTGGAGGATAAGTGCTAGCAAGAATAATAGGGCTCAGATTTTTCTGGATGTTATAGCAGATAGATTTCTTCACCGAGTAGTTGAAGAACCAACAAGAGGGGATGCCATTTTAGATTTAGTTTTGGTGAGTAGTGAGGACCTCATAGAAGAAATGGTTGTAGGGGACAACCTTGGTTCAAGTGATCATGAGCTAATTCAGTTCAAACTAGATGGAAGGATAAACAAAAATAGATCTGGGACTAGGGTTTTTGACTTCAAAAGGGCTAACTTTAAAGAATTAAGGAAATTAGTTAGGGAAGTGGACTGGACTGAAGAACTTGTGGATCTAAATGCGGAGGAGGCCTGGAATTACTTTAAGTCACAGCTGCAGAAACTATCAGAAGCCTGCATCCCAAGAAAGGGGAAAAAAACCATAGGCAGGAGTTGTAGACCAAGCTGGATGAGCAAGCATCTCAGAGAGGTGATTAAGAAAAAGCAGAAAACCTACAAGGAGTGGAAGAAGGGTGGGATTAGCAAGGAAAGCTACCTTAGTGAGGTCAGAACATGTAGGGATAAAGTGAGAAAGGCTAAAAGCCAAGTAGAGTTGGACCTTGCAAAGGGAATTAAAACCAATAGTAAAAGGTTCTATAGCCATATAAATAAGAAAACAAAGAAAGAAGAAGTGGGACCGCTAAACACTGAGGATGGAAAGGAGGTTAAGGATAACCTAGGCATGGACCAATATCTAAATAAGTACTTTGCCTCAGTCTTTAATAAGGCTAATGAGGAGCTTAGGGATAATGGAAGGATGACAAACGGGAATGAGGATATGGAGGTGGATATTACCACATCTGAGGTAGAAGCCAAACTTGAACAGCTTAATGGGACAAAATCGGAGCGCCCAGACAATCTTCATCCAAGAATATTAAAGGAACTGGCACATGAAATTGCAAGCCCATTAGCGAGAATTTTTAATGAATCGGTAAACTCAGGGGTTGTACCGTACGACTGGAGAATTGTTAACCTGGTTCCTATCTTTAAGAAAGGGAAAAAAAGTGATCCGAGTAACTATAGGCCTGTTAGTTTGACATCTGTAGTATGTAAGGTCTTGGAAAAAATTTTGAAGGAGAAAGTCATTAAGGACATTGAGGTCAATGGTAATTGGGACAAATTACAACATGGTTTTACTAAGGGTAGATCATGCCAAACCAACCTGATCTCCTTCTTTGAGAAGGTGACAGATTATTTAGACAAAGGAAATGCAGTAGACCTAATTTACCTCAATTTCAGTATGGCATTTGACACGGTTCCACATGGGGAATTATTAGTTAAATTGGAAAAGATGGGGATCAATATGAAAATTGAAAGGTGGATAAGGAACTGGTTAAAGGGGAGACTACAACGGGTCGTACTGAAGGGTGAACTGTCAGGCTGGAAGGAGGTTACTAGTGGAGTTCCTCAAGGATCGGTTTTGGGACCAATCTTATTTAACCTTTTTATTACTGACCTTGGCACCAAAAGTGGGAATGTGCTAATAAAGTTTGCGGATGACACAAAGCTGAGGGGTATTGCTAACACGGAGAAGGACCGGGATATCATACAGGAAGATCTGGATGACCCTGTAAACTGGAGTAATAGTAATAGGATGAAATTTAATAGTGAAAAGTGCAAGGTCATGCACTTAGGGATTAATATTAAGAATTTTAGATATACATTGGGGACGCATCAGTTGGAAGCAACAGAGGAGGAGAAGGACCTTGGAGTATTGGTTGATCGCAGGATGACTATGAGCCGCCAATGTGATATGGCCGTTAAAAAAGCTAATGCAGTTTTAGGATGCATCAGGCGAGGTATTTCCAGCAAAGATAAGGAGGTGTTAGTACCGTTATATAAGGCGCTGGTGAGACCCCATCTGGAATACTGTGTGCAGTTCTGGTCTCCCATGTTTAAGAAGGATGAATTCAAACTGGAACAGGTTCAGAGACGGGCTACTAGGATGATCCGAGGAATGGAAAACCTGTCATATGAAAGGAGACTCAAAGAGCTTGGCTTGTTTAGTCTAGCCAAAAGAAGGCTGAGGAGGGATATGCTTGCTCTTTATAAATATATCAGAGGGATTAATATTAGGAAGGGAGAGGAATTATTTAAGCTTAGTACTAATGTAGACACAAGAACAAATGGGTATAAACTGGATACTAGGAAGTTTAGACTTGAAATTAGACGAAGGTTTCTAACCATTAGAGGAGTGAAGTTCTGGAACAGCCTTCCAGTGGGAGTAGTGGGGGCAAAAGACATATCTGGCTTTAAGACTAAGCTTGATAAGTTTATGGAAGGGATGGTATGATGGGATAGCTTAATTTTGGCAATTGATCTTTGATATCAGCAGATAAGTATGCCCAGTGTTCTGTGATGGGATGTTGGATGGGATGGGATCTGAGTTACTGCAGAGGATTCTTTCCTGAGTGCTGGCTGGTGAGTCTTGCCCGCACGCTCAGGGTTTAGCTGATCGCCATATTTGGGGTCAGGAAGGAATTTTCCTCTGGGGCAGATTGGCAGAGACCCTGGAGGTTTTTCGCCTTCCTCTGCAGCATGGGGCACGGGTCACTTGCTGGTGGATTCTCTGCAGCTTGAGGTCTTCAAACCACAATTTGAAGACTTCAATAACTCAGACATAGGTTTGGGGGTTGTTATAGAAGTGGATGGGTAGGGTTCTGTGGCCTGCTTTGTGCAGGAGGTCAGACTAGATGATCACATTGGTCCCTTCTGACCTTAAAGTCTTGGAGTCTATGAGATGTTTATTGCTGTAGGTTAAATTTGAGACCATTGGGAGACTCCACACAGAAAAGGGTTAATGGCCATTGCAGACCAATCCACCTCATTATGGGATTGAATTAACTAAGTTTTTATTAATTAACAAAACTGACAATTTAAGAGTCTAAGATGAAATTGCACTTTCCTCAAATACTGTATATATCTGTTGTTTGAACTGACTGGAAGTATTTTGTAAGTGTCAGTTGATAACAGCTTGCTGAAAGTATTCAATATTTGAGTATTTAGTTGTGATGGGAGGCTTAAGTCACCTGAGAATTTTTTCATTCCCTGATTGGATGAGTAGCTCCTGAAGTTGTGAATTTATCAAGGAGAGGTAACAGACAGGATTAGAGAATGTTAAAAGACATTTTCCTTTCTGGGCCCTACAAACCTTGCCGGAAACATCATGCCTAGAAAAATTAGGCAACTATAAGATCTATTAACTGGGCGCAGAGTTAAAACTGAACCTTCTGTTGTCACATACCTGGATGATAACTCTGTTTCTGTGTGCAATCTGAGATGGAGTCAAATCTTTGTCTGGTTTTAATTGCTACAGCCCTGGCACAAGGGCAATTTGTTTTGGGAAATCTGTCTTCCTGCTGTCTTGACCAATAGCCTATTAAATAAATAGGAGACCTAGTCATCATCAGTCTTTTAAATGATCACATGTAACTGCAGAGTATTGGCTATATGAAGCATTACAGTAAAAATAGGTTGAATGAGGATTACAAATATAGCTAGCTACCCATTCAAGGAGCACCATCCATCCTATGCACTAAATGAAACAGATGTCCTGGACAGAAGATAGTATATGATCATGTAACTGAAGTGTAACAAGGGAGGTATTCCAGCAGGACCCTTGTGGGTAGAGATGGCCCCATAGGCACCCCAGGCTCCATTCTCCCCTCCTAAGGTGCTTCAAACTCCATCTTTACTGTTTAGTTCAATAGTGCCCTGTGGGCAGGCTAATTTATGCTTCAAAGTCAGGAAGTATAGTCCACCACCCTAGTGTGAAAGCCAAGTTCTTCTATCACCTCCCTCTTCAATCAGAGTAGTGGGTTGCTAGGTTTCCCCTGTATCCCCTAGACAAATTCAAAGACCCAACATGAGGTATTATATAAGCAGTATCCACCCACCCTGGGTTTAACAGTGCGGAGTAACCAAGATCCACCCACTCTGGCTTAAACTCTTAGTCCTCCCCTGGGTTCTTTCCAGCTCCCTGTTCCTTGTCTGGAACGCCAGCCCATGGCACTGCTTCCCTGGACCTTCCTTCCAGGGCTCAAACTCCCCTCTGCTGCTGTCCTAACCTCAAGCTTTTTCCAGTTCTCTTCTCCCAGCAGCTCTCCACTACTGCTCCCTGGGGGAAACTCTAGGAGCTCTCATTCAACTTTCCACCAGCTCCCCATTTCTGTCTCCTTTTCCCAGCTGTTACCGGACCTTTTATATAAGCCAGGTGTCTGCTTTCCAGTCCCAATAAAAGGCTATTAGCCAGGAACAGGTTGATAGGGCCCACTCCTTCTTAAAGGGGCATAAAGGGTGCACCATAATGCATACGCACAAGAGGGCTGAATCACAATTGCATTAGGAAATGCCTAAATTAATTTTTCTAACTTCTGAGTGCTTGACTTTGCAACCTTAATGTTCTTTTAATGTAATTTTCTAGATATTTAAAAAACAAAGTTACATCTTGTGGAACTATACTGACCCACCAACATGAGTCACCAACACAGTTGGCATCTTTAGATCCTCTAGTACTGAGTTAACAGAGTAAACAGTAGCAGTAGAAGGTTATCATCTTCTTTGTGACCCTGCCACCAGAGGCACAAGGAGTCCCACATTTTTGCCGAGGGTTTCACAGCTATAATTTGATAGACAGCAAATGAGACTCAGCCAAGAATAGTGGATTCACCTCCAGATTCTGGAAGGAAGTGTTCTTTAGTGGTTACAGACTCTTCTGCACCTGTTCCCCCCAGATTCCCCAGGTCCCTTCTGCTTCCTCATGTCCCCAGCTCCTGTCCCTGTCCCCTGCACTGCTGTTATCCCCCCATCTAACTTTTCCCCCATTTCATTCCTACTCCTATCCTTCCCCCCACTCCCTGCACTCCTATCCCTCATTGGCTCCTGGCCCATCCACCCTCCACACTCCAGCTCTTCCTCAGGCCCCCCTGTGGTGGAATGCACCTCTGCATTCACCTCCCTACACCCTCCTCCAGCTTCTGCCCCACCCCCATCCCCCTACTGTCCTTCTCCTGTCCTTGTTTTCTGTCCCCCCTTCCTGGTTCCTGCCCAGGTCCCTCCATATGTTCCCTCCCCCATGCACCATCCTTGCCACCCCTCCCCCCACCAGACACTGGAATCCAGCTGCTCCTCCCTGCCAGCCTGGGCACTGCTAGGGGAGCATAGAGAACACAGCAGAATCAGTCTCTCTGCTCTCCAGTCCAGTTCCATGGCACCACTGTGGGCCTGGTGGACAGGAGGAGGAGCTACAGGGAAAGCTCTGCCCAGCCCCTTCAGTTCTGGGGTGGAACATGCTCAGTGGCTGGGGGTGGGGGTTGGAGCATACTCAGTTAGTGTGACCAGATGTCCTATATTATCAGGAATAGCCCGATATTAGGGGCTTTTTCTTATATAGGACCCTATTACCTCATCCCGATTTTTCACACTTGCTATCTGGTCACCCTATGCTCAGTGCAGATGGAACCTTTGGCAAATTTAGCTGCCAAACTCTAAAAAGGCTTTACCGAGTATGTACCAAATGAGGTTTTTCAAAGGCCATATTTGGGTGAATTTTCACAAGCACAGCAAAAGGCACATACCTGACACCAGGTTCACACACACACCAAATTTCAAGACCCTGCTCTAAAGCACGAGGGTATTAGAGCTTTTCAGCAAACACTTGTAAGACTTTAAAAAAAAATGGGAAAAATAACATTTTCCCCTAACTTTGTTCTTGGAAACAGCTGATCCATTTTCACTCAAACTTTTCCAGAAAAACTCAGCCTGATACAGACACCCAACATGGAAAATTTCAGTCTAAACAGTCATAGTCTGGCAAAGTTATAAGCAATTGAAGAAGTCTTATAAGGAAAAGGGCTGGGCAACCTTAACCATTCAGGTCACTTCCTGCAATGCCTGTAATGCCACTCCTAGTGTAAACCTCGTCTGTGCAAGCTTAGCATTTGAATTCTAGGAGCATTTGAGAGTAAATTTCCACCACCTGTATGTTCATGGAAAGCAACCCCAAAGGGGTACAAGTACAGACAAAGTGAATTCAAT
Organism: Gopherus flavomarginatus; assembly: GCF_025201925.1. NCBI lineage: Eukaryota > Metazoa > Chordata > Testudines > Testudinidae > Gopherus > Gopherus flavomarginatus. The sequence goes on along the minus strand of NC_066617.1, from coordinate 259,020,589 downwards.
TTTAAATCTGAGCAAATGGTTATGGAAAATATTTTGAGCTCCTATTTAATTATTCACCAGCTCTATAACCAAGTGTTTGTGGATGGATGTCTTTGAATCTGATGGGCAGTTAAAGAGTAGATCATTGAGCCCTTTTGTTTAAAGGTATGGAATTCAGCTGTACTTTGTTTTGTATTGCAAAGCAGCCAGCTGCAATGCCAGAAAGTAAAATCAACACTGGTTGGAAGTGGTTTTGACTGGTATTTGTAACGCCTGACTGCGGGTGATTGTGAGATCGTATTTTCATAACACAGAAGCAGTCTGACTGGGGTATTGAAACCAGAGTTGTGTTCTAGAGGTGTGAATCTGTGAATTATTAGCTTCACTGCTTTTGCCATCTAATCTCAGTAACACTGGGAGATTAAAGGAAACACATTAGAGGGGTGGAAAATGTTTTTCCCAACAGGTTTTCTAATGCTGAACTAAGGTTAAATGAAACTCACAATACAATGAAGTTTAGTTGTGTTCACAGGACTGGATGGTACTCCTCAGCTTTAAAGAAGTTGTGCTCTATGTAATGTACCCCGAGCTTGGTTCAAAGAGCAAAGAATGGTGTTCGGCTTAGTGGGAAGACTGGCTGTGTTCTGATTAACTAGTGGCCTCTTCACTGTGCTGGGGTATTTGGGGCATGAAGCACAGACTTTTTAAAGCCTTCTGGCCAGGCAGTTTGGCTTTTTATTTCCCTCTCCTCCCCATTTTCTAAAGGTTTTAGGAGCCCCCTCAACCCGCCCTAACTATGGAAGCTTTAGCTTATATTATGTCTAGACAGATTATTACAAATAATTGAGAGTTTTTAAAAGAACATTGTATTTCTCACATGTAAGCTTGTAACGCAATCTTTCCTCAAATGTATTTGTTCCTGACCATTTGGAAAACATGCTGTTTTTCCTGTGTTTGGAATGTTAATGAAACTAACACGCCTTTATTGTTTCACACACAGCAACTTCAGCTGAAGCATTTTGCCAGAACATCTCTTGATATAATTACCCGATGTCAGCACAGCTCTGCTAAGAGTGTTAGGCCCTGACCCTGCGGCTACTATGGATGTAGAAGCCCTCTACACCAACATTCCACACAAAGATGGGCTACAAGCCATCAGCAATAGTATCCTCGATTATATCATGGCAAAACTGGTGGCTGAACATTGTGACTTTGTCCTCACCCACAGCTATTTCACATTTGGGGACAATGCGTACCTTCAAGTCAGCGGCAGTGCTACAGGTACCCGCATGCTCCACAGTATGCCAACATTTTTATGGCTGACTTACAACAATGCCCCTACTCCACTTGCACTACATTGATGACATCTTCATCATCTGGACCCATGGAAAAGAAGCCCTCGAAGAATTCCACCATGATTTTAACCATTTCCATCCCACCATCAACCTCAGCCTAGACCAATCCACACAAGCAGTCCATTACCTAGACACTACTGTGCTAATAAGCGATGGTCACATAAACACCACCCTATATTAGAAACCTACTGACCGCTATACTTACCTGCATGCCTCCAGCTTCCATCCAGGACACATCACACAATCCATTATCTAGAGCCAAGCTCTAAGATACAACCACATTTGCTCCAGTCCCTCAGACAGAGACAAACACCTACAAGATCTCTATCAAGCGTTCTTAAAACTACAATACCCACCTGCTGAAGTGAAAAAAAAAAGATTGACAGAGCCAGAAGAGTACCCAGAAGTCACCTACTACAGGACAGGCCCAAAAAAGAAAATAACAAAATGCCACTAGCCATCAGCTTCAGCCCCCAACTAAAACCTCTCCAGCACATCAAAGATATACAACCTATCCCGCCACTCTCACAGATCTTGGGAGACAGACCAGTCCTCACTTACAGACAGCCCCCCAACCTGAAGTAAATACTCACCAGCAACTGCACACCATACAACATAAACACTAACCCGGGGACCTATCCTTGCAACAAAGCCCAATGCCAACTCTGTTCACATATCTATTCAAGTGACACCATCATAGGACCTAACCACATCAGCCATGCCATCAGCTGTTCGTTCACCTGCACATCTACCAACGTGATATATGCCATCATGTGCCAGCAATGCCCCTCTGCCATATACATTGGCCAAACCGGACAGTCTCTATGCAAAAAAATAAATGGACACAAATCTGACATCAGGAATCATAACATTCAAAAACCAGTGGGAGAACATTTCAACCTCTCACCACTCAGTGACAGACTTGAAGGTGGCAATTTTACAATAAAAACAACTTCAAAAACAGACTTCAAAGAAAGACTGCTGAACTTGAATTAGTATGCAAATTAGATACAATTAACTTAGGTTTAAACAGAGACTGGGAATGGTTGGGCCATTACACTAACTGAATCTATTTCCCCATGTTAAGTATCCTCACACCTTCTATGGGTCATCTTGATTATCACTTCAAAAGTTTTTTTTGTCCTGCTGATGATAGCTCATCTCAATTGATTGGCCTCTTACAGTTGGTATGGCTACTTCCACCTTTTCATGTTCTCTATATGTATAAATATCTTCTTGCTGTATGGTCCAGTCTATGCATCCGATGAAGTGGGCTGTAGCCCATGAAAGCTTATGCTCAAATCAGTTTGTTAGTCTCTAAGGTGCCACAAGTACTCCTGTTCTTTTTGCGGATACAGACTAACACGGCTGCTACTCTGAAACCAAACTTTACTACTGGGATTAGTTCTCTGACTTCAATACGACTATTTACAGCAGTAAAGCTAAGCCTGTGATTAAATGTTTGGAGGATTGGGGCCATAGTTAATGTAAAGCCCAGCCTGTAGGTTTAAATCATATGTTCAGATAGCAATTAATTGTGTGTTTTCATACTAATACTACTTTGGAAGTGTGCAGTGTAATTATTCTGTCTTGTATTTTCCCTCACAGCTAGGCTGATTTTTTTTTTAATTAGATATTTATATCGTAACACACATACAAGGCCAGATACATTCTGACCTTCAGGTGCACATGCTTTTGTCAGGAAACTTGCAGACACAAAGTATAGGGTAGATTACAAGGCAGGTGAAAGCAGACCCTCTTCTGACATGATACATGGAGGATCATTCCAGGGCAGGGCAAATGGTTCAAAGGAGACACACTGCCAATTCTGCACACCACCAATGCAATTTATGCTTCTGGCAGCAATAATCTGGGATTTGAGGGTGGGAGATTGCCGATGAGCACATGGATGTACAATAACATCACTTTTTTTGTCAATGTATGGGTTTGGGGCTATTCATTTATTGGCCCTGAATTTGGCCCATTACTTTAATTACATATATCAACCTGAGAACTAAGTCTAAAGCAGAGTTAATGAATATAAGTAATTTAGTTTAAGTGTGCTGTGTCAGTGGAAACAGCAACAACAATAAATCTGCTTTGGATGATCCACAAAGATTTATTCCTTTATGTCCACTACATCATATGATCAAATGTAAATCAGAGCAGACTTGTAACTCTAGCACTTATATGCAAGTTGAAAATACAGTGGCCATATGTGTGATGAGGACCATATAATTGCCTATAATTTATAGAAAAAAATATGGTTTCTTCAAGGCACCTTTTGGATCTGTTCTGAAATCCCTTCAAAGTATTGATCACATCTGAGTATTATGAACTTGTTCTGTGTACAGAACAGTTGCTAGTGGTTTTAACTGCAGTTATTACATTTTGGTATAGTGATGCAATGTCAGCAGTGGCTGTTGTGAATTCAATCCTGTGTGTAACAGATGGCTCATGATCACTACAGTGTGGCAAACAGCTTTCACATTGCACTGTGCCTACTGTGAAGTGTGATTAATTTGAACAAGAGTGTTGTCAAGTTTAAAATGAATGACAGTATTACCAGTGTTAGGCCTAAAACTTCCAGAAGCTTTATAGAGTAAGCTTTGCAAAATTAAGCTGTAACCTGTGGTCAAAAGACACGTGCAACCAGACAATGTTTTATGCTGACTCCTATATGGTAAAATAAGCCATATCTGTGGGCATGACCTATTAAGACCCCTTTTGAAACTTGTGGTTAAGAGACGCTGCAGCCAAAGAACTGATTCCTATGTAGTTTTGATGGGCTACGCCTTCAGGCATAGGTCATCAAAATAACCTTACCCACAATAGACCCTTTAGAGTTAAGTTATGTCTTTGTAACCTAAAAAATTAAAGCACCAATTGGCTATTAGAAAAACCAGTCGAGACAATGGGCTATATGGAAATAAGTTCATCTTGTGCATAACTTATAAAACTAAAACAATTGACTACAAGAAAATAAGTAAGCATAAATTATACAGCCAAAGTGACAACGCTCATCACAATAAAGATTTGGCCTAACCTGATTGGTTTACCTTGCTTCAAGATACGGCAGGCAGATGAGATTAAATGTGTAGAGCCTCAGGTGTGTGTGTGTGTCTTGGTCTAAGAGGTTGTTCTCTTTGATTGGTCTGACCCACACCCCCTGAACCGAGGAAACCTGAATCACACCAACTGTCTGTACCTGGCCAGTGCAAAGAGCGGTCGACTAAAAGGTAACATTCTTGGTAGAATAAGGTTTTAAAGTAAAATAGTCTGGTTGCATGCAGAATAAGGTAATAGAGTAAAAAAGTCTGGGTTGCTCGAGCTGATTTGATCTCAAGTTGTACTGACACTATAGTATTAAAAACAGTAGTGTCAGGATAATTTGATCTCAGATTATTTTAATTCTGCAGTATTAAAATAGTAGTAAAAGTTTGATACTAGTGTTAAGTTGTTTAGAAATAGTAGAAAGTAGTTAATCAATTTATAGTATCTTTGTTTGTACTCATGGTTATTAAGGACAGGAATAGAATTTGTAAGGTTAATAGTTAATGAGTAATAATAGCGTTACATGCACTTGTGCCTGTTATCAGTAAAAACTGCCAAAGTTAAGGACATGCTTTTATAGTAATAAGTAGCTAATGCATAACATTACCTGTACTTATGCTTGTCTGCAATATAATTTGTCATTTATATTAATCCTTATTCAATGCTGGTCTTTAATTTTTCTTTTCCTATTCTGTCTGTGTTGCATTTATAGCCGTAAATCATTAAAAGCCTGTCTTGAGGAATAATCAGTAGTTTTAATTTCTTTACACAGACACCACTTAACCTAATTACATCTGTGCTGGGTGGTGAGAAGTAGTGATCACCCAGAGTCCCATTTGGGCCCTGATGTGTGTCCTCTTCTTCCTATCTCTCTCCATGAAGAAAGAACACAATAGCAGAGGCGCAGTACATCTAGGGTGACCAGATGTCCTGATTTTATAGGGACAGTCCCAATTTTTGGGTCTTTTTCTTAAAAAGGCTCCTATTACCCCCCACCCCGTCCCGATTTTTCACGTTTGCTGTCTGGTCACCCTAAGTACATCCCACAACAATGTGGCAGTGTGTCTCTCTCACTTCCGTTCATGTTCTCATGAGGGAAAGTTACACTTGCTATTATAGTCCAGTTGGCACAGTGCATTACCTGAAAATCTCACAGCTGTGTGAAAGTGTCCTTAAAAAGCTCATTTCAGAACAGACTGCTCTAATTTATCACCACATGGGAAAAACTAATTAACAGGCAATGCCTATATGAGAGTCGAGGACTATTTTTAACATATTAAGTATTATATTTTCCCCTCAGCAGGACCCTCTGGTATCTTATGTGTGCTCATTTTCCTGTGTACAATACATTTCAGTGCCATTTTCCTGCACTGTCCACATATACTTGGAAAAGTCCACTCAGAAGAGTATTTAATATCTCTCGTTTGTTGCTTTTTGAACAAAAATAATGTTACAGCAAATGAAATTTCAAGAACTGGCAGCAGATGATTACAAAGCTACTATGAATGTTAGCTTTTCAACAACAAGGGCTGGAGGAAAAAAGGAGTAAAAAAACTTTTCCTTTTGATTTGTTTCGCTTACCTTAAATGACATCTAAAAGTGTATGTTCAGAACAGGTCCCTGTGATCTCCTTGTGGCAGTCAGAGTTCAAGATACTCATTTAATCTTATGGTCCCTGCTATTCAAAAAGAGAAATGTGTTTTTGAGTATCCAAACTAGTGAGGAAACTGGCAAATAATAAGATCAGTCAAAACAGATCCCTCTTCAAAGAATTTAAGAACTAACTTGGAGGGACAGCACAGAAAGTAAATAATTGCATCAGAATTATAGCCGCTAAAAATTGAACAGAGCTATTTTGAGACACCCTGTTGTACATAACATCCTACCAACAGCCAGCAGAGAGAACCAGGATCCTGAGGCCAGAAACATCACATGCAGCTGCTGAGGATCAGCAGGTTCCAGGCATGTGTCTGCAGAGAACTGACACATTATTCGCTAATTTGTTCCTTGTCCTTGTATCAAATTTCAATATGTTTTGCTCTTATTTTACTCCCCCTCTTTCTTTTGCAGTTTTGTGGAGTTAGGGGCATCTAAAGTACAGGAGTCAATGAGCAGGGTAAGAGGCACTTTCATGGGTAAGAGTAGCTGGAGACAAGCAATGCAGTGTCAGCTCAAGAGCTAAACCAAAAGCATGAGGGTTTGAAGTGCATAATGCAGAAAGAGTGGTAAACATGGGATGCATTGCTGTGGGTCAAAGAGATGAACAAAGAGGTCTGGTCATTCAGGATTAATGAGAAATTAAAACCATTAAAGTCTAATGAAAAAATAATATTAGCACAATGAAGGAGGATGCGGTATTGGGGACTGCACCCTTAAGGGCTGAGCGTCCCAGACAGAGTCTGGGCGGGGTTCTGCAAAGCTCTTATTGTTATGCACAGCAAGTTGGAATCAGACAGAATAAAGCACTTTTGCAAGCACCTTAAGCACTAGTGATCACTGAACATTATATGATATGAGGAATAAAAAGAAATTAAGGGTTTGTCTACCTAGGGAGTTATTCCAGATTAACTATTCCTTCTTAACTCCATGTATGGACACTAATTTGAAATAAGGAACTCTCATTCTGGAACAAGTTTAATTCACTACCTATAAATTCTGGGGTAGATGGCTGATGCCAATATTTTTCTATGCCACATGAGTTAGCAGGATTCTGGCAAGTGCTCTATTTCTCTCAGGTCACATGTTTATGCACATTCAACATCCTCTTCGGGAGATACCATGTCCGCAGATTGCATTTGGGTTGTGTTCAGCACCCAAAATATTTCACCAGAAAATGCAATACATTTTTGCTTGATATAGAGGATATTTGATCTGGGAAAAAATAGTAGAAGAGCATGATACAAACCAGAGTGAGATTTAATTTGATTTGCAAATCATTTCGTTTATCTTTAGCCCAGCAGGTGTGTTCTTTCCACAGCTATCCAGAGCCTTTAGTGTTTGGAGACATACTCTCAAAAGCATTTGACAAAAGTGCAATGGAGCAAAGTCTAGACCTAACTTTTGTTCATGTCACTCTGATGTAAAGCCCTGTCCCATCTCAGATAAAATGTGACCGGTCATTGCCCGAGCTACTGCTCAGGATGAGACCTTGCAGAAGGTGATTATGGCTATTAGTACACGGCAGCTGGGACAGCATCTTTGCAGCCCCTATCATCAATTTAAGGAGGCGCTCTCAGTCCTAGATGGTGTTTTAAAGGCACCAGGATGGGGATTCCTAAGGTGTTATAGAAAAATGTTAGGATACATGAAGAGATTAAAAAAAAATCTAAGAGATGTTTCATACCGGTCTTCAGTGAACAGTGACAGAGAGGAAATTATTGGAAGGGTAGCCGTGTTAGTCTGGATCTGTAAAAGCAGCAAAGAATCCTGTGACTAGACTAACAGTGCAGAATGGCCATCTTAAGGTCTGCTATAGTGTGGCCAGGGAGGCTGAAGTGTTCTCCTACAGGTTTTTGTATATTGCCGTTCCTAATATCTGATTTGTGTCCATTTATCCTTTTCCGTAGAGACTGTCCAGTTTGGCCGATGTACATAGCAGAGGGGCATTGCTGGCATATAATGGCATATATTACATTGGTGGACGTGCAGGTGAATGAACCGGTGATGGTGTGGCTGATCTGGTTAGGTCCTGTGATGGTGTCGCTGGTGTAGATATGTGGGCAGAGTTGGCATCAAGGTCTGTTGGTCTATAAGGTGCCACAGGATTCTTTGCTGCTTTTAGAGAGGAAATTGTTGAGGTTTGTTGCACATGCCAAAAATACAGGCCAAGTCAGGCAAAAGAGCCCATGATGGTGGCACAGGAAAAATGGGCCCCCTGGAGCAACGTAGGCATAGATTTGTTTACATTAGCTGGAAAAAAGACTATGGACTTGTTCTAAATTGTTATTCTTACTTCCCTGAGGTAATCTTCCTAGAAGATACTGCAACTAAACAGCTGCTTGTGCATGTCAAATCTATTTTTGCTTACATAGTAACATTTGAAAATGGACCACAGTTTAGTGGGCATGAGTTTGGGTTTAGAAATTCTCCGCTAGTCCCCATTATCCTCAGTCCAACAGGCTGCTGGAGAATGGTGTTTATCTCTACTGAGAGGATGTTGAGTCAGTCTCTGATCCATATTTAATACTGCTAAATTACAGACAGGCACAAGTGAAGCATGGGTTGTCACCTGATGAAATTTTTGTTCAACAGAAAACTGAAAACAAGAATGTCTGCTGTGCAGAAACTGACCTCAGAGGCACTGGGGGGGAGTAGTAGTATAAAGAGTCAGAAAGGGCAACATAAAAAAATAATCTGATTGGGGATTATGGGAGCTGCTGCCGCTTCATGAAAATGATTCTGTTTGTCTCAGTAATGGGAAACAATGGTTGCAAACAGCAGTGGTGTCGCAGAAGATAGTCCCACAGGCAGAAGTGATGCGTGGGGAGGGAGGTTCTAGGACATGCACTAACCAGAACCAGTGGCCTTTCTGCCTCCTGAGAGCAGGAGGACAGGAGCAGTGCTGATGTTCATGGGGAGCGTGGGTCCAAGTGACCACACCCAGCAGAGACTAAATGAACATTGTTAGCAAGTTTAGTTATTAGGTTGGTTGTAAATATTTGCAATTGTTATATCAATATTGGCTTTTTAAAGTGTTATTGGTATTAAGTGTTGGCTTGAAAGGGAAGACGTGGTATTGGGGACTGTGCCTTTAAGGGCTGAGCTACCCAGACAAAGTCAGGGCAGAGTGTTTTAAGTTTTTTGTTCTTATGCACAGCTTGCTGGAACCAGACACAGAACAAAGAGTATGTTAGCTTAAGCCCTGAGTGATCACTGAACACCACGGAGTGGAAGGACATATAGCATGACAGAACCACTGAACGCACTCTTCTCCACGGAGAGGGAAATGAGAGATGGGCATAGGAACCACAAATGACAGTAGTAGAGGACTCAGTACTTAGAAATATGGAGTGAAAATCATTTCACACTCACAAACTCTGAGCAATTAGACTTCACCCCATATTTATTAATAAGGAATTAAGTGATTGGTCTTTATGGAAAATGTGTCTTGTGTTCTAATCAGTTATTTTGCTTGTGTGTTTCTATTAATAAACTATGCTATTCCATGGCAGGGGTAACATTTTGGGAATGTTATTGATAAACCTTATGTTTAACCCTGAGAGAGAGACACTCAGATCTCACCCCTGCCAATGGACATAAAATCATATTAGCTGTGTAAAACAACGTTTTGCTCTCACACAGGCATGCTCAACTACCATGAAATTCAAGAGGCAGTGCACAAGGGTATCAAAATACAGAACTAATGGCGCTCTCTCAGTTTCATATTCCTACTGCTATTGCCAGTAGCAGTTTTCTTATTGCCATTTACTCTTAGCAAGCGTTTCGCTCACAAATCAGGAAGTAGCTTTGGACAGTTCTCACAAGAAGTATTTTCATGATTAATAAAATAACCTTGCTAGAGACTGGAATGGAGAAGGTGTTCTACTAATGGGGTAACTGAGACATACCAATAGAATGGCAAGCAGTAGCAGGTCAGAGAGAGCTCTTAGATATAAGCCTGTAGCAGAAAACCAGCAGAGGACGTCACTAGGCAGACATGGTTGGGGAACGTCAAAAAGGACATAAAGACTTGGTAGGGAGTTCCTCCTTGAGCACAGCAGAATTCCCTCCAGACCTTCTAACTAGGAAAAGGTCATATATGGCCCAATCCTGCAAAATGATGGGGGCCTGAGAGCCCCTGGGTCCAATTCTCCATTGCCAGGACCTTATGTAGTTATTTACACTTGTGCAGGGTGGGTGTCAGACATAGGCACCAACTTCCCCTCTGTCCCGTGGGTACTTAAACCCGCCCCTGTGCCACCCTCCCCCCACCTCAATTCCCCACCCCTCCCCCAAGCACTCCGCATCCCCACTTCTCCCCTCCCTCCCGGAAAGTCCTATGTACTGCCAAACAGCTGTTAAGCAGTGGACGGGAAGCGCTGGAAGGGGGAGGAGCGGGAATGCAGCACACTCAGGGGAGGAGGTGGCGAGGAGGGGATGGGAGGGAGTTTGGCTGCTGGTGGGTGTGGAGGACCCACTAATTTTTCCCCATTGGTGCTCCAGCCCTGCAGCACGCACAGAGTTGGCATCTATGGTGTCAGACATGACTGTTCTGATCTGGCAGTGTATGCACATGTGTAACTGCACAAGGTGCAGGGCATCAGGCCCCTGGACATCAGTGGGGGTGGAGGGAGCTAATGCCCTTTCAAGATCAGGCCCGTTAGGATGACTTGGCATGTAATGCTTTCACAACGGGGCCTTCTTTGCCAGGTTCTACATCACTGCCCAGTGTAAGAGCACAAAGCACTTTGGATTAATGATGATCATTATTGTTGCTGGGCCCCAACAGAGTGATTTCTGCTTTAGGAGGCATAAAGGAAGACAAGATCCCTCACTGATTTTCAGGATCAGAGTGGAAAACAGAGTACACTGGGGAGGTGTGTGAATAAACAAAGTGCAGGTCTGGGAGCAGGAGCAAGCAGGGCTGATCAGACTGTACTGCTAATCATATAGCCCAAGGGCACTTCCCCAAGTGACCTTAGCTTGTAGGGGCAACATGGTGAAATTCTAGTGAGATAATTGTTGCTCCTGTTTCACTGCTGCAGAGTATCAAGTAAGGGCTGCTCATGCAGACTGAGCACTTCGGAAATAATCTGAGCCAGGGGTGGTGGAAGCTTCCTAACAGTGGGCAGGGCCACCATCACCCAAACTGTCTCCACCTGCTTGCCCCTCCCCCCCAAAACTACCTCCTCACATCGCCCCTTCCTCCTGAGGCCCTGCCCCCATGCTGCCTCCCGCCCCCCTGACCTCTTCCCCTCCCCCATCACTCATGGCTAGTAAAAGTGTCGCGGGGGGCACCCATGGCTCTCTGGCCCACCCTGTTCTGGTGTCCCTGATCTTAGCCTCTAGGGAGAACCAAATGTCATCCCCTTCATCAGGGCTCAGAGTCCATAGCAGGTTTCTCCTCATCCTGTGCAACAGGAAAGCTCTATCCACTGCACCCCTAGCTCCTACCACAAACATCCACACCAGTTATTTGTTATGATTATTAACCATTTGTATTGCAGTGGCACACAGAGGCTCCAGTTAGAATGGTAGCCCCACCATGCCAGGTGCCACACTCACACTCTTGTTCCAGAACTTGTGGGAATGAACCTCCCCAGCTGGCATGATACAGCCATTGGAGCCAGTGCAGTGGAGAAAGGGTTGGGAGGGTGGGGAAGATGGAAATCACACACTGAATCTTGGGCCTGAGATCTAACCCGGGTACTTTAGCACCATTCCAGAGCTCTGCACCCCATTTTTCCTGGGGATGGGTCAGGAGATGACAGGATCGAAAGCCCATTGTAGTGTGGGAGCGTGACATCACATACATTGTCCTCACCTCACTGGCCCAGGATCAGACTCTAGTTGATTTTTTTCTTCAGTGAACCACAGAACGATATTATGACTTCCTGAAGTGCATGTTAGCGAAGTTCCTGATTTCCACTTCATTGAGAATTATTAATTGCAAAACATGTACCAGCAGCACTCTCTTCAGAGCAAGCCCTTACTGAATTATTTAGGCGTGGCCATGAGTAAAGAATTAAATACCAGGGAAAAGCCATTTAAGTACATAAGGGATAAACTTTAGATAATTTTTTCATGCAACATTTGTTTATCAGTTATCTACTGAGCTTGAGCAATTTTTTCCTACACACAAACATCCACCTCAGGAACATGGAAAATGCACCATCTACAGGCCACTGGGAACACCACAGGAAACTGTACCTCATTCTTTTTGCTGATACAGACTAACATGGCTACCACTCTTAAAATGGAAAATGTGTAAGAGAAATGGTAACCCAAATTATTTGATCAACAACTGTATGGAGAAACAGGGGCACCATTTCAGATGGGAGGGAGAGGCAACTTTAACTGTTATTTCAGAGGCCACTTCAAACACAAGTAGATTTCAAAAATAACCAAACAACCACTACACTACTTTAAACCTTGTGGTACTGCAACAATTTGGATGAGGCATATGAATGATATTTTATTACACTCAAAGATTGTTTCATAGTACCCACAACTGAAGTTTTTTTTCACAGCAGCAGTTTTTGTATTCTTACTTTTCCATTGCATGAATGAGTGAAACTCTACTAAATTTAGCATTTCAATCAATGAACCTCAGGTTTTTTATTAAGGAAGTAAAAATATATTCAAAATTTTGTAGCAGTAAAATGAAAACTAAAAATGAAATAAGATGGACCATATTCTGATCTCATTCACACAACTCCAAATTCAGAATAATGGTTGAAACCCATACAATTACTTCAGATTTGCAGCAGCGCTATGGAGAGCAGAATTTGCCCCTTTGTGTGTATTAGTTGCAATTTGTTGGAAACTGTGCTAGAGCTAGCTATGGATACGGATTCTCTGGTAAAACCCCTCCCTACATGGCACACTATATTGAAAAATTCATTTAGCACAACTTACTGTAAATATTACAGTGTACCCAATTACTAGAACATACTTGATGGTGTTTCTTTGTAAAATTTCTGTAAAATAAAGATTGGAACAACCATTGCCTCCCAGGCAGATTAGAGTAGACCTTTGGGCTTGGCTACACTGGAGAGTTGCAGCGCTGACAGTGGGTATAAAGCGCTGCAACTTAGTAACTGTCCACACCTGCAAGGCACATCCAGCGCTGCAACTCCCTGGCTGCAGCGCTGACTGTACACCTGGTCTGCTTGGGGTGTAACGATTGCAGCGCTGGTGATGCAGCGCTGCTCATCTAGTGTGGCCATCAAAAGCGCTGTTATTGGCCTCCAGGGTATTAGGAGGTATCCCAGAATGCCTGCTCACAACAAACCGGAAGAATGGCTGAACTCCGAGCTCCCCCGAGCTGCTTATCTGAAAAACAAACACAGCTCCAGTTTGCTGGAGCGAGCAAGCAGAGGCAGGCAGGGGAATTGCTTTGGAAGGTTCACAGCTGTTTGCTTTAAGAGAGAAGTCACACGGTAGAGGGGGAGGGGGGAGTCCGTGTTGAGCAGCTGCTTTTGTGGTCTGAAGGCTATTTAGGAGTGCGTAATTTGCATTTAGTGAATAAGAGAGGGATGGGGGAAGGGCTCGAAACTTTTAAATTGATTGCAGGTTGGTGATGTGTATGTTCTAGTCCTTAGAACTTGCAAGGCAGGGAGCTGACAGATCCAAAAATCCACTCTCTCTCTCCCCCCCATGTTCCCTCTCACCCCCCTCTTTTGAAAAGCACGTTGCAGCCACTTGAATGCTGGGATAGCTGCCCACAATGCACCACTCCCAACAGCGCTGCAAATGCTGCAGATGTGGCCACACTGCAGCGCTGGTAGCTGTCAGTGTGGCCACACTGCAGCGCTTTTTCTACACAGCTGTACAAAGACAGCGGTAACTCACAGCACTGTACAACTGTAAGTGTAACCATACTCTTTGTGTAGGATCCAGGGGTCAAAGTAAGGCGGTGTGGGCTGGTACAGCATACTGGTAAAAAGTGGCCACCTGTACTGGCCCATACCACTGACTTTAAAGCACAGCTCCTTGTCCCCCCGTCGGCGGCCCTGCCGGATCCCTACTGGCAGAATCGGCGATGGGGGGTGGGGACGCAAAAGGGGAAGCAACGTTAAAGCACTGCCACTGCAGCACTTAAGCAGGGTCCTTTAAAGCACTGCTGCAGCAAAAGGACCCTGTTTAAAGCACTGCCGTGCCTGTTTAATGTCCCTGCCCCTTTGTCCCCTTTTCCTCCCCCCCCCCGGGCTGCTGACGGCAGGTGGTGCCCAAAAGAAGCAGCTACCCCAGGGCCAGCAATTTTAAAGTGCTTGGGGCTGCAGCTGCTGCTGCTACCACACCAGCAGCTGGAGCCCGGGGCCCTTTAAATCACCACTGTACGAATGACAGAAATTTTACTTTCACCCCGGTAGGACCAGTTGCAATCCCTGCAGTACATTTGTCACACCACACTCAGCTAGAACTGTAAAGATCATTACAATTCCTCTTAGTGCTCTCACTAAGTCTAGAAATGAAGTTGAACGATACTTTACCTCCAGAAAATGGGAGCCTGACTCATCTTACTCCAACCCATGAAACTCACAAAACACTGAGTTTCTGTCTAGAATAAAGTTTCTAAAAGTGTTCTCAGAAGTGTAAGGTTGAATTACCTTAACTCTGTTATTTCTTGGTCTTTAGAGGTTTGAGTTTTGCTGAATTAGTTGTTCTGGAAGGGCATGAGATACCACTGGAAAACTTTGGCTTAATGTTAACAAAGGTTGTTGGGGGTTTTGGCCTATGAATTATAATAGCTGTCAAAGTAGAATGAATTATACTGTAAAAATAAGAATGGATTTGTCAGAAATAGCAGCTCCCCCCAACAGCTAGTAGTTTTATAATAGCTGGCAACCATTAGGAGAAATTGGATATCTCACAGACACAGTAGCCTGAACTTTTGAACTGTCTCCTCTTATCAGTTTTGAGGCAGTTAAAGCTGGTCCTTATCTGTTTTTTTCTGAGCAGGTTGCAGAAGTGCAGGGTTTGCTAACCACCAATCAAATGCTAGCACGACTGAAGCCTGTGTGTGAGTGTGTATAAAAGATTCTTGGTTTTTGTATAGAGTAGAGGTTTTTTTGTACCAAGGTACAGAACTCTCCTTTCTTCTGCAGAATAAAGCAACCTTTCCTTATCCCTGTCTGGCTGTCATTGGCTCTCAGCTAGGTGGACCTGACATTTCGGTAACAGATTAAAGAAATGTTGTATGTTCCTTTAAGCAGAAATAAGAAATGTTGAAATATAGTTGTCAGGAAGAGAAACATTAAGGTAGAAACAATGGGTCCACTTAAACTAATGGTGGGACATTAACAGGAGATCAGTAATAGTTAGTAAGGAAATAAGATATGCATGTCTAGACCAGGTAAACGTATCGGATTCTCAAGTATCAGAGGGGTAGCCGTGTTAGTCTGGATCTGTAAAAGCAGCAAAGAATCCCGTGGCACCTTATAGACTAACAGACGTTTTGGAGCATGAGCTTTCGTGGGTGAATACCCACTTCTTCAGATGCATGTGGTGGAAATATCCAGGGGCAGGTATATATATGCTGGCAAGCAAGCTAGAGATAACGAGGTCAGTTCAATCAGGGAGGATGAGGCCCTGTTCTAGCAGTTGAGGTGTGAAAACCAAGAGAGGAGAAACTGGTTCTGTAGTTGGCAAGCCATTCACAGTCTTTGTTCAATCCTGAGCTGATGGTGTCAAATTTGCAGATGAACTGAAGCTCAGCAAAAAAACTTTGCAGCAAAAAAACTTCAGGACCAGACTTCAAAGAGAAACTGCTGAGCTTCAGTTCATCTACAAATTTGACACCATCAGCTCAGGATTGAACAAAGACTGTGAATGGCTTGCCAACTACAGAACCAGTTTCTCCTCTCTTGGTTTTCACACCTCAACTGCTAGAACAGGGCCTCATCCTCCCTGATTGAACTGACCTCGTTATCTCTAGCTTGCTTGCTAGCATATATATACCTGCCCCTGGATATTTCCACCACATGCATCTGAAGAAATGGGTATTCACCCACGAAAGCTCATGCTCCAAAACGTCTGTTAGTTTATAAGATGCCACAGGATTCTTTGCTGCTGTATCAGATTCTGCTTCCTTTGTTATCTTGTTAAGTTCGTGCCCTTTCATCTGTATAAATAAGATAGTTTGTGTCTTGTATGGTGCTCACATTATCTGGGTGTATTAGCAGAGCGCTTTGCTAATAAGACAGAGTGCTCTGACAAATTGTGAGTCCTGAGTCTAACTTTAACATAGCACACACTAGATTTTTCAGTGTGTGACCCTTATACTGCCAGGTGGTATCAGAATGTCTACGAGTGGTCTGGCTTCCTCAGTCATTGTGGTATTGACCTCTTCTGCTACCATCCAGTCACTGACAACGGAATCTGATGTGACCAATTAGTGGTGTCAGATTAAATTCAACTCTGCATTTAATCCCTCTAATTTCCAAAGCAAACAGTTGCTTCACTTCTCACAACCCTGACCAGCCTTCCCATAGCCTAAAGCTTCCCAGGTCTCAGACTGTGACTGTGGGTTGCCTGGCTGTAAATGTATAATCTAAAGTCCTTCAATTGATTATCTCAATCTTCTCCCTTTCCTTCTTTAAATCATAGAATTGTACAACACAAACTCTTTAAGGAGGCGTATGAACTAACTACTCTTTTACAGGTTGTGACAGGTTCGCCCCCGCCCCCCAAGATGCCACTTGGAACTGTGGTACCACTGAGCCCTCTGACCCACCAGCCTGAGCTCCCTCTCAGATGGTGCTGATGTGACAAGCTACAAAGTCCTCCAGCCTGCACTTTCACCAGCACACATCTAGGTAGGGACACACCCAGCTGCAGTCACATGCAGGATGTCTAACCACCAGCCTTCCAGCCCAGGACTCCAGAGCAGCACCATCCTGCCCTGGTCAAATCTGACCAGTATATGGGTTTAATACCTGGTTCACCTCTCCCTCAATGTGAAGAAGGCCATGCACACGTGTGGTAGCCAAGCCATTTTCCCCAGACACCTTAGTCAAACAAACACACACTGGTTTGGAATAAAATATAAAATAAGTTTATTGACTACAAAAGGTACATTAAGTGATTATAAGTGATAGCAAACAGATCAAAGCAAGTTACCTAGTAAATAAACAAAAACACAAACTGATCTTAACATACAGTAACTCCTTGCTTAACATTGTAGTTATGTTCCTGAAAAATGCTACTTTCAGTGAAACGATGTTAAGTGAATCCGATTTCCCCATAAGAATTAATGTAAATGGGGGGAGTTAGGTTCCAGGGACTTTTTTCTGCCAGACAAAACATTATATTTATACATACGTGCACACACACATATATACACAGTATAAGTTTTAAACAAACAATTTAATACCATACACAGCAAAGATAATTGTGAAGCTTGGTTGAAGTAGTGAAGTCAGAGGGTGGGATATTTCCCAGGGAATGCCTTACTGCTAAATGAGGAACTAGCACTTGGCTGAGCCCTCAGGGGTTAACCCATTGTTATTAATGTAGCCTCACACTCTGACAAGGCAGCACGAATGGAGGGAGGGGAGACAGCATGGCAGAGGGAGACAGAGACACACCATGTATGTGAGAGAGAGAGGTGCATTGCCCCTTTAAGTACTCTGACCCACTCTAAATACATTGCCTTTTTAATTAGATTAGCAAACTGACAGCAGCTGCTGCCAGCAAGCTCCCTCCATCCTGAGCCCAACTGTGTTCCTCACCCCCCACTCTGGAGATAATGTACAAAAGCAGGGGGGCAGGAGCATGGGGGGAGGGGGACACCCTGATATTAACACCCCTCTTCAGCCCCCACCCACCTTGCACAGCAAGCAGGAGGCTCCAGGGAGCAGCTCCAAGGTAGAGCACAGGAGCAGCACAGGGCAGTGGGGGGAGGGACATCTGAACTGCCCGGCAATTGATAGCCTGATGGGTGGCTGCTAGCTAGTCAGCCTGTGCTTATTAAGCACAATACACCTTTTCAGGTCTTACTGCTATTCCAATATGGGTAACTAGTTTTGATTTTTAATCTTAAAAATTATTGTCTATATCAGGATAGGCAACCTATGACACGCGTGCCAAAGGTGCACACAAGCTCATTTTCATGGGCACTCACACTGCCCGGGTCCTGGCCACCAATTTAATTTTAAATGAAGCTTCTTAAACATTTTAAAAACCTTATTTACTTTACATACAACAATAGTTTAGTTATATATTATAGACTTATAGAAAGAGACCTTCTAAAAACGTTAAAATGTATTACTGGCACATGAAACCTTAAATTAGAGTGAATAAATGAAGACTTGGCACAGCACTTCTGAAAGGTTGCTGAACCCTGGTCTATATCTTTCTCTAGAGACTAGCTTGTCTCAGTGTTGACTGGTTTTAGGATGGCCAGAGACCAGTCAAAAGATTCGTCTCCCTACCCAAATCTATCATTGGGGTTTAAGATCACCCAAAATAAAAACTGACAAGGGATTGTAGGAGTAAAACGCAGGTAAGTTTATTAGGAACAAGATCAGTAAATGGGGTATGCTATAAAGGACCCCCAACACAGTTAAACAAGGTAAACAGGTAAAGATGACACTATATTACTAACTGTGACCAAAAAGAGTTTACACTCTTCTCAAGACAGGTCACGGATAAGGGGTATGGAGGACTTAAAAGGTCTCTACCATTTCTTGAAGCTTGTGTCTGGAGCCTCTTGACCTCATGACACAGATTGGGTCTGGAACACACCAGGTGACTCAGCAGAATGAGGAGTGGACCTCAGCCAACAGGTAAGTGGTAACTCTGCTTGATGCTGGTGATTCTTCTTCCTCCACCCCTGCGTTGTCATGGGTGCAAGTAAGATCCAGATGAGAGGGTGGCAGCTAACAGCTCACCCTTGCCTGCAAGTGTGTTAAACTCTCCCACAACCCCAAGGTGCTGTGCTCTGGCTTACGCACCTGAGTAGAACACACGGCTGTGATCCAGCACTCTGCCACTCAGATGGGCAGCAGCTTCTCTCTGATGTGCTGACCCTTATAAGCCCTGCCGTTACTGGGCAGATCACATGTCACATGGTTTCCCGCCTTTCGGTAGATAGGGCGGGAAACTATACCTAAGGAGGGTGAAGAAAGGCAGCCAAGATAGATTCCTAGTTGTTGTCAGGAATTCAAGATGGCGTGTGGGTATTAACAACCAGAACAGAAATTCTCACCCTACACCAGAAGGAGAGTGGAAATAAATGATTGGTTTATTCAGCTGTCAACAGTGTTGTCATTTTTTCTTCAGGGCACAAGCACAGTTCCTGTACTGCAACCTCAGTGTTCAACTGTCAGTTACAAGTAGCCAGGCCGCTCACTATACAAATCGATTCCCAGGCACAGCACGAAGACTGAGCTGCTCTTTTTCAAAGCCACGTCTCTTTCATAATTTCTCCCCATCTTACATATTCCATCTGCCCTGTGCAGCCTCGTTCGTGTCAGCTCTCATAGAAAATAGACAACAGTTTATGTCTGATTAGATAGTTGCAGGCTTTGTTTGTCTTCATTTCTCATGCTTCTTCCTTGATTTTCTCATAAGGATTATTACAAGACGATTACTGTATGTGTCTTTATTATTCTAATCTTGCCTCATGCAACCCTCAGTGGTACAGATAAGCAACCCAGATAATAAGCAAAGAATCATTATTAAGGAACATCTATGTTATTCATGACAGCAACCTGCTGTGATTTCCAGTTACAAACACTATCTATATACTGTATAATGTGTATCACAGAAAAGACTATAAAAGAAAACCTGATATGAGACAATATAGTGCCTAAATTGCACTTGGGCTTTTGTTGTGTTCTGCAGATATGTCTGCTTGATGCAGGAGGCAGTTCAGCTGGAATATATTGGCAGGGTCTTATTGGGAAGTTTGGCCCACAGACACCTGCACTGTGCCTTTTCTTTACACGAAGGAAGGATCTCCGTCACCAGGCCTAGAAATCCAGATCTTTTAATGAGCATTAAATTCACATGATTTAATTTTAAAGATTTATAGGGACTCAAATATTCTGGCTTGGTCCTGTAATCAGATTAAACACTGCTGCTTCTTGGTAATGATCAGTGGCTTCTGAAGTGTCATGCAGTGTTATTTTGCTCAACTCACCCTAGGAACTGTTGGGAAATAGCAAATGGAATCAGCTTCTCACCTTTTTCAGCTGCTCCTTGACTAAGTTCTCCCACCTTTCTGCCAGGACTAAGGTGGGCTCAGATTCCCTTCCATGCTCGGTGTAGTACTGGACAATGCAGCATGCACCCTGCGGGGGTGGGGGACGGGTGTTGCACCTTCTTGTGATGAAAATGCCCTGCCTTAGCCAAACTTGCAGACAGGATACTGCATTCCTGATTTGTTCCTATATGGCAGCTATCCTTAGGTTTGCCTTCATTTTAAAATATTTTTCAAAGTGATCTGGGATGCTTCAATTCTTGACTGTGCAACATGAGACATGTTACCAGGGTTTGATTTTCAGAGAGCAGTTGCTTAACACTTTATGAAAATCAGGCCCCTTTAAAATAGCTCAAGTTGGGCACCCAAAACCACTAGTCAAACCTGAACATATAACCCCTAATCTCTAAAACACACATTTGTAGAGATGAGCAATACAATACAACATTTATTTTCATGCACAGGTTTTACTATTTCTATACACTCCCTCTGGTGGCAAGTTTCTGCTGTTCAGTTCTACACGTCATCAAAGCTCTGCTGTAGCTTTTGCCGGCCAGCCAAGGTGCCTACCATTTTACATATTCCTCCAGGTACCTACAGTGCAATAAGATATAAGTAGTGGTAGAACCAACAAGGACAAACCAAGGAAAGCCATTTGAGGTGCATAATAGTTCAAAAATCCTACCAGGCCCTTCAGGTCGTACAGCAACCATAGAATCAGCTGCTTGTTATTTTCGTATTTGACAGAGAGGAAGTCTTTTACATGATAACAAAGCAGTAATCAAGCAATGACTCTTCTATGCTAAAAACGCTCATCGTGGAGTGAAAAATACTTAGTTCCATAAATTGGGATGTTTGCATAAGTGAAAAAGACAAATAGAATTCGAGGATGTTATGCATTTCAAAGATATTATGGAAAGTGAACTAGTTAAACTAGATTTCTAAGATAGCCGGCATTTACTTTCAGTGTCCCATAGCATCCCAGCTAGAACCCTAAGGATCCCTACACTTCCCGCTGCATCTCCTTAATCACCAGAACAAGTCACTTTTTTTAAGAGATGCTCTTCCAGAGTGCAATCACTGTCAGAAATATTGTATGTAAGACATGGGAGATAACTGTCCTGCTCTAGGCAGCACCAGTGAGTTCTCAGCTGCAGTACTGTGTCCAGTTCTGGGCACCACCCGTTAGAAAAAATGTGAACAAATTGGAGAGAGTCCAGAGAAGAGCAACAAAAATGATAACAAGCTTAAAAAAACTGACCTATTAGGAAATGGGTATGTTTAGTCTTGAGAAAAGAAGACTGAGGGGGGGACCAGATAACAATCTTCAAACATGTGAAGGGCTGTTATAAAGAGGACAGTGATCAATTATTCTTCTTGTCCACTGATGATAGGACAAGAAGTAATGGGCTTAATCTGCAACAAGGGAGATTTAGGTTAGATATTAGGAAAAACTTTCTAACTGTAAGGATAGTTAAGCGCTGGAATAGGCTTATAGGCTTCCAAGAGAGATGGGAGAATCTCCACAATTGGAGGTTTTTAAGAACTGGCCAAACAGACACCTGTCAAGGATGGTCTAGATTTAATTGATCCTGCCTCTTCACAGGGGTGGGATTTGATGACTTCCTGAAGCCCCTTCCAGCCCTGTATTTCTATGAATCTATTATTCTTTTTGCTAGTTTCACCTCCATTTACTTGCAGCATGCTATATAAATTAGACCACAAGATGGAGCTTTTTCACCGTGGCCAGTGAAGAGCTCCAGGATTTGACTGATACCATGATTGGCCTAGAGAAGGGTGTTCTACTGAGCTACTGAAACAGCACATACCTCTTGGTATCTGTTGCTTGTAGAAGGGAGGGGGAGGGGAAATAAGCTGGATATGCATATTAGATTTTTATGTGTTTTTGCTCTAGTGAAACTGGCTTACTATGTGCTCATACACTATATGTAGTTTACTGATGCTAGATGCTGGGGCTTGCATGTGGATTTTATTATGCTTTAAGAGTACAGGACATGAATGCTTTGTAAGATGCTGGAAAAAAACAGGCTGGCTGAATCTTCTACTTACCACCACTCCCTGCACTAAACACCATGTGATCACTCTCATAGACTTTAAGGTCAGATGGGACCATCGTGATCATCTAGTTTGACCTCCTGCACATTGCCACGGAACCTCGTCCACTCACACCTGTAATAGACCCATAATCTCTGGCTGAGTTACTGAAGTCCTCAAATCATGGTTTAAAGACTTCAAGTTACAGAAAATCCACCATTCATACTAGTTTAAACCTGTGAGTGATCCATGCCCCAAACTGCAGAGGGGAAAATTCCTTCCCGACCCCAAATATAGTGATCAGTTAGATCCTGAGCATATGAGCAAGACTCCTGAGACAGACACTTGGGAAAGAATTCTCTGTAGTACCTCACAGCCCTCCCCATCTAGTGTCCTATCACTGGCTGCTGGATATATTTGCTGCTAGCAGTCGCAGATCAGCTACACACCATTGTAGGCAGTCTCGTCATATCATCCCCTCCATAAATTTATCAAGCTCAGTCTTGAAACAAATTAGGTTTTTTGCCCCCACTGCTCCCCTTGGAAGGCTGTTCCAGAACTTCACTCCTCTGATGGTTAGAAACTTTTGTCTAATCTCAAGCCTAAACTTGTTGATGGCCAGTTTATAGCCACTTGTTCTGGGGTCCACACTGGCACTGAGCTTAAATAACTCCTCTCCCTTCCTGGTATTTATCCCTCTGATGTATTTATAGAGAGCAATCATATGTCCCCTCAGGCTTCTGTTGGTTAGGATAAACAAGCCAAGCTCTGAGTCTCCCCTCATAAAGTAGGTTTTCCATTCCTCAGATCATCCTAGTAGCCCTTCTCTGCACCTATTCCACTTTGAATTTTTCTTTCTTAGACATGGGAGGCCGGAATTGCACACAGTATACCAGATGAGGTCTCACCAGTGTCTTGTGTAATGGTACTAATACTTCCCTGTCTCCACTAGAAATACCTCACCAGATGCATCCTAGGACCAGAGGTGCTGGAACAATTTGTATAGTCAGGGTGCTGAGAACCTTTGAATCAAACTTAAACCCTATATATGATGGAAACTACTTCAAGGGAAGGGATGCAGTAGCAGGGCCACCCAGAGGGGGCGGCACATGGGGCAATTTGCTCCAGGTCCCAGGCCCCGCAGAGTTCCCCACAAAAGTTTTCAGGGGCCCTCACGAGAGTTTTCGGTGGTCTTCAGTGGCAGGTCCTTCAGTGCCGCCGAACACATCCAGAGCGAGTGAAGGACCCACTACCGAAGACTTGGAGTTTCTTCCGCTCCGGGTCTTTGGCGGCAATTCAGCAGCTGGTCCTTCACTCGCTCCGGGACACGCTGCTGAAGTGCCCCGAAGACCCAGAGCGGAAGGACCCCCGCTGCTGAAGACCCTAGACCCCCTGAATCCTCTGGGCGGGTCCTGTGTAGCAGCACCTATGCCTAGGGCTGCATTAACCTTTTTCGCAATCACATCTCACTGGCGGCTCATAGTTATCCTGCGATCAACCAATACACCCAAGTCTTTCTCATCCTCTGTCACTTCCAACTAAGTCCCCAGCTTATAGCAAAAATTCTTGTTGTTAGTCCCTAAATGCATGACCTTGCACTTTACACTGTTTAATTTAATCCCATTCCTATTACTCCAGTTTTCAAGGTCGTCCAGATCTTCTTGTATGGTATTCCAGTCCTCCTCTCAAGCCTAATTCTTTTACTCCAAGAGCCCCAACCTCTAGTTTAAAGTCATGCTTCTTGACTGCCTTCTTTTTCATGACCCTCAGTGTTCAATTAAAGCAAAGTTACAAAAACTCAAATCAATGCAAAATGCACCGGCGCATGAAAAAAATGTCATCATGTTTGCTTGGGGTCCTAACAAAAATAACTGCATATACAAATGAGGAAGACACTATTAACATTGGAAATTCTAAATTGTAACACATATGCAGGAATTGCTTTGCAGAAACCCTTCGCACTCTTCTTTCTTTTCATTTGCAAGAAGGTTGTGGTTTTGTGTATTTAGGTCTAAGTTGGGATTTTCAAAAGCAGCATAAGGGAATCAGACACCTAAATTCCATTTAAATCAATGAGGTCTGAGTACTTCATTCCCTTAGGTGAATATCTAATTCCCTTATGCCCTTTCAAAATCCCAGCCCTAGTGAACTATAGTAGAATATAAAACAATAACATTTTACAGTAGCAGTACTGCGTATGATTACATTAATAATTCAAATATAGAAAAGTAAACATCAGATGTGCTAACAAAAATAGCAAAAAAAATAATTACTTGTTTGGGCAAGGTGAGCAGCAATTCAAAAAAGGTTTAAGGGATCCCTGCCTACCACATGGCTGGAGGCAACAAGGGAAAAAACCTCTGGGCTTGTAGCCAGCAACTAAAAGTTGCTTTATTTTATGTCTTTTGTGTTCAAACAATAAATGGTGACCTGAGCCAAGGGCCTTAAGGGGAGTAGGTTTTGGTGTTCACTTCCCTTCCCAGGACAGTGATACAACCTCCTTTCCCCTGCCCGGCTTATATGTCGTTTTTGTTAAATACCTAGGCTGTTTTGACATTTCCTTAATAATTATTGATACTAAAAGATGTGGTTTACTTTACTGGGCCATCACACATTAGTTTGCAGTTGGTGCAAGTGTCTCCAGTGTTTTAAGGTTGCTTGTGGTAGATGACAGGGATGCTGGAACAATTTTCGTAGCAGGGGTGCCAAGAGCCATTGAACTAAACTGGAAACCCTATATATAATGGAAACCACTTCAAGCCAGGGGATGCAACACTCCTAGTTCCAGTACCTATGGCAGATGATCAATTGATGCTAATGGATTTATCACTTTTCTAGCCCATATACATTGAGGCACACAGAAATGCAAAAATCACCCCCTAAAAATTATCTACCCCACTAATATCTGACTTGTACTGAAAGGAAAGTGTCCAGAATACTGTGGTAGTGCTTCGGCAGCATCAAGAGAAGCAGACATGTAGGATACACACAGAGAGGGGTTGGGCTTCCTGGTACACATAGATAAAATTCCCTGTGCATTGCCCAAGTAACACTTTATCAATTTCCAGGCAGCTAGTAAAAGCTCCCTAATTCTGGTTGATGATTTTTCCAACCATATGAACTGCAGGTTTTTATTACAAAAAATAAACACTCATTTTTTATTAAAAAAAAATCCCCACTTCAGCCAGATATATCTGCAATTTTTAGACCCCAGCTAGAGAACAGGCAAACAGAGAACTTGCTATTCTAGTTTGATGTTGATTTTTTTTATGTTACAGTGCACTTTCCAACTAGGTCATGTAATACTGAATAATAATATCAATCATGCTTAGTTCAGTTCTAAGAAGCCTCTATGGCTGCTGGCTCAAAAAGTCTCCATGAAAGAAATTCTCCCCTGTGCAGAGGTCCAGTATTATACAACCCATAAATTCTACTTACTCCCAATTTTGTGGCTTTAAGGGGGGCACAGTTCTTTTATCTGGCCCTCTGCATGGGAAGGGGAAGATTTCACTCCATGAGCTTCTTGCTACCAGGAAGGCTAATGCGATGTCTTCAAGGAAAAATTTGAAATATCACCTTCTTTAGCTATCAGGGAGGGAACACTGTGTTCCATGTCACCTCTCAAAGCAGTGTCCCCTGCCTGCCCAGCCCAGCTGTCGTCTGTGTATCTGTGCTCTTCACACTGTCATCAAAGGGATTTGAATTTAGCATGCTGCCAGTCTGCTCATGTCATCATTCTCTTGGCTGGAGTCATAGAGGAGCATTCTGCCAATCTGGGAAACAAGCAACAACCAGACCACTATGTTAGACAGCGTCTAACATATTCAAAGGAATGTGGTGCAATGAACTGTGGGTAAGGAAGAGCTTATTTGCATAAACTCTGCCCTGTCTAAATTAGCTCTGCAACTTTCAGAAGCTTACTGCCACTTAAAGGATTGGGGTTTTAACTGGCTTTTCAGGCAGGCTGACCTTGGCTGTCAAAGAGCCAGGATCTGTGTACGGATGGCTGTGGATAACATTTAATGAATCAAAGCCCTTAGGAAGTGCCCTTTAAAGAAAGGCCTTTTTAATTAGAAAAGGCTTCTCTCCACAGTGCCCGACTTATGAAAACAAGGCAGATACGTTGGCACATGTGAGAGTTGACTTTATTATATTAATATCTACCTACCTACCACAGGGTGTTATGTGGCATTAACAGCAAGATTCCATTTTGCAGCTACATTCTGTTCAGCAGCTGGGCAGAAAGAAGGAAACATAACAAACCAATCCTATCTACCAAAGCAAAGCCTGGGACACGCAAACTTTACATAAAAGTTGCTATTACTGTCCACTCTGAACATCACATTCCACTGGCACGTTTCAGTGACATTAGCTGTTCATTATTATCAAGTTTCATATCGTACTATGGTAAACACTTGCTACACTTGACAGGAAAGCACGAGCATGATAAGACTTTCCAATGAGTAACTTTAATATCCATGGCAATGCCTGCCTTGGGCCTGTGTGCCCCTGATATGCCACAAAGGCAATTTAACCCCAATCCTGCAAAGTCCTGAACCCTTCCTGCAGCATTCTCAGCAGCTTGTTTTCATTGACCTGCTCAGCACCTTACAGGACTGGGCCCTTTGTGAGTACTTGTAGTTGCTACATTATGGCCCTTTGTGAACACAAGAGTAGCTATAGTGTGACATGCATGAGGAAATAACCTATTTCTACAAACACATATCAATATTGTACACACCCGAAAGTGTAAATATCTTGACAGAAGGTTCAATCAATATTTTCCCAATATTTATACCACAGAACATAAGCGCCCGACAGTAAATTATTTAACATATTGTCCTCTCAGGACTTTCCTGCAGATAAAGGAAGCATCTACCTTTCTGCACATTACCCTTGAAAATTATTCATGTTAGCAAGGATCAGCCTTTGCATTTACAGCTTTAAAGCTAGAACTTAAGTGGCCATTTCTGACCTAACAAAGCCTGACATTGTCTAAAGCCGTTCCTACAAGGAGTAGTAACAGCGTTTTATTAGAATGAGTAAATACAAAGGAAAGTTCATCCTCAAAATACCCTAGTTACAAACAAAACTGAGCATTTATCAAGGAGAGATTGGAGCAGGATTAAATTGTTGATGATCTCTCAGTCCCTCTCATAATAAATTGATGATTAATTTGATGATATATTTGCAGTGATCTTCTGGCCAGTGTTTAAGAAAGGGAAAAGAATCGCACCCTAAGAAATACGCATCAATATCCATGCAATTACAAAGTGATAATTTAATGTCTTGAACACTGATGGAAAAAAGAAAGATCTGATGACACAAATAATTGAGGTCATTAGTTTACCTGTAGAGATATTTCAGGTGTGATGTTTAAATGTATCACTTACTCTAACTATCATTGGTTTAAAAGATGAATTTAGAGGTCCTTCACTGTAACTTTCTGCTATGTATTTTGCTTGTGCTGCTGTTCTTGCGCAGTCCTGGAGTTCTGTTTTTCTGTCATTTGTTTGATCAGACCCTTGTCTCCTGGCCTTTCCTTCAGCAGCAACATTTTCATGCTTTGCTAAATCATTTGATGATAGTTTATGGTACTTCTTAAAGCCATGCTGGGTTTTCCCCTGTTCTACAGTATTTTTATCATGTTTGGATACATCATTGGATAGGGGTAATTTTTGGTAGTTATCGATGTTATGCCAAGTATTCTCCTCTAATGCTGAATCACTTTGATGCTTCATGAGATCACTTGGCAATGAAGCTTGATACTTCTCAAAGTCACACAAACTATTTTTCTTTCCTGAACTATTAGTTTCATACTTCTCCAGTTTACTTGAGGAGGATAACTGGTATTTCTCAACTTTGACATGTGGATTTTTCTTTTCTGTAGTACTAATTTCATGCTTCCTAAAATCATTTGATATTGGTATTTGTTGCTTCTTCTCTACTGCGGTATTTTTTCCATGTGTCACCAATTTATTTGATGTGGTTAATTGGTACTTTTCAGAGCTATGATGTTTATTCTTCTCTTTCACAGTGTTAGTTTCATGCTTTCTAAAATCATTTGATGTTGGTATTTGTTGCTTTTTCTCTACTGTGGTATTTTTTCCATGCTTGACCAATTTATTTGATGAGGTTAACTGGTACTTCTCAGAACTATGATGTTTATTATTCTCTTCCACAGTTTCAGTTTCATGCTTCACAAAATCATCCGACAATGGTGTTTGTTGTTGCTTCTCTACTGTAACATTATTTTCATGCTTAACCAATGAACTTGATGATGGTTTTTGATTCTTCTTAGGGTTACACAAGGTATCTGTCTCTACTGCAGCTTTCTTTCCATGCTTCTGTGGTGCATTTCTTGAGAGTAACTGGTACTCTTCAAAATTATGATTGGTACTCTTCTCTTGGACAGTTTTGCTTTCATGCTTCCCTATATTTCTTGATGAAGGCTTTTGGTAATTCTTAAAGTTACTCTGGATATTTCTTGCCTCTGCAGCATTATTTTCATGTTTCATTGATTCATGAGATGAGAACAGTTGGTATTTCTCAGTATTACAACAGGTGCTTTCCTCTTCTGTTGTGTCATATTCATTTTCCACTAAATCTCTTGTTGGCATTTGGTATTTGATGTTACACAAAGTATTTCTCGGTCCTGGAGTGTTTATTTTATTCTTTGATAAGGGTAATTGGCATGTCTCAAAACTAGAAGAATTCTTCTCTTTTGCATTATTATCCTTATGCTTTATAAAATCACCTGATGTCGGTATTTGCAACATCTCAGAGTTACACAAGGTATTTCTCTCTGTTGCAGTAGCATTCTTCTCTACCATCATATCATTTTCATGCTTCAAGCCATCATCTGATGACAGCATTTGGTACTCTTCATATTTATGTAAGTTATTTCTCTCACTTGCACTATTATTTTCATGTGTCACCATTTCATTTGAGGAAGGAAACTGGTTTTTCTCAAAGTTCTCACCTCTCTTCTCATTTTCATAATTCAGAGCATCATTTGGAATTGGCAGTTGGTCCTGCTCCAGATTACCCCAGGGTCTTGTTTTTACCACAGTATTATTTTCATGCTTCTCTGATCCATTTGGCGAGGGTAGTCGGTACTTTTCCCAGTTATTCAAGGGGATTCTCCCTACTGTGGTATTATTTTCAGGCTTCACCAGTGCATTTGATGAGGGTAATTGGGATTTCTCTATATTACTCAAGGGACTTATCTCTTCTGCAGTATTATTTTCATGCTTCCCCAGTTCATTTGGTGAGAGTAACTGATTTTTCTCAAAAACATGATGGATATTCTTCTCTTTGGCTGTATTATTTTCATGGTTTATGACATCACTTGATGATGGTGGTGTCTGGTAATTCTCACCATTATACTTAGTATTCTTTACTATAATATCATCTTTATGCTTCACAGACTCATTTGAAGAAGGTAATTGGTACTTACCAGAATTATGACAAGCCTTCTTATCTTCTACACTATAGGTTTCATCTTTCACCAAATCTTTTGATGATGGGATTGGGGGCTTTTCAATAGCATGCCAGATTCTTTGTTCTGCAGCACTGTTTTCATGCTTTGTTAAATAATTTGATGAGAATGATTGACGTGTCTCAGAATTAGGCCAGGGATTCTCATCTGCAATGTCACTTTCATGCTTCATGAAATACTTTGATGGCATTTGATAAGTCTCCAGATGACACACGGTACTCCTTTCTCTGGCAGTATTGTTTTCCTGACTTGCCATTTCATTTGATGAGGATAACTGGTCCTTCCCAAAATTATCTTCTGGAATATAACACCTGTGCTTCATTAAATAACTTGACAATGGCCCTTGGTCCTTTTCAAAATCAGAGCAGATATGCTTTCCTTCTACAATACCATTTTTTTCCTTCTTTGAATCATTTGATGAGTGTACTTGGTATGTCTGATTCATAGTCGGATTTGATACATTAGTGCTGAAATTATCAATGTTATTTTGTTGGCTAAGCATTTGATGTGGCTGTGATTCCTGGGTTATTTGTTCAGTTTGCATTTGACAATCAGACAGCCTGTTTGGGTTTATGGCTGGTTCCTCTTCTTGCTTAGCTGTGATTTTGCAATCATTTTTTCTAGAACTAGGAAATATTTCCTGTTTATAGTGAAATTTCTCCCTTTCTCCAGCTGCTTTGGAACGTTTGCCTTTAAAATCTGATGCATTTTCTTGCCTGGGCATCAGCGGTGGCATTTTGTCAGTAACTGGTATTTTGACAGTTAACTGCAGGTCATCACTTGGAGGCACTACATTCTGAGATGCCTGAACTACTGGGGAGCAAAACCGTGGAATACTTTCCGACAGTTTCTCCTCCGGGAAACATTTTTGGCTTGTGAAGAGAGGATCTTTTTCTGACTCTGAGAAAACTATTTCTGTCTCCTTTGAACTGCATGCATTCACTGTTATTTTAGGAATATCAACCTCTTTAATATCCTGGGGATTGTGTGCACTGGATCCTTCAGCTATACCAGAATAAGGCAAGTTAGTAGATGGATTGTCTTCACTAACATTTTGAGCAGCTTTATTATCCCCTAATGAAGATGTATCAAATCCAGCTAATGTGCTCTTCCCCTTGTGAGATAATGTGGGTTTAGATAATGTAGGAATGCTGTCTGCAAGGGCTTTATTTTTACAGAAAGTAGAAGAGCAGTCTAGATTAGGAAGAAAACCAAGTCCTTGGTTTGTGGAATCTATTTTAGTCTCTGCGCTGTCTTTGTTGTCAGTCATGACCTTGGGCATTACACATTGTACAGTTTGCATCTGTCCTTTGTACTCTCTGTCTTGTGCTCTATTTTCTAGCATTTCATTCTTACCAGGCTTAATATCATGTTTGTTGTCAGAGTCACTCACTTCTCCCATTTGAGTGCCAAGATCAAAAGGCTGATTACTATCAGTGTTGTTTGTCCACCAGCTCCAAGGATGGCTAATTTCAGTCACAACACTGAATCTAGGCATTGGAGCCATTGTACACACTAAATACTGGGACCGAGGGCTATTTAGAACTGTGGCTGTTACAGTGTGGAGCACTGTGACCTCTGGTTTGTGAATAGGTGTTCTACTTGGGGCCTTTGTATTTTTCTTACCTTTGCGCAACAGCAATGTTTTCGCCTCTGTGGCTGAACAAACAGAACTTGCCTGTTCAAACTTTTCCTTCAGTTTGGAGAAAACAGAATTCCTGCTGATTATTTTTGGCAAATTGCTGTTTGGCTCTTTCTTTTTCCAGACAGAAGCATTCTCCTTAGTTTCTTTCTCCCCTGCAGCTAAAAATTTCTTCAGAATGTTTTTCACTGTATTTTTCCCACTCAGACCATTCCACTTGACCCTCTCATTGGGCATTATCTTTTTGTTCTCTTCTGGTGCTTGACCACTTCCTTTTTTCTCCTTATTTTTGTCTAATTTGTTAACAGTGGCATTTAGACAGCCCCTGTTTACCCACTGCTTTTCTTTAATGATTAGTTTGCCAACTTCTCTTGTCTTCTTTATGTAAGGTTCATGATTGTTATTCATGAACTTGGATTGCAAAAGCTGGAATCTTGTGGGGCGCTTGCTCTTGTCTGCACTTTGGCATTCAGGATTACAAATCACCTTGCTTCCTTTGCCTTCTGCCCATTTTGCCTTCTTCCTCGGCATCTGTGGGTCGCAGGCTGCGAGGTCTGTGATGTAAAGCAGCAGGCTGCTGAGGACAGCAAAAGCCCCTGGTTCTGTTGCCATCCTATTTAGCTTCTTCTTCAGCACCATGGGATCTATCAGCAGCTTATCATCACAAAACTTTGTACATTTAGTGCTGCATAAAAGAAAATGAATGCTCTTTTGAAGTCATCAGTATTGCCTCTACTTCCTTACTCTGTATAACTTTTATTTTATTTATTAACAGATCCTTTCTTTTATAACAGAAATCTTCTAAAACTTGTTTTAGAACTTAAATCAAGATAAACTTGGTATTACACACACATACACAATTAGAAATTGGTCTATGGAAGTCCCTACAGCTGTACTGACCAGACCCACTACCAGTCACTTTCTTCTTATCTTATTATTTTTAATTACATGTATAGTGCATTAAACAGAATACCTTAACTTACAGTTCTTAACTGGGTCATAGTTAGTTGCCTGTTAACAGCATGCAAAATATTTTAGAAGCCTCACAAAGCATCTTGTGGTGTGTGTGTGTGTATGCAGGTTTTTAATAACAATCCTACACTGTGCAGCCTGCAATTTCTCCTGTATTTTGTGACAATTGTTTAAAAATTTGGGTAGCAGTGGACAGTAACTGGAAAATAGTCATGCGAATAAACAACACTAACAATGGTGAACAAAGCTCATCTGTGCCATTCCTCACTCTCTTTAAATTCTATTGTCCCTGATACACAAGTGTTACCAAACATTTCCACTCCTGCTAAACAATAAAGAAGATGAGAACACACTCGGTATGGAAATACAGCTGTGCCTCTGGCTTAACATAAAAACAAAATCTGAAGGCTGAAAAGTGTAGATCAGCCACAGACTCAGGTTTCGCTGAAGATACAATTTAGAAATTAGCAGGAACCTTTCCAGTTAAGGAGGAGTCTAATCTAATCTGGGACATTTGGCATGTGGGAAATGCCTCCTTAAATCTATTTTCCAAAAGGATCACACCAATGACAAGTAGGACAGCACTAGAGATAGAGCACTTTATGTAATGACAGCCATGGCAATGTCACTTGACTACTGCATCCTTTATTTAACCTGGAGCAGGAAGTCTGGCATGCTGTCTCTACAGTTCAGTTTGGAGAATTAGGCCTTCAGAGAGTCGAGGACTTAAAAAATGGTGCTGATTGGTTACTAAATAAAATACAGAACTTGGTGCAAAAGCTGCAGAGTGAAGTCAATAACATAAGACAGTGCTTTGGAAAAAACCACAAGAGGTGTCAGCTTTCTAGCACCCATGAGAAAATGGATTACTTTAATGTGCAATAAAATAGTGTTGTGGATGGAATCCAGCCAACACACCAGGAGAAGATTCAGAGTATTCATTTTTATGTCCTCCTCATTTATGAGCAGAAGTGGGACAACAAATTCTGTAAACTAAACCTGATGTACACTAATAAGATGCATAACTAGAATGAAGAGAGGTTGCAAAACTGTTCACATTTTATGTAGTATCAGTCTTCATAACTGTATTCTTATAGGGCCAGATCCTGCCATTCTTACTGATAGCAGGTTTGTACATCATTGATTTCAATGGGAAATTAAAACCAAACCTATGTAGTGATTTTAATAGGGCTACCTGCAGATTATGGAACTGCTAATTGTCAAAAAGGGTGGCAAAATCTGGCTTTCAGATGGCTACATTTCAAGTATACAGAAGAGAAGGCACTTAAAAATCACATACAAAGCATGAGATTAAGCTGATGGATCTAACAGGTTCTATTTATAATGACCTTCTGGGTATTTTAAAAGACCAAAACAGATTTTGACAACTGGCTGATGTCTGTATAACAAACAACTAGGCTCTGGGTTTCAACTGTGAATGACTACATTTCACCATAGCACAGGTGCCCTCCCCATACACAGTACATGGTAACACAGATTAAATACCCCTTCACGTAAGCAGTAACACACACAAGGACAGAAATATAATGAAGCCAGTTCTGATGTCATATTGAGAGTTCCATTTGTTACAACTGGTGTTAATTTCAGAAGGATGCCCTCATTGGCTATCATTAGATTGCAGTTCCCCTTCCTGTTATGGATAAGGGCATCTAAGGCAGGAGGAGATTAAGTAAAGTTACTCTTTTAAAAGCATATTTTTTTGGATTGCAATGGGCAGAGAAAGCCAAATGTTCAATGTATTTCAGTCAAGAGCTCTGATGGATTTATAATTTTGAAAACTCTGTTATCATGACATTTGAGTTGATTGTTACCAGTTTAGTTTGAATTTTTTTGTGAGAATTAAGGAATAAAAGAAACTCTTTCCCACTTACTCTAGCCCTACCCTATTTTTCTGTCCATCTCACCTCTGACTGCAAGCTTGCCAGGGTAGCGGCTGTTCCTTATTCTCTCTAAAAAGTTACTACCATACTGTGGACATTCCCATAAACTATAATAAAGTAAAGCTGACCTGGCTTCCACTAACATCAATAGCAAAACCCCAATTGACTGCAATCGGAACAGGATCAGATCCTCTTGTTATTGGAGTTCATTAAAATAGCATTAATCAATCATTTGAGGACTGTGACACAATGATCATTAGGTGGTAAAATAAACAATAGTGATGTCTATTGAGGGTTTACCCATAAGTCAAATCAATAGGATGTATTCTAGAGTATTTTCGTTAGGGTGCATTTTCAGGAATATTACACTGTTTTATAAGTACACAACATTATTTTGTGTATGTCCTATATCAGAATGTCTGGTCTATATTCATCAGCTAGTAACAGAAAATGAACAAGAGCTACTCTACCTATTCAGGGCATGTGAAGTTTTTCCAAGATGATCTCACCCACAAACGAGCATTACAATGTATTTGTGAAAAAAATCTGCTCTCTCGAATGACCATGTACCATGAAATATAAATCCTGGGTTCTCTATGTGAAGCTATTTCTCTAAAATAAACACAGATGTGTGGGGACATGGGGGAATGTTGATACTATTGTTACAGCATTAAAAAAACCCAATGCATTTCCTAAGGGAGAGTCTACTGCATGAAGTCCTGCAGGGAAATCTTGACCACATTGAATGGGAGTTTTGACCTTGATTCCAATGGGGTCAAGATTTCATCCCTAATATTATCCCAGTGCCTGTTCTTCACTCCTTAGACTATAACCACCTGTCATTATAGCTGAGAAGAACTGGGCAGAATGGTCCCTTTGGGCTGTTGTGCATAGTGGGAGTCTGTTAACACCATTTCATAAACAGTCAGAAGGTTCTCTGTTGAGAATTGCAAGGCACTCCCCCAGGCTATGAGCTAGGCCAGGGAATGAGGTAATAGCATTCTGGAACTGGAACCTGGAACTCCCCCACTGCAGTGGGCAGCACTAACGCATACAGTAGAACGTCAGAGTTACGAACACCTCGGGAATGGAGGTTGTTCATAACTCTGAACAAAACGCCATGCTTGTTCTTTCAAAAGTTTACAAGTGAACATTAACTTAATACAGTTTTTAAACTTTACTATACAGAAGAAAAATATTGCTTTCCCTTTATTTATTTTTAGTAATTTATGTTTAATACAATACTGTACTCTGTGGTGTGTGTGTGTGCGTGTGTGTGTGCTGCTGCCTGATTGCATACTTTTGGTTCCAAATGAGGTGTGTGATTGACTGGTCAGTTCTTAACCCTGGTGTTTGTAACTCTGAGGCTCTACTGTAACAGGCTTCTCTTCCCTCTCCCCAAAAGCCATTTTTTAAAATTATGCAGCCATCTACCTTAAGAGATCTAGATAAGCTATTTTCTGGATACTTTTGTCTTAACTACATGATTTTAAATGTCAGAATGGGCTGATCACATGTATGTCCAGGTGATCTAAGACCAGTTTCAAAAGATCTTGTTCGTTTGCTTATTTTAAATGAACCCCACCCACTCAGCAATAATATATTTTCAAGAGGCAAGCAGGGAATTTACTAATTTATGCATAGTTGTTTGCAGTGGTGTTATAGCTATGTTGGTCCTAGGACAGGAATGACACAAGATGGTGAAGTAGTAGTTTGTGTTGGTAAGCTTTTGAGCTACACAGAGCTCTTCTTCAGATCTGGGAAAGGTACTCAGAATGTTGCTGCTAAATACAAGGTGAAACAGATTGCTAAGCATAAGGAGTTAACACATTGCAAGAAACCATTCAAAATGAAGTTGGCAATTAACACCTCTGCAATCATAGGACAAAGGTTAGTTAATAGTTTATAGATTGTTGTAATAAGACATATACTTCATGTGTCAGTATATTTATGCCTGTATCTGTAATTTTCACTCCATGCATCTGAAGAAGTGGTTTTTTTTACCCACGAAAGCTTATGCCCAAATAAATCTGTTAGTCTTTACGTTGCCACGGGACTCCTCGTTGTTTTTGTGGATACAGACCAACACAGCCACCCCTCTGACACAAGATATGTACTAGTATCTCTATTGTATCCATGATTTCTGGTGTCTATCAGAGTTATGAATTTAAGCTCCCAGGCTCACCTCTTGAAGGTGTTGTGCCAGTTTACTTTGAGGACGTAGACTGAGAGGTCAGATATGGAGATATTATTTTATGACAAGAGTTCACTCATGGGTAATGTTTTTGTCTTTTATAATTTTTCTGTATGAGTTCATTTGAGAGCATAGAGATTGTCTGGTTTTACCCCTACAGTGATTGTTAGGGCATCTGATGCACTAGATGAGGTATACCACATGTTGCAATAGGTACGTGTAGTACCCATGGATTTTGAAAGGTTCCTATGGGGGATATTGAACATTGTAGCAGTGGGAATATGGCTACGGGTTTTGCATCTATTCTGGAAGGGTGTGGGGCCGCTCTGAGTTGGTGTGTCCTCGTCTGTGGGGATCTTGCTTCTGACGATGAGTTTGGCAAAGTTGGGGGGTTGTTTGAAGGCCAGAAAAGGGGGCTTGGTAAAGATTTCTCTCAAGATGTGATCCCCATCAAGTCTGGGTTGTAATTGTTTAATGATACCTCATATGGCTTCCAGTGTGGGGTGATAGGTGACAGCTAGGGGTGTGTGGTCAGTGGACTTTTTTTCTGTATTGAAGCAGGTTCTCTCGGGAAATTAGGATGACCCATTCCATGATGTGATCTAGTTCTCTGGTGGAGTGTCCTTATATGGTGAAGGTGGTTTTATATGTGTTAAAGTGTATATCCTGGACTTTCTCCTCAGAGCACGTTCTGTGGTATTTGAGTGCCTGGCTGTAGATACTAGATTTCTTGGTGTGTTTGGGGTGGTTGCTGGATCTGTGATGGTAAGTGTGGTGATGTGAGGGTTTCTTGTATATAGTTATCTGTGAAGTTTCTTGCAACACAAGTTAACTCCTTATGCTTACCTATCTGTTCCACCTGGTCTTTAGGTGTGACACACTGATTACCTTTCCCTTATCTAAAGAAGAGTACACCAAGTGTAAGCTCAAAAGCTTGTCTCTCTCACCATCAGAAGTTGGTCCAATAAAAGATATTACCTCCCACACCTTATCTTTCTTATTTATTCACAGGCACTTCTGTGACACACATCACTGTACTATCTGAGTACCAAAAGCCTGATACACTAGCAGGCTGAAATCCAATCTAATCCCAGTGACTGGGTTAGCCCCGTGAAAACCTTCGTAGCACACACTGTCATGTCACAGACCTGAGGATGGTCAGACCCTGTGCCTGTGGGGGCAAAGGAGATGTGTTCAGTACCTGAGCAAGAAGAGCTGCTGGAGGTAGGCCGGGGAAAGGGAGCTCACACCAATGTGTTTACTAACCCGATGAACAACCCCTGGATCCTGGCCCCTTCTTGCCTCTGTGCTGGGATTGTGGGGGTTTCTGGAGCCCTAGACCAGCAGTAGTGCCTATGCAGTCCTGCAGAGGGAAGGTGGTTTCCAACAAACATACAAGTTAGAGGCTTGGCGAGCTTTCCTTTTACCATCAGTAGGTGGGTGCTAGGCGTTGCCCTTTTTAGGGCTCTTCAGCCCATACTAAACCATTCAGTCTCGCTGGTTAGCATGCAGTAGGAGCACCACGGTTTGCCAGCGCTGCAAGGGAAGGCTTGCATTAACAACAACAACAACAGTGTATCCACGTCTTGTTAACAACAACAACAACAACACAGAACTTTTATGAAATATTCACAGCAGATTTTGTCAAAACCTTTTGTAAAAAGAAACAAACTAATTCTTGGCACTCAACTACTTGGGTTTCCATTAAGGCATTATTATGCCAATGTGTCTCAGAGTGGACTAGCCAAGCAGAGAGTACAGAACAGGGGCAATGCAAGTTCCCCCCATGCTGCCTTGCTGACATGGCAGGACTGCAGGGGTACAAATGGTTTCATTTTCTCAAAGAGGTGCTCAGCTTTTACGAGGTCAAGTAAAGCTGCATTAGACAGAGTGAAACTGTCATCCTAACTAAAGAAGGCTTCTACTTAGCTCCTTTGCATGACAAGTATTTCCTGCTGCACTGTTCCATTCTTCACACTCTACACTGTAGGCAGCCCTAGCCAGGGTCATCAAGTGAGTGCTACAACAGCTCCAGCCTGGGCAGCCAATCATGACAAGTTGTTTTACTATGAGCTGCATGATTGGTCACCCCCAGGGTCGGCTCCAGGGTTTTTGCCACCCCAAGCGGTGAAAAAAGAAGAAGCCGCGATTGCAATCGGCGGTAGCTCCACCGCGCTGCTTTCTTCTTTGGCGGCAAGTCCTTCCCTTCGAGAGGGACAAGGAACCCACCACCGAATTGCCGCCCAAGAGCCCAACGTGCCGCCCCTTCCCCTTGGCCACCCCAAGCAGCTGCTTGTTCTGCTGGTGCCTGGAGCCAGCCCTGGTCATCCCATCGACCCACATTAAAATCTCACTGCCTGGCTGAAGGTGGCTATAGGTGGGGGAGAAAGAACACCTGGCAGGAGCTATGCTGCTTCTCAAGCTCACTTGCCCCTATTAGAAAGCTTTTCCTACCTGCTCACACAGCAATGTTCAGACAGACAGGCCTGGCCATATGGTTTGTAACTGCTACATGTGATTTAAGTTCTGATAAATTAGGTCATTTGCATCCTATTTGCACTAGCCGGTTGTATTTTCTTTTCTCTACACTGGGTAATGTTAAGTTATTGTCTTGTCATGAGTACTCAGTGAGTTGGGCTCTTGTTTCAGCATCTTTTTCTTAGTGCTAGCAAGTTTTAATACATCGAGTGGAGAGAGGCTTCAATAGTAACACTGGTTCAAAGTTTGTTGGGAAAGGTGGTTGGTGTTTGGTTACTGGGAAATGAAGTTTACTCAGTACCACAAGATAAGCCCACTTATAGAAGTTTCCAGGAGTTGACTACCAGCAGCTCTAACTTAGTGTTAGTTGAATCTTGATTTGAATCAGATGGCCATGACAGGGGGGCAGAAAGGTTGTTTTAGTCTTGGGACCACATGTAGTATCTTGAGGTCACCTGGTTTTGCGTATAATTTGGTTCAAGGAATAGCCTACAGTAAGGGAAAGCAACAACAGTGTTCCTTTGCAGTAGTGGGTACTCTTATTCACGCTGATGTTTAAACCTTGTTACGTCTTTAACAAAGTGGTGGCCAATGGCCTATTTTCCCCTATAACTGTGGAAACAATGTTTTGTTAGTATTTGCCTGCTTTATAGCTTCTGTCTATGTGAACCATCTTTGTAAAATTAGATTTGCTCTTCTGTCTCTGAAATTAAATTTGGTCATGAATGTAAGGTAAGATGAATAATGGGATAGCTTTGATACATTCTGGAAGAACAATATTGACAATTGTTAACTTAAAAAACACAGCAACCATATGTTTAGTTCAACTTTTCAAAGTCTAATGATGAGTCTTTGTGGAATGATGATTCTTTTTCCGCTGGAGATTTTTTCCTGGGTAAAGGAAAAGTTAGATATACAAGAGAAAATCGTACCTTATGAGAACTACATTCTTCTCTCTTCTTAATTGCTGAATTTATTATGGGGAATGCTAGAGGCATCATGAACTAGAAAGAACGTTTTCAGAAAGTCTTGACGTTTTCTTGTATAAAGTCATACGTTACTAACAAATATCCTTCTTTAAATGTTAACAAGTACTCAAAATGAGAAAGCAGCACATAGCAAAGATGCAAAGAGAGAGCATGCTAAAACAAGAACTCAATGTTGTTCATTGTGTAGCTCACATTTTAATAAAGAGATTGGCGTGTGGGCCATCTTCCTTACTAATCACAATGACATGGATCTCCTGCTCCCCTTTCTATCATATAACATCCCGATGGCAATTGCTTACATGGAAAAGCAATAGGAAAGTATTTATGTATTTTTAGCTGCCTTTTTAAATGCAAGTCAGCAGGTGGAAATAGAGAGGAGAAAACAGGACCATGAGACCAGTCAGCTCTTTGTGGACCATTAGAATGTTCTCTATGGACCACATGGAATCAATCATATGGGGCTAAATTCTGCTCTCAATTACTCCAGAATTAGTACTAGTATAATTCCACTAGTGAGAGTTATTCCAGATTTATGCCAGTATTACAGATCAGAATATGATTCACTAAGTTCTACTGTTCATTTTATTCAGATCAGAAACTAATTTTTAACTTGGCCATATAGTTAGTTGGTTTTCGGTTTTAAAAGCCAAAGTAACTGTTTTCTCTCCAGGCCTCTTTGTAAGAGAAATCTCAGTCACATGAAACACATCATAGCCTGGCTGGTGACATACTACAACTCTTTAATGGCCTCAGCCAAAAATTCTGATACTGATACAGCAACATATAAGTATGATCTAAAAATAAAGAAATGATGCTTATGATGAGCATAAGATTAATTTATTTACAAATATTTCAGCCAGTTAACTTTTTAAAAGAGTTTTAAAGAGTCTAGAGTGAAAAAAACATAATAATGCAGAAATGTTAAACACAATGATGCTTTGCTGTACCTTGAAAGTGTTGCTAGTGTTGGCCTTTCCTTTCTGGAAGCTTCCCACATAACAATACATACACACCATAGTGCTGACAAAAGGTTAACATTTCATTAATGAATAATCTGTGACACATTAGGGTTTCAAGTATTACAGAGACATTAGATGTGAGGAGGAGGAAAGAGGGAGGTGGAAGAATTGTAAAAAGTTTAAAATCTACAGGGAACTAAACATCCTCACAAAAGGATCATACTATTAGTTCGGCAAAAAAAGCATTAGTTCTGAAAATTAATTATATATGTGTACAAGAGACTACTGATAATAGCGTTTTAGGGGTGGCATTAGTAAGGTAGGCAGAACTTTGATAATAAGAGGGGTTTAGTTATTTATATATTTTTCATTTAAAATAATCTCACTGACCTGAATTGTACTTTAAGAGTAAGTTCGATACTCTAAGTCCCTGCATCTGTGAAAAACTGAACATTTACAGTGTCCAGTTACTCCTGAATGACTCAGCTAACTGCACTTATACACATAACCTTTTAGAACTAAACCTCACCAGCCTAGAACAGTGTTATTATAACTAGTCAGTTATCTACAGTGTTTGACAGAGTCTTTATAGAAAGAGAAAAATGGCAGAAACTGCTTTACTTTTCCTCTGTGGACCGTCGGTAAAGAGACTCGCCCAAGTATTCTAGCCTCTCCCTCAGTTCAAGATCCTGGTACAAGCCTTTGGGAACCTTGTTCAGGCCGTAAAGCAATCCATACAAGCAGCCGGCAATAGATCCAGTGGCTGCGCTCTCACCTGTAAAATTAAACACAATTCTGTGCCGTTCTGTTGTCGTGAAAAATGCACTCTCCTTTGCAGATATATCACTACACAGAGAAGGAAGCTTTAAGCCACTACGGCAGAGATTTTTAGATATATATGGTGTGCCAAAGAGACTCTCAGAACAGTAGCTCTAGGGAGTTCACCAACCAAGTGGAATGTCAAACCTCCACAATGGATCATACTGCATAACGTACTCCTGGGGGAATTCTGCACCAACAAATTAAAAATTCTGCACACAACCTTCTAAAATTCTGCATATTTTATTTGTTAAAATAATGCAAAATAATCAGGCTGGTTTCAATTATTTTGGTAATTTATTTAAACTACAATACAATGGATGGAGAACAGGAGTGGGGAGCACTGGAGGAAATCTCAAAATCCCATGTGTGTGTAGTAGTAATGTAGCTAGTATTGACCCTTTACTTCTAGTTTTGTCAAAAAATATATGCAGCCATACGCTCAGTGTTACATCATAGGCAATTGAAGAGCAAGTGAGGGCTGGGGACTCAAACGCATAATTTATATTGGCTACTGACCATCTCCAGAAAGGTCACTAGCATCAGTTAATGGAGCACATTTTGACAGGAAATTAAAAAAATTTAGACAAGTTCTATTCTCTAAAGCACCATAAGCATTTATAAAGCCACACTGTCCTTTACAAGGGTGCAACAAACCATTGCAGTCAACCCAGGGCTAGATAGGAAGAGAAGCTACAGAAGAAACAACTAGATTGCAAGATCTTTAGGGCAGGGAATGTATCTTATTATTGTAATTAATAATTAAAAATCACATAATGGTTGTGTGTATATATCCATAGTATCTTGTGTTGAGATCCTGTTAACTCTCACAAAGCTAAGTAGGGATGGGCTGGGTCAGCACCTTAGACAGGGAGTCTCCATGGAATGTCTAGGTTGATTGTTGATGGCATCCTGCTGGGCTGAATCTGCAGTGTTGGTGATTCCGCATGAGGGTAGGGGACAGGGCACAGTGATGAAGGAGCTATCTTTGGCATGAGATGCAACACAAATATATTAGCCACTGTGACAGTCCCAGGCCAGTGGGGTACAGGAGTCTGTTAGAGGGCAAATATACTGGTCACTGGATGAGTAGTTTTCTGTTCCCTGAGTGACCAGAGCAGGGGCTGCACTACAGATCAGGAAGCTGCTAGAACCAATTAAGGCAGACAGGCTGATTAGAACACCTGCAGCCAATCAAGGCAGGCTAATCAGGGCACCTGGGTTTAAAAAGGAGCTCATTTCAGTTTGTGGTGGGTGTGTGAGGAGCTGGGAGCAAGAAGCTGAGAGTGAGAGGGTGTGCTGCTGGAGAACTAAGGAGTACAAGCATTATCAGACACCAGGAGGAAGATCCTGTGGTGAGAATAAAGAAGGTGTTTGGAGGAGGTCATGGGGAAGTAGCCCAGGGAGGTGTAGCTGTCACACAGCTGTTACAAGAGGCACTATAGACAGCTGCAATCCACAGGGCCCTGGGCTGGAACCCGGAGTAGAGGGTGGGCCCCGGTTCCCCCTAAACCTCCCAACTCCTGATCAGATACAGGAGGAGTTGATCCAGACTGTGGGTTCCACCAGAGGGGAAGATCACTAAGGCGTGCAAATCTGCCAATAAGCGCAGGACCCACCAAGGTAGAGGAGGAACTTTGTCACACGACTTGTGTTCCTTTAAAGAGCACATGGTGTTTTTTATAAGAGTAAGGATGTTAAACCAGACAAACTACTGCTCAAGTAATTACATACTACGGTACCTACCTGAAAACTCCCTGCAGTTTTAATTGCATTCAGTATTCTTTTTCTTCCCCCATCTTATACACTTGTGTTATTTGTCTGTGCATGGTTCTATAGCAGCCATCCCAGACAGAGGTTGCTGTATATAAGTGGTGGTAAAGTGAACCGTATACATAGATATCCTTAATCTACTTCTTGTTGTGA
Source organism: Gopherus flavomarginatus (assembly GCF_025201925.1). NCBI lineage: Eukaryota > Metazoa > Chordata > Testudines > Testudinidae > Gopherus > Gopherus flavomarginatus. The sequence continues at coordinate 258,976,897 of NC_066617.1, read as the reverse complement.
GGCTTAATTCGCTAATGTTTGTAAAGCACTTTTCGAGTCTTGAATGGCAGGTGCTATTGACATAATAACAACACTGATCGTGTGAAACTGATAAGGAATCAATAATAGGCAATATGGCAGATTTGATTTAGTCAGCATCTTTACTGCTGAGATGCCTTTTTCGTGACTTAAAGGTTGCATCTCATACAACAATGACCATTTTGCCATTTAAACTCTAGGGGATTCAAATACTTGACAGTAAAGGAACAAAAGGATTACTCACCCCCATGGAACATTGCTCGGTTGCAAAGTTCTGTCCAGTCACCACCACATCCTAAAAGAGCATCATATGCAATCATGGGAGCATCATGGCCTCTTCTTCCACCCCGTCCTTCAGAACTCCACCTCCTGTAAGTCTAAAAGAATAGCTGTCAAGTTGGTTGCAAAGCATTGCAAGTGCTCACCACCATTCACATGTAGAATGATATACTGTAAGACGCTTATACCCCAAGATGGTTGATAAGGACCTGCATTCAGGGGAAGCTCACTCCTATCTATTTGTGACATTTCATATGGAGCAGTGGAGGGGTTCCTCTGATCTTCCCGTTTACAAATGCAACCACAATATTAATTTGAGATGATATTTTTTCAAAGCCTCCTACCACTGACAAATTCCCTGGTTCCTCTGCTGAATAGTCCCCCCTAGAAGCAGCCCTGTCTCTCAGGGACAGGCAGAGACTTTAATGCCAACAGTCATGTAGGCCAGAAGGAAACAAAATACTTGTAACTACTCTGCAGGCTGGATCAGGAGCAATGGTCTCTAGAATTCAACTGAGCCAGGAATTTCAAGAAGCTCATCAAGTCAGAGTCTCATTTCACATCTTAAAAGTTCACACTCATAGAAATTAGAGGTGGAAAAGATTTATTAGGTTGTCTTGGTCTCCTCTCAGACAATGAGGAATTGTTCTCCATTCCCCCTACCAAATATTCTCAAATGTTATGTCCAGCCCAGTTTTAAATGTCTTTAATGTGTCTTCTTCCACATTTGTCCAAATGTCTCCCCTTCTAGACATTTTATTTCAAATCACTCTTTCTCACCTTGTCCTGCCAGGCCTCCCTTTCTCTCAGAGACTGCTCAGAACAACAATATTGAAAATGAACTTCAAATACAAGAGGCAGAATACTTCCTCAGCAACAAAAAACCCTGGGCATTGTGCACTGGCCCACCAAACAAGCCCTATAATAGGTGCATCCAGACTTTACCATTTTTACCTGCCCCAATTTCCAAACCACATCCAAAGTGCATCTGTTATGCTTATACTAAAAACATCATTTTGATTAAAGATTGGCCCGCAAGCCAGTTTTTTATCCCTTTAACATATGAAATACAATACAGCAATTTGAGTTGTACTTCCTTCAACTAGGGCTGAATTTGGCCCTGAGCTTTATGGTGTCCTGAGGACTGTGTTGGAACTGCAAGCTATTGTGTTAAGAGCAGTGTGTGTGTATTTGTCTGTCTGTCCCTAGTTCCATGTGCAGACTAGTGGGCTCTGCAGCAAAGAATGGGAGCATTCAGCAGAGTCAGTGTGCAGACTGTCAGCTAGAGTAAGGTGAGATGAGCTGTACCGCTCTGCTTAGGGATCAGCCAGTTTTGTTTCTCTCTGTTTTGGAGTTCTTGTGTGTTCTGAGAAATAAAGTAGTGTTACACTGCAACCTTCAAGCTGGAGTATTATATATTTTATCTAACTTCTCTGTTTGTATGCTATGAAAATAATTTTAATTTAAGCTTTATATATTTATATACTGTGCACCCACACATAAACCAAAGGGGGAGGCTCTCAGGCTAGACTGCAGCATCACTTTCTCCTTACTTTCATGTTTGCAAACAACAGGCAGCGCCCATCTGTTTCTGCTGTCATCTTACACAAGTAGATTGTAAGGCCTTAATTCTGCAACCCTTATTCACATGAAGCAGCATTGATTTACACATAAAGTCCCATTGGGATTACTTGCATCAGTGCTATTCTGGATCGGGCTGCAGACATATGTCTCAAGTATCCTTTACTTTAAAAGTTGTCACTCATTTTAGTTCTGACAATACCTCCAGATTTGGTGTCCCCTAGCTTTGTTGACAATTGTTTATCTCAGAAATAAAGAATCTTGAAATTGAGACTATAGAAAGTTATTGACACTCAGGAATCAAACCCCAACATTTTAAGCTTCTTGTATGAACCCTTTTTCAGTCCCCCTCATTTTGGGTCTTCGTCACACATTGCTTCCAACATTTGAGTCTCAATATCTTGAGAGCTATGATTGAAGAATCAAGTCTTAAAATGAGAGTGAGCTGCAGTGTCTATTTGTGCAGGTTATTTAACACACAGTTAAAGAGTCAAACTCACATTTACTGCAAGATGATTTGTTCTGATTGTGCCCACTGCCTGTTTCTTGTCCAGACAGTCAGGCAGAGTTAACTTATCTTTCATTGCCCCAAATTTCTGGGTATCTAGACGTGGCAGTCAATTTTATAGAATGTACTGTATATTCCTTGTTAATCTGAAGATTATTTATTTTTATAAATAAAAATGGTCTTTGCAAATATATTCCAATAAATAAAATCTGGCTATGTCTGCCTAATATTCAATGCTCCTGTAGTTTTTGTGTGCATGCTTAAATGACAGATTCACACATGATTTTAGAGGCCTGTTTGAAAATTTAGCCCTGGACATTTCTCTTTATTGTTGCAATACAGAAGGAGTTCCATGCGCAACTGATAAAGTGAAAGGAATGCAGGGAAGAGCTCCAAAAAGGATCAAAGTGCAGTTCTACTTTGAAAAGAGGCTGTGAAAGTGGCACAGTGCGGGTTCCATGTGTTTCCCACTCAGCGACTGCAGATCCAATGTGCTCAGTTTATAAGTAAAAAGATGTATTTTCCAACTGTCAGTCCTGCAGACAGCCAAGGCGCTGCAAGTCAAGCAAGGGTCTTTCCTTCTTGTGCATCATCAATAACAAAAGCTCTACCTGCCAAAGTGGTCACACAAGTGTAAGTAGAATTTGGTCCTTGTAACTGGAATTTAGTCAACTATTCTGTTGATAATGAATGAGGAGGAATGTTATTCAGTTCAGCCTCTCGTATCGTAGTTGTATTGACACTAGTAGCAGCAAAAATTAGTAAACTTATTGTCACTAAAGTAAGAAAATATGACTGAATACACACAGGGAGCAGAGCTATTAAGTGAGCAGGTGCCGTCTTATTATCTACTATGGGTATTTCATTATCATCCATGGGTGCCCTCTGTCATATATAAGAGCACCAAAAAGTTTACAGAGCACCCCAGGTTAGTCATTTTTCAGAACAGAACCAAGCTCTAAGGCAGGGGTGGCCAACCTGAGCTTGAGAAGGAACCAGAATTTATCAATGTACATCTCCAAAGAGCCACTGCAACACGTCAGCAGCCCCACATCAGCTCCCCACACACCCCCGCTCCCAGCCCCTCCCACCCACCAGCAGCCCCGTCGATCAGCACCTCCCCCTCCCTCCCTGCACCTCCTGATCAACTGCTTTGTGGCATGAAGGAGGCTCAGAGGGGGAATGGGAGGAGCGATGGCATGGCAGGCTCAGGGGAGGGGGCGGGAAGGGGGGGAGTGGAGGCAGGGCCTGTGGCAGAGCCAGGGTTAAGCAGTGAGCGCACACACACACACACGAGCACATTGGAAAGTTGGTGCCTATACAAGGAGCCACATATTAACTTCTGAAGAGCCACATGTGGCTCTGGAGCCACAGGTTGGCCAGCCCTGCTGCTCTAAAGGACTAGAAGAACTGATATATGGGGAAAGTTGAAAATAATTTCATATTTATTGCCAGGCTGCTAAGTAAGTTGGAAACATGAGAACTATCTTCAAATATGGGAAAGTCATAAACACCAAGGAAGAAGAGGAATTTATTTAGCTTGGTTCAGGGAGCAATAACTAAAAGTAATGGGATTAAATTAAAAACAATGTAGACTACAAAATAAAGTACCCTGGGAAGTGGTGAAACCTCATCTCTTGAGATACTTAAAACAAGACTGGACAAAACTAGTGTGGGAATCAATTCTGTATTGACCAGGGAATGGACTAGGTTGAGGATTTTCAAAGAGCCTTGAGAGAGTTAGGTGCCCAACTCCCACGTTAATTTCTATGAGAGCTGGTCATGCATTTCCTTTAGGGACCTTTGAAAATTCCAGCCTAGATCTCTGAGTAGGTCTTTTCCATCTTTAATAGCCATGATTCACTGCAATTTGCTTCTCAATTTCACACTTCTCTAGATGTTTATACATCTGGCCAGCTTGACTTGTATTGTATTTCTTCCTGTAATGCGTTATACTGGCCCTTTAAAGAAAAGAGAAATCATGTTGGGGGATGGGAGAGCAAGGTCCAGGCTATTCTGTTCCCCTTTCCTCCCGATTCTTCTTTTCCTTAAAGTGCCAATATACGCTGTTTCACTCCCATTCCATGACTATCGCTTAGAACCTTATTCCTGATTCATCTGTAACCATTTCTTGTATTAACTCACCATGTTAAGTAAAGATGGAATGATTTTTCTTGTCAGTAAATAAGCAAAAACCCTTTTCAGATGAACCCCCATCCTATGGGGCAGCAAAGACATTTAATCTCGGATTATCTCTCTGGAAATGTCTGTTAGTAATGAGATTTTCTGAGCTCTTCTTGAAGTTACATTTGCAGATTTTTACCTTTTCTCTCTCCTCAGCATCATAATTATCAGGAAAGACGGGTTTATTCTGATTATCTTCAGTGATTTCTCTCTCCTCCAAATAAAACTGCCATTTGGCTTCAAAGTAAAACCAGTGCTCCTGATATTCTGAATGCAAAACAAATGAATGGTGTAATATTTCATCTTGACATGACTTTCAGGTGCACTTAGATAGCTTTTAAAGAAAGAACAAAACAGGGTTTTTCCAGTAAAATCTTGTATTCTACAGGAATGCAACTTAAATAATTCACACACTCTCAAGCAGGATCAAACTGCATGTTCTATTTGATTATATCAATGGAACAGGTAATAGGAAGGCAGGAAAAATGAATATGAAAAGAAAGAAAGAAAATTAAAAATGGTAAGAACTGCAGAATTATCTTAAAAACATCCAACAAACTGGAAATACAGCCTGATATGAGACTGAGACAGTGCAACTTTCATCTGAAACAAACAGTATAAAAGAAAAAGATAAACGTGAATTACAGGGGAGAAAAAATAGTCTATGCCTTTGTTTGTTGGTGTTCCTTTATAGCAAATCACGAATACAAACGTTTATTTTTGTTTGGTTGAGTTTCTTTAAAACAAAACAATTTGGTGGGAGAGGTGTGCTTTTTTACCTTAGAAATATGAGGACTGTCAAGTCTTACCTTCCCTGGTTTTGCAGGAGGACTCAGAGATGTGGACTAGAGAGCTTTTCTCCCAATTGTTTGAATGAAACAGGTGTTGAAGATACCAAACAAAATACAAAATGTTTTATACAGCCTGAATATAAATCACATTCCATCTCAATTATTCAGATTTTATATGTAAGATTTCTCTAGTGTCTTCAACTTACTAGTTCTTCAGTCATCCATAGAATCTTCCAGGAAAAACTGGGTGAACAAAGATCAGAACTTGCAAAACAAACAAAACAGGACGAGAAACCCTTCAGGCCATCTTTATATATCACCTACTTTTTTTTCAGTCAGTGAGAAAAAACAGTGAATCTTGAAATCTGCAAACATACATGCTTAACTTTCTGTATATGAGTAGTCCCATTATCTTCAATGGGATCAGGGCCGCCCAGAGGGGGAGGCAAGTGGGACAATTAGGCCCGGGCCCTGCAGGGGCCCCCATGAGAGTTTTTCGGGGCCCCTGGAGAAGGGTCCTTCACTCGCTCTGGGGGCCCCAGAAATCTCTTGAGGGGCCCAGTCCCCCAGAGCTTCTTCTGCTCTGGGTCTTCAGCGGCGGGGGGTCCTTCTGCCCTTGTGAAAGGCCCCCTTGCCACTGACTTACCACTGAAGTGGGACCCGCCGCCGAGGTGCCGGGTCTTCGGAGGTAATTCGGCTGTGGGGGGCCTCCGTCGCGGGTCTTCAGGGCACTTTGGCAGTGGGTCCCAGAGCGGAAGGACCCCCTGCTGCTGAATTACCACCGAAGCAGGGGCCCCCTGCCATCGAAGACCCCAGGCCCCCTGAATCCTCTGGGCAGCCCTGAATGAGATTACTGATGTCCTTGATTCAGCAAAGCACTTAAATATCTTACCTTGCTTACCTTTTAAGCAAGTGCTTAAGTCAATCCTATTCACTAAAACATTTAAACATACACTAAAGTCTTATTGACTTCAGTGGGCATACTCATGTGTAAAGTCAAGCACATGAGTATTTATTTGCAGGATTCAGACCAAGAGGGGAAAGGTGGAAAAAAGGAATAGGAGGCAGAGATTACTAGGGGTAAGAATTCAAAAAGCAGTAAGATGGAGAAGGCCATTAAATAAGCCATTGGAAGGTTGGCACTTCAGTACAGGAGTATGATTGCAGGTGTGTTCAGCATCACTGCTTCTCCAAATTAAATACAAAATAAGTCTGAATTCTGTTTTCTAATACCTTCCCCTTCAACCATGGTGACAACCAGGGAACTGACTTCCCAGGGGAAGAAAAGAGGGTCGGAACCCAAACCAATAAGCAACTGAATCAAATGATTGTATATGATATTACTGTATTATGAAAGTGTATCAAATAAGGTATCGTATTAAAACTGATGACATGCTGGTCATGAATATCACTGTGTGATGTCTGTACCCATGGTGTGTAAAGAGATAAGTACATGCTCTGGAAATATGTTCCTAAAATATGTTGTGGAGAGAGCTGATAAACAAGCCTGCCTTAGACAAAGGAATGCGGATTTATATGTGTGGATCAAGCTTTGTAAGCAAGAGGACAATTAAAGTACATTTACATGTAAGATAAACAAAGCCACCCAGCTAACTAGCAGAAAACAGCCTGCTGAGCACACTGGGAGACAGAGTCTGCACCCCTAGCAATTTTTCCTGGCTCAAGACATTGCACTTTGGGGAAATATAAAAGGAGCACAAAAAGATATTCTAGTTATCCATCACTTAGGGAACAAAGAGGACAGCACCCTAAGATTTTGTGAAAGTAGGGTCCTCTGGCCTGGAGAGCTAGAGTTTCTGGTAGCCTGATTTAAGTGAGAAAACTGGTTAGGCAAAGATAACCTGCTAAAATTAAGTTTTAATCACTAGAAAGCATGTTTTATTTTGTTTTGTTTGCAATCACACTTGCCTCCCTTTTCTCTTGCTTAGTATTACCTAAATCTCTGTTCTTTATTAATAATCGTATTCTTAGTTTTACTATAAACCATCTTAGTGCTGTTATTTTGAAGTAGAGTGAGTGCTCAGTGAACTTAACAGGCTGGTGTGTGCCCTGTCTCTTTGGAGGCAGCGGATTTAGTCATTTCTCTGAGTGTCCAGTGAGAGGCACTGGACACTGCAGAGAGATATCTTGGGCGGAGGTCGGGAACAGGGGTTCACTGATTGTTACCTACAAGGCAAGGTTCAGACTGGCAAAGTCTCTAGAAGTTTGCTGGTGAGGCAAACAGATGGGTGTGGCAAGGAGCTGGCATAGGAGCTGGCATACAGTCTAATCTCCAGCAAAGCTCATTTCTGGTTCTGGTTTCCTTGAGGAGAGTGTCACAAACACTCAGACCTGACAGAAAATTAACAACTGTGCATACACGGTAGTCACTTTTCTAAATGAAGCAATTTGGTTCTTTCTTTTTCTTTCCTTTTTTTCCTCTTCCAAAAAAGCTAAGCAAGTGCTCCCCATTAGAGATTAATATCCTGAAAACACTTCATCTTCATATATCAAAAAACAAAAGCAGTTTTTGTTTACTCTGATATTTTCTACATGATGGTAGCTCTCCCACCCTGCACTTCCCAGCAGAGGGGGTGAAGGAATAATGATAGTAGAGTCTATCGCACTTCTGATGCTGCAGCAGTTGTCACAGATCCCTGGGGAGCAGGAGAGAATCCAACCCTGCAACAGAGTTCCCTTACACCCATATCAAGACCCGGGGTTCATAGAATCATAGAATATCAGGGTTGGAAAGGACCTCCGAAGATCATCTAGTCCAACCCCCTGCTCAAAGCAGGACCAATCCTCAACTAAATCATCCCAGCCAGGGCTTTGTCAAGCCTGACAGTAAAAATCTCTAAGGAAGGAGATTCCACCATCTCCCTACGTAACCCATTTCAGTGCTTCACCACCCTCCTAGTGAAAAAGTTTTTCCTAATATCCAAACTAAACCTCCCCCACTGCAACTTGAGACCATTACTCCTTGTTCTGTCTTCTGCTACCACTGAGAACAGTCTCGATTCATCCTCTTTGGAATCCCCTTTCAGGTAGTTGAAAGCAGCTATCAAATCCCACCTCATTCTTCTCTTTTGCAGACTAAACAATCTCAGTTCCATCAGCCTCCCCTCATAAGTCATGTGCTCCAGACCCCTAATCATTTTTGTTGCCCTCCGCTGGACTCTTTCCAATTTTTCCACATCCTTCTTGTAGTGTGGGGCCCAAAACCGGACACAATACTCCAGATGAGGCCTCACCAATGTCGAATAGAGGGGAATGATCATGTCTCTCAATCTGCTGGCAAACGGCAAGATTTTGCCCAGGTGCAGGACCTGGAGAAGCCCAACACAGAGAGGGTTCAGTTGGCACTTGCTGACCTTGGCCATCCTTAACACCACAAGTGGTACCATGCTGAACACACAACGAGGTACTTTCATTCTGCTACAGGGAGCCCAGGCAGCAGTTGATTAGTATCTTAAAAGAAATTCTATGTTCAAAAAAGCAGAGTGAAAATGTCTACCTACATCTTAAAACACATGAGAGTATTTTAAGAGGAAAAAAAGTCCTGGTTTAACTAAACCACCACACACAATTCATTTGATCATCTTGTGATTTTAAAACTGGCTTAAAAACTCAAAGGATCTAGCAATAATCTCTGCTTTTCTGTTGCACTCACCAGCATAGTACCCTGGTGCTAAAAACATAAATGATTTCCCCCTCACAACACTGCTGTAAGGGAGGGAAGTATTATTATCCCCATTTTACAGATGGAGGATGTGAGGAACAAAGTAGTTAAGTGATTTTCCCAGTCCTATGGAAAATCTGTAGCAAAGCCAGAAATTAAACCCACCCCTCCCAAAGTCCTGTGCCTGAACCACTAACCATCCTTCCTGTCTTTTGGCCCAGATTTTCAACCCTTACTGGTGTTGAGTACTTACTTGCATTCCAGGAGTAGTCATACTGAAGTCAATGGACCACAAATGAAAGTGTAACTTAGTGAGAGCAACAGACCTTTTGGGATTAAATGGGTCTCATTGTCTTTGTGACAGAAACAGAAATGGTTTTCTAAAAATGTAGGGCTTTGTTCAGCAGAAATTCTCTTCAGTGCATCTCGGCAGCCAAGGGTCTCGAGCCTGAGGTGGGAGATTTTTTCCCCCTTCCAAAATAGCCCCAGCTCCACAATGCCATTATTATACAGTGCATTCTTCAGGAGTCCCACATATCTTTACACATCTGTGGGTTCACCCTGGTGGAGTGACAGGATCCTTCTGTAAAGTCAGTCAAAGAGAGACCTATATATACTAATCCTGCACCTGCTGCTCTTAGGTCTAGTCTATAAAAAAAACCAAACAAACTTAGAGCAGAAGAGGCTGCAGTAAATGAATTCAGTGTGTTCCAGAAAAACTTCTTGCTTGTCCACAATTTTTTGAGCTGCAACTTTATCTCGCAAATAAATCTTAGTTCTTGGATGCTCCTAGTAAAGATTTGTATGTAGTCTAATCATCACATTCTCCAGGCCCCTATAACTCTTCAGAACAGATGGAAAAAACATTTCATAGGTAACATTTTTGGGGACACATCAAAGTGACTTTGGAAGTGAATTAAGTTAAATCAAATTAAGGACACTTTAATTCTGAGCAAAAGCATCTACACAGGAATTTAATGTGGTTTAACTAATCCTCTTTAAATTCACTCATTTAGCTACTTACAATTAACTTTCCCAAATGTCCTCCTGTAGACAAGCTCCTATAGACATTTGTTCACATGAGGATAACAAAACTACAAGACAGTGATCCTAGGCAAACAGGCACTAAAAAGCTGTTGTGTATAAGATGCACTAACATTATCTATCTCAGGAGTCCTATTTCACTCAACTGTTTTGAACAATGAGTACAACAGAACATATCCCAAATGTTTGCACGGAATAGCAACAGCCAGATTTGAACATACAGACAAAGGATGAATTAACTGTTCTCTAAATATATGCATCATCAGCTGCGTTATGGCTTCCATTGGCAAAATGAGGAGTGTCTACTGCATGGAAAAAGTTGTACTGATCACTTGGGTCTCTTCTACTGTACCATTTGATGGAAGGCAGCTGAAACAGCTTAAATCTCAGCATACATGCTTTGCAAATGATTTGCTGACAAACATTCTTCCTAGCTTGTAATGACATTGGAAGACTCCCTACAAAATAAATCTGTGCAGTTTAGCATTATAATTATTGTTTTGTCTGTTTATATAGTGCCATTAGTGTGCTAGGCAACTTGCAAGACATATGAAAACAAGGTCCCTACCCTGAAGAGTTTGCAGTCTGATGTGCAGACAATGTGGAAAGACAACATGTAAGCACAGGAGATGATGGGAACTAACAAAACTGGCACGATTGAGCAGTGAAGTTTAATGGGTGTCTTTACAGGTGATTGGTTTTTAAAAAAAAATAGTTTTAGTTTAGGAGTGTTACCTGCCATGTGTCGAATGGTCTTTTTGCAATATTCTTCAGCCATTGGGACCACCTTCATCATTTCCCTTCCCCACTGCACAAGTGGTTTTCCTTGTATTGCATATGATACAAACAAAGCTGTACAAAAGGACCCTAAAAAGCCTAGAATTAACATATAATATTAATAATTACTAACATGTGATCTACATTTCTACTGTAATAAATAAATAAAATAATAATAATAATAATAGACATCTTTGGCATAGCTTCAGGAAAATCATTACTAGCTGTGTCATATCTCTAGGATGGTTTAACAAATCCATGTGACCTATGTCTTTCTGTTTAACGGGCTGACACTTGGTATGTCAGGACTCTTGGCTGAAGCACACTGCTCACTGGATGACGACTTATTTCACATATGAGGGAGATTCTGTTCTCAATGGTATAACATGACAGCAAATAATGCAGACATCCAAAATAAATATCATGTGTTCATATGATACTTAAAATCTTTTAACTCAAGTCACATGGAACAACTGACATGGACCGAGTAATTCAGTTATACTCTAAATTACTTTGTTTACAAAATCATTCAGCTTGCAGACTGATTAGGATTTTAGATGTAATATTGTTTCTTGCTCATTTTACTCTGAGTAATTAAGTCATTTCTTCAGAGACGTTATGCACACTACCATGTTCTGTACTTCAGGTTTCTTCCTATTTTGTTTTGGGATCTAACTGCCCTCAATAGGAAGCTGTGCAAGTAGTCTATAGTGTATATTTGCAGGTTGCGGATCACAGAATTTCACTGTGTTCCAGATAATATTTTCTTTTAAGAGACACTCGCAATATTGGCTGAGTTAGAAAATTACTTGCATGTTTTTCTTATATCTACTTGTGAAATTTTTGAGCTTTTTTTCAAATACAGCAAAAAATACCAAGTGCAAACTTTAAAATAAAGCTAAGAAACCAGCTCAGTAGTTGTAGACACTAAAACCCCTAATGCAAAACACTGGAACATGTGCTTAACTTCAAGCATATGAATCAATGGTACTGCTCACATGCTTAAAGTTAAGCACTGGCCTAAGTGTCTTGCTGGATCAGGGCCTTACTCCTTATAGGAACATCTCCAACATTTTGGCCATTCAATCTTTTTAGCATCTAAAGGTGTCGGACTATGCCATAATTCTGTTTCTCTCCACAGAATGAATTTTCCTGAGAGCATGGTCAAAGAGCAAAGGTGCAATAAGAAGTATGCCACTCACTGGTGGGGACTGTGTGTTTGTTAAAGACATGGTCATCATGAAACATCCAGATAAAACAGTACAAAATGCAACTACAGTAGTTGCATTAAGTTAGGAATACAATAATAAAGCACATATGTGATTTGTGATCTTAAATATTTTGTTGGTGGCACTAGATTTATTAAATACAGACATGTGCTATAGGGAAATAAGTTTGCTGATAGAGTAATGCTAGTCTTCAAGGGTAAAAAGTAAAGTATTTTATGAACTTACAGCTCCAAATGAAACCATTACACCTGTTCCATGTTGCAGTTCATTGTGTGTTTCTTTACTACTGTGTAAGTACCACATAAATATAAACATGAACCTTCAGAACACAAACAAACTAATTTTTTTAAATTTCTTCCTAAAACATGTGGATTTGGAAACATCTTGATGTCCAGATTTGCTTCTCTTCACATCTATAGCTAACATAATCTGATGGGGCAAGACCCCATAAAAGAAAAACAGTATCTTCTGAAGGATAAACCTACGTGTTCACAGGATCATCTGGATAAATGTGAAATTGTTACACAGTAATTTGAGCAGGATAGTAACATGCAAATTCTTCAGTCATTACAAGTGATGTTTAAGGAGTCTTCCACCCAACAGCTGAGGGTGCTAGGTATTGAACAAATACCCCATGGAAGGCAAGGCTCAAGCCAGGATTTAGCGATCTGCAGATACAGCAGTAGTTCAACCAAGTGAGCTAACAGGACCTGTGCTAGTCTGTTCTAAATTGATAATCAGTCATACATATCATAGGCAAATAATTTTATTCCAGTGGATGTTACCTGTAGGGTGATTATGAGTCATTCGTCCACACTCGATGCTCACTTCAATAAGAGTTTCTAGCCTCTCAGGCTTCCAGTATTTCATCCCTAAACACATGGCTTTTGTAGCGGCTCCAAATCCAGAACCTACATTAAAAAATGTTACGGGCTTTAAAAAGGAAATAATTATACGCAAAATGTAGAATGCCATCAAAAACAAGCATATTTTGTTAATTCTAATAACATTTAGGGAACGGAGAGCTAACAGTCAAACGGTACCACAGTTTTCATAGCCTCACACATGGATTTTTGCCTCCACATGTGGGAACCTCATTACAATTGTCACTAAAAGTCCTGTAAGGAACACTGTAGGTGCACAAAAATAAGTGTTCTTCCTTTTCCCTCATTTAACTCAAAAACTTCTGAAATCATTGATCAGTCTTGGGTGACACTGGAGTTGCTTTGCTTTTTCCTGACGCCAATATTGAACATAATGGTAGAACAAACAGACAAGCTCAAAAAACATAGTGGAAAGCAAATCTTTCAAATTGTTTGTTTACAGGACCTGATTTTTCAGAGTACTTTTGTAGCTTTGAATATGCTCCGTCACAGTACCCATTACATCAATGAGCACTCAGCACTTCTCCAAATTTGACCCCAGAAGTCTCAGATTGGGCACCCAGAATTTGAGGAACACACAATTAATAAACACCATGAAAGTTCCAGTTTAAGTGATTTGTCCAGCATAAACTGGCAGGCAGATTCATCAGCCTGGGGAGCACCGAAAAGGCCAAACGCTCGAGTTTAGTTCTCTACTTTTTAACTTGGGCAGGCTTTAACCAGAACATGCTCAAAGTCATACACCACACATACTAAGAGACCTTTCCACCTTTTGCAGGCTGGGAAAGAAGAAGACATATAATTTTCCCTTCTGCTACTGTAAACACCCACACTATAGCTTCCCTGACGACTGGTCTCTTCTGTCTGCAGCTCTTACCTAAGAGGCAGGAAACCTTATACCTTAAACACCACATCAGAATATACATGCACGGAGATTGCATGGGCAACCTGAATTCTGGCATTTCCTAACTTTTGAGTGCTTTACTTTGCAACCTTAATGTTCTTCTAACATGGTTTTTTTTATATATATAGTTTCCTAAATTCTAAAAAAAGCAAAGTCCATCATGTCGAATCATATTGACCCCATCACCAGATGTGAAACCTTTAGAACCACATGAAACTGTTTTACCACTTGAACTAGCAGATGACGGTAGTAGATTGTAATCCTCTATGTGGATCAGCCACTAAAGGGGATAAGGCAAACACTTTCCTTGGTGAGTTTCATATCTTTTTTCCAGACAAGAGCAATGTTGAGACTCAAATATGCTGAGTTCTCTTCCAGGTTCTGGAAGGGAATATATGCTCTAGTGGTTTTAGACTCTTTTGCTCTGTCCCATAGGATTGTGCCCCTTTGTTCCAGTCCCCCTCTGTTTTTCACTCTTCTACATTCACATCAAGCTGTTTCCTTCTTCTCCTTCAAACTGACATAGGCACCAGTCGGGGGAACATTGAGACCATGGAGGAGAGAGTCTCCCTCATCTCACTTCCATTCCCTAGTGCCATGATGGCCTCTAGCAGCTGCGTGGTGTAACTGCAGGACAAGACCCCCTCAGTGCCTGCAGCCCTGGCCTAGAGCATGCTCAGTGCAGAGCGAAACTTGGAGAATTTAGCTGCCAAACTCTAATAAGACTCTCCATTTGGATGTATTGGCACAATAACAGCAAAAGGTACACCTCTGATACCAGGGTGACCCACCTGTCAAATTTTAAGTCTTTGGTCCAGAGCATGGAGGGACCAGAGCTTCTTAATTAAATGGGTATGAGAATTATTTTTAACACTGGCAAAACAACATATTTCCCTATAACGTCTTAGAAACAGCTGAGCCATGTTTGTTGAAGCCTTAAAAAAAAATTCAGCCCAAGGCAAATGCCCAGCCTGGAAATTTTCAGCCTGAACAATTAAAGTTTTGCAAAGTTCTGAGTCACTGAAAACAGGGTCGTACAATGGAAAACATTAGGCAACATTAACTACAAGTGTCACTGCCAGTTCAGCCTATAATACTAGAATCGCTTCATCCCTTCATGTAATACAGCTGCCTGTGAAACAGAATATGGCCATTATTTGACAGTGTACAGCAACAGTACACAACAGTTTATCACAAGAAGTAACTAGGATGACTGTATCCAGAGGAAACTGAGCACACTAAATTTATGTAGGCAGTATGTAGTTACCCACTCTGCAATTTGCCCCATGACATGGAAGCTGACATACCAACTTTGGCAAAAGTGAGACACTCTAGAATGACCACAAGAAATCAAGAATTTGGTTCTAACCTTATCTGCAAGATTAATCCGATCATCAGACTTTCAGTTCTACTGGAATCTTCTAATTGCATGAAGAAACTTGGAGCCTTGGGTATAGGTAATCCCTCACCTCAATTAAATTTTGCTCTGCTCTCAAGATTAAAAAAAATCCTTCTTGAAATATACAGATCAGCATTTCTTAGAATAGTTGGGCAAATCACAAGATGGAGCAGGGGGGACAAAAAATTTAACTGGCTTCAAGACCAGGCTTGATAAGTTTATGGAGGGGATCGTGTCATGAGACTGCCTACAGTTGCATCTAGTTGATCTGTGACTGTTAACCGCAAATATCGCCAATGGCTAGTGATGGGACACAAGATGGGGACGGCTCTGAGTTACTACAGAGAATTCTTTCCTAGTGTTTGACTGGTGGGTCTTGCCCACATGCTCAGGGTCTAACTGATAACCATATTTGAGTTTGGGAAGGAATTTTCCTCTGGGTCAGATTGGAAGAGACCCTGGAGGTGTTTCGCCTTCCTCTGCAGCATGGGGCATGGGTCACTTGCAGGTTTAAACTAGTGTAATGGTGGATTCTCTGTAACTTGAAGTCTTTAAACCAGGATTTGAGGACTTCAGTAACGCAGCCAGAGGTTAGAGATCTGTTACAGGAATGAGTGGGCAAGGTCCTGTGGCCTGCAATGTGCAGGAGATCAGACTATCATGATGGTCTCTTTTGAATTCTAGCTTAAGGCATCCTAAGAACCATACTTCCAGCATGAGAAAAAGAAGAAGGGGAAGGCTGAGAAGAATAGATAAGAACCCAAAGAGCTAATTAAATTATGTAACCGTGGTACTCTGTTTCTAGAGGTACACCTCTACCCCATTGTAACGCCACCTGATATAACACAAATTTGGATATAATACGATAAAGCAGTGCTCTGGGAGGAGTGGGGCTGCACACTCCAGAGGATCAAATCAAGTTAGATATAACACGGTTTCACCTATAATGTGGTAAGATTTTTCGGCTCCCGAGGACAGCGTTATATCGAGGTAGAGGTGTATATATAACTTTCTCAGGGCCACACATGCAGTCTCCCACTGATTGAATTGCCTCAGACTTGGCTTAAAATCAGCCAGAGTATGCACAGTGCCCATCACAGGGACATTGCCAAGTCCCTGACACACAAGAGGAGTAAATGGATTGGAGTTGCCAGATTGCTTTCCTTGCCTCCCAGCAGCTATGTTGAGGGACTGAACATGTGAGAGAGGAGCTATTCCTGCTGAAGAGCGTTGGCTGCAGAAGAGGGGGGAAAAACAATGATAGCATTGCACTGCAATATTTTGGTCCTGATATTGCATCAATATTTGATGCTGTTGAGTGGTGTTGGTGCAGAGTCATATCACAGTGATACAGTATCATATCAACCCAGTGAGATGTCTGGATACTGTAGTACATTTTAGTGACTGTGACTATTTCATTTGATTTTAAAGTGGCTCTCTGGTTTCTTCAAGGCTAAACTGTATGTATATGTGTGTATATATTACTAAATGTATAGTACATTTAACCTTGAAGAACCAGAGAGTCACAAATTAAATAGTCACAGAGAGCCTCAAATATATATTATGTATATACACAAATCTCTCTGTGTGTGAGAGAGAACAATACTGAAGGATGGTAGGATTATCAGTGAAGAAAAAATTGGTCTTTGGAGTTTAATGTTATATCTACCTGAATGAAGGTAACATAATAAGATCTTTCTTTTTCCTCCAAAGAAGAGTTACACTGAAAAGGTTATCTACCTATAGGGTGACCAGATGTCTTGTTTTTAAAGGGACAGTCCCATATTTAATCCCTTCTGCAGGTGTCTCAACTTCTTCTTAAAAATGGTCAAATTGTCCGGTATTTTCTGTCTCCACCCCATGAGTACTGGCAGGTTCTGCTGCTGGCTGGATCCCTGCTCGCCAGCCACCCGCTCTCCACCAGTGAGTGGTGGTGGTGGTGGGGATGTCCAGTGCCCAACGATGGGGGTGGGTGTGCAAGGCTGGTGGCAGGCCAAAGCTGCAGCATGTGGAGGTGGCTGCTCCCCCTGCTGCATGCCAGCTCTCAGCCAACAGGGTCCTATTTCTGGACAACACTGGCTGCGTGCTGTGAGCTGCAGAGGGTGGTGAGTGTGGGCAGGTGCCAGGTAGTGGCTGGTTACATGTTGCCTCTGCTGCCCACCCATTGGCCCTTTACAGGCTCCCCCTCTCAATGTCTTTTCTCTGCTTTGCCCCTTCACCCCCCACTGCTCCTCTATATCCCCCTAGGCGGGACGCTTCCTGCTTCCAGCGCTGTGCAGAGAACCAGCCCCTCGTCAGAGTACAAAGCTCACCGGCAGCCTGGCTGGCAGGTTCCTTCCTTCTTCCACTGCCTCGGGCTGGGCCGGTGCCCTGGGAAAACCCAAGACCCTCCAGCCCTCAGCACTGGCCAGGAGCAGCCGAGCCCTGCATGTGCCAAAGCCCTGCACAGCGCTGGCACAGGGAAGCCTCTCTGCCCTTAGCTAAGCTCTGGAGTGGAGAGGGAGAAGCAATTTCCAGCCTATTCATGTCCTGACCCCGCAGGCTCCACAGCAGCCCCCCAGGCATGGGCTTAGCACCATCTTCACCTGCCCCCCAACCCAGGGTCCCGCCCCCAGGAAGCGCAGGGCTGCTCCTTCCCCGTGGCACCTCCCCTGCTGAGCCACCTCTCTAGCTGGGTTCGCTGAAGCCCCTGCAGTCACGTTCCCTGGTGCACAATGCATCCTTAGGGCATAACCCCTTCCTGCCCGTGCTGTAGCCAGGGGACAGGAGGCGGCTGGGTTATGTCGGTGGCCAGCAGCAGCCTGGAGTTGTTAGCTGCCTTTCAACACTGTGCAGGCAGGCAGGGACAACTGCTTCCAGACACAGGGGATCGTGGGGGGAGGGGGCGAGAAAGGGAGGGAAGAGATGAGCTCTACAAAGACAAGGGCCAGATCATCCCTTCCCCCACCTCCCCTGTGGCTGGAAGCAGCTCCTGTCCCTTCCCTCCTGCACAGTGCCCAAAGCCTGCTGCTGGCCACATATTAGTGTGAACCCTGGCAAAAATCTGGGGAGGAGAGGCATGTGACCCTGCTTGCCCCGCCCATGTGTTGTCTCAGGAAGATGTAGTGCCAGATATCAGGAGAGGCGGTTCTGTCCTGTGGGCCCAGCCGGGTGGGGAGGGTCGGGTTGGTCAGTCACCCCCCACCTCCATGTGAGAGAGGGGTATGGGAGTGTGTGTGTTTCACCTCTCTGCGTGTGAACCCTAAAGCCTTAGAGATAAGAAGGTAAATAAAGAGACTCCAACTACACAGTATTTCTTTTTAACAGGGGCTCAGTCAACTTGATGTTAATTTGAACGTTTGTACTGCATAGTTCTGATTGATTGCCATTGAACTCACTTGAATACAAATAATTTTACCAGATGTCCCATATTCAGCATAGGTAAATATGGTCACCCTACCTATCTATCTCAACTGCAAGCTCAACAATTTGTCTTTTTCAATGGGATCATTAAAAAGATCAAAAACTAGAGAAACAAAAATGGAAACATGGTGGAAAATATTCCTTAAAATAAACATGAAATTCAAGGACAAAAATCTGGACCCAGAAGCATAAGGCCAAGAATAAAGTTTCTTTAAATAGATGTTAAGCAGGCCAGAGTTGATTTACAAAAGGACATAGTGCCCTACAAAAGGAATTTCTTGCATATCACTTGCCATCTTTTGACAAACATAGCATTGTTACAGTACTAATATCTTATTTGTGGCAGTGGAAAAATAATCTGTTTCTAGATATTTCACTTACAAATAAATGTCTTATTAACAGTCAGCATATAACAGATAGAAAATACCGTACCCTTTTCATTGAATGGTGTATGCCAAGCTAGGAGATAGTTATCTGGTTTTAACTGTGAGCAACCTTCAATGGTAGCAGGATCTGACCATTTCCCTGGAAGTTTGTCAATAATCTCAACATAGTGTTTTACCAAATCACGATATAGGTCTTCTAAACACCAGTAATCTGTGTAGAATAAGGAATAAAGGACCATTATAAATGGAAGAGGGGAATATTGAAAAATACAAAAAAATAACCCAATCATGCATTTTTCAAATATTACTATTTTTCATTTCTAATTTATGTGAAGATTTGTTAACATAAATGAATACAAACACATTTATACAAACCATTAAAACAGTCCTGGAGAGGGTACATCTACATCTATGTCCAAATTACAATCAATAATATAAACAAGCAAAAGCAGAAAACACTAGAGAAGACATATTTGTATTTATTTAGTTAGTTAGTTATTTTAATTCCCTCCAGTAACTGTTGCTTCAGAGCCCATTTAGGCCCTCATTGAATAAGGTACTTAAACTTATGCCTCATTTTAAGGCATGAGAAGTCCCTTTGACTTTAATGTGGCTATTCAAGTGCTTAAAGTTATGTACATACTTTAATACCTTGACAAACCAGAATCTCTGAGTTTATACGTGGACACTAGTCCAGTTCAAGACTGAATTACCCTGTTTAAAAATTTTCCACTGACTAGTTTTTAATTCTACTGATTCATTGTAATTAAGCACAGGGGCAAATGAGTGTTTTTTAATACATTTTTATTAATTGTATGTTTTATATAGTTATTGATCATTTTATTTAGATTTGCATCCTCTTCAGTGCAAGGGTCTGTGTCTTCCTATATTTCTTCAGTGTCCAACACGACAAACTCTTGATCCTCGGTTGGTGTTACCATGATATAAATTATGATGATGATGAGGAGGATTAACAATAGTAAATCTATATAATCTTAATTTTCTCAGCAAATGATTCTCTGAAACATGATCATTAACTACATTTGCTTGTTGGTTATTTCTACTGTGCTTAAACCTGAGGTCTTTACTGAGAGCCCTTAGTCATGTTGAATAATACATTACTTCTTCAGTAGGACTACTTGTTGGAGTAAGTTACTAAGCGCACCAGCAACTCATCAGCTCATTCCAATTGGGCTTAAAAGAATGTACCTGGGCCCTTGAGGGAAGAGATACCTGATGAGTCAGGGCTGCCTGGGTCAGTCAGGAAAGGGCTGGTGAGATCTGTCAGAGACCGGGACAGGGGCAGGGGAGGGAGCTGCAGGAGGTCCCTTTAGGAAGCTGTAGATGGTTCCTGGAGGAAGGCTGGAGAGCAACAAGAGGGGTTTGCTGGCTAACTTCCCCAAACTAGACAGTCAGGGCTGGAAACCAGACAGCAGCAGACAGAAGTGCCTGCTGGTTCTATTCTGGCGAGCTGAAGCTGAGAGCCAGAGAGGGATGAAGGCAGGAGAGCAGCTGCTGCCATAGGCGGCGAGTTATATGGGCTCGAGGTGCCCGGGCTCCAGGAATATTCAGGGCCGGGTGCCCTGCTTCAGCAATATTTGGAGCTGGGTCTCTCCCCTGGCCCTGCCTGGATTGGGCCCCGGCCCCGGCGGGTCTCACCCCACTGCCCCGCCCAGCCGTGTCCCTGCCTGGAGCGGGTCCCAGCCTCCGCCTTCCACCCCTCCCCCTGCGTCCCCCCTCCGCCGCATCCCTGCCTGCTCGCAGATCAACTCCCGGCAGAACTACTGTCTGCTGCCCCAGGGTCCTAGCACCTGCCATCCTCTAATGGCAAGGCAGGCTGCCCTTACCCTGCTCTTCTGCCCTAGCTCTGAGCCTCTCCAATGCCCCAAACCCTCATCCTCAGCCCCAACCCTCATCCCCCTGCAGCCTGATCCTCTGCCCCAGCGTGCACCACCTCCCTCTTCCTACACCCCCCCAGCCGAGCCTGCACCCAAACTCCATCCCAAAGCCTGCAGCCCTCACCCCCTCCTGCACACCCACCACCTGCCCTAGCCCAGAGCCTGCACCCAGCATCCAAACTCCTTCCCAAAGCCAGCACCCCTCCTGCACCCTAATCCCCAGACCAGGACCTGCACCCCCGACCTCCCCCCTGAAACCCCACCCAGAGCCTTAGGCAGGTGGAGGCAGAGTTTGAGGGGGCAGAGTTGGGGGGGCGGGTTCTGGGCACCACCAAAATTTCTACAAACTTGCCTCCCATGGCTGCTGCGCTTACCCACTGACATCTCCACACTGGAGAGCTGGAGCTAGGGGAACTGTGAGAAACCCAAGGGGACAGCGAGATGCTCCCCTGGTGAAGATGCACTCCCAGCAGAGAGGCTGTGAGGATTGCTGCTGGGAAGAACAGGGTTGCATTCCAACTGGACAGGGCAGAGGGCTGGAAAATGACTGATTGGGAGCCTCAGTGTGGTGGAAGATACCAGAGTGTTGTACGGAAAGACTCACAGCAGAGAAGCTGGTGGGCTGCCCACTGGGAAGAGTAGGGTTTTAAGGACGGGTGCAGGGTTAATTCGGTTTAACACTGCTAAATTCGAGATAAACTTGTAGTGTAGACCAGGCCCAAGAGATCACCAGCACTGAGCAGATCTTTCTATTGTAAGATCTTCACAACACAGACCACATCCGTTCTTGTGTTTATACAGTGTTTAGAGTAATGGGTCACGCTTCCAGTTGAAACCTCTGGATGCTACCATAATATAAATATTTAATAACAAAACACACATACAAAAGGTGAGGTGAAAGAAGAGGAAATAATGAAATGTTGCAGCTGACACAAAGGATCACTATGTGTGTTATTAACCAATACAGATAATGGGATTTTTTTTCTGTTTTTCCTTGTTTGGGATCAGGGGGTCTTCCAAATTTCTGATAAAGTCCTAAGAAACCTCCTCTTTTCCCCTTCTATGTACATATAGCCTTATGCTCCTCAGTCTGCATCAAGGCCAACATCTTGGATGAGGAAGACAGGAGCCTTCAGATGCTGACAATGCTGCTCCATAAGCTTTGAATGACAGAAAACGGTCCATTTAGCAGCAGTTTCACATGAGAGTACTAAGTCACAGGTACAAGTAGTAGCTGAATAGGCCCAATAGACTTGATTCCACTTATTTTAGTTTTACTGCATTGATTTCAATGCTTTGACACCATTGTGAAATGAGAATCAGGTCGAATATCTTTTATTTGCTTTCAGCCCACCACAGTGTTACAGACTGCTCTAGTTCTGTTTTTCTTCAGAACATATGATAAAAGTTCATTCATCATGCTTGTGTTCTTCCCAGGCATGTGGCTATGGGTTGAAGAGTCTTCACTAAAATTTCCCTCTCCAATCTGCAGCTGTCTCAGTAGTCCAGTCATGCATTTTGTTATAGTTTCTCCAGTCAGTGTGTACTGCATTCAAAGTGCAGGATAAACACAGTCTGACATTGAGCCTGGGCAAATGAGTGGATTAGATGATATAGACCTCAATTAATCAATAAATTAAATGAGGGTAATGTAATTAAAGCCAAGCAACATGGGTTTTTGGGAAATAGTCCTGTCAAACTAATTCAGTATGTTTTTGGATGAGATTACAAGTTGGTTGATAAAGGTAAAAATGTTAATGTAACAAACGTAGACTTCTGCAAGGCATTTGACCTGGTACCACGCGACATTTTGGTTAAAAAACTAGAATGATAGACAATTAACATGGCATACATTAAATGGATTAAAAGCCGGCTAACTGATAGGTCTCAAAATGTAATTGTAAATGGGAAGTTGTCATTGAATGGGTGTGTTTCCAGTGGGGTCCCACAGGGACTGGTTATTAGCCCTACGCTTTTTAACATTTTTTCAATGACCTGGAAGAAAACATAAAATCATCACTGATAAAGTTTGCAGATGACACAAAAATTGGGGGAGTGGTAAGTAAGGAAGAGGACAGCTCACTGATACAGAGCAATCTGGGTGTATGCAAATAATATGTATTTTAATAAGATTAAATGTAAATGTATGTATAGAATCATCGCAAGCTGGGTGTATGCAAATAATATGTATTTTAATAAGATTAAATGTAAATGTATGTATAGAATCATAGAATGTAGGTCTGGAAGGGACCCCAGTAGGTCATCTAATCATCTCTTGCACTGAGACTAGACTAAGTATCATCTTGCTAAACCATCCCAGACAGATATTTGTCTAACCTGTTCATAAAAACTTCCAATAATGGAGACTCTACAACCTCCCTAGGAAATGTATTCCAGTGCTTAACCACTCTGACAGGAAGTTTTTCCTAATGTCTAAACTAAATCTCCCATGCTGCAATTTGAACCCATTACCTCTTGTCCTGTCCTCAGGTGAACAAAGGAGAACAGTTTATCACCCTCCTCTTTATAACAACCTATTACGTACTTGAGGACTGTTATAGCATAGCCCCTCAGTCTTTTCTTCTCCATAATAAAAGGCAATTTTTCAATCTTTCCGCCTCATCATGGTTTCTAGACCTTTCAAGTATAGAGCAACAAAAATTATTACTTTCTCCAGTTTGTCCACATCTTTCCCAAAGTGTGATGCCCAGAACTGGACATAGTACTACAGTCAAGGCCTTTTCAGTGCTGAGTAGAGTGGAAGAAATACTTCTGTCTTGCTTCCAACATTCCTGCTAATACATCCCAGAATGATGTTTGCTTTCTTTGCAACAGTATTACATTATTGACTCATATTTAGTTTGTGAGCCACTATAACCCCTAGATTCCTTTTTGCAGTACTTCTTCCCAGGCAGTCATTTCCCATTTTATACTTGTGCAGTTAATTACTCCTCCTTAAATGTAGAAGATGTCCACGCAGTGTGCAGAGGCGGTCAAAAAAACAAACAGGATGTTAAAGCAGCAAAGAATCCTGTGGCACCTTATAGACTAACAGACGTTTTGGAGCATGAGCTTTCGTGGGTGAATACCCACTTCCTCAGATGCATGTAATGGAAATATCCAGGGGCAGGTATATATATGTGTGCTAGCAAGCAAGCTAGAGATAACGAGGTCAGTTCAATCAGGGAGGATGAGGCCCTGTTCTAGCAGTTGAGGTGTGAAAACCAAGAGAGGAGAAACTGGTTCTGTAATTGGCAAGCCATTCACAGTCTTTGTTCAATCCTGAGCTGATGGTGTCAAATTTGCAGATGAACTGAAGCTCAGCAGTTTCTCTTTGAAGTCTGGTCCTGAAGTTTTTTTGCTGCAGGATGGCCACCTTAAGGTCTGCTATAGTGTGGCCAGGGAGGTTGAAGTGCTCTCCTACAGGTTTTTGTATATTGCCATTCCTAATGTCTGATTTGTGTCCATTTATCCTTTTCCGTAGAGACTGTCCAGTTTGGCCGATGTACATAGCAGAGGGGCATTGCTGGCATATGATGGCGTATATTACATTGGTGGATGTGCAGGTGAATGAACCAGTGATGGTGTGGCTGATCTGGTTAGGTCCTGTGATGGTGTCGCTGGTGTAGATATGTGGGCAGAGTTGGCATCGAGGTTTGTTGCATGGATTGGTTCCTGAGCTAGAGTTATTATGGTGTGGTGTGCAGTTACTGGTGAGAATATGTTTCAGGTTGGCAGGTTGTCTGTGGGCAAGGATTGGCCTGCCACCCAAGGCCTGTGAAAGTGTGGGATCATTATCCAGGATGGGTTGTAGATCCTTGATGATGCGTTGGAGGGGTTTTAGCTGGGGGCTGTATGTGATGGCCAGTGGAGTCCTGTTGGTTTCTCTCTTGGGTTTGTCTTGCAGTAGGAGGCTTCTGGGTACACGTCTGGCTCTGTTGATCTGTTTCCTTATTTCCTCGTGCGGGTATTGTAGTTTTGAGAATGCTTGGTGGAGATTTTGTAGATTTTGTAGCCACACCATCACTGGTTCATTCACCTGCACATCCACCAATGTAATATACGCCATCATATGCCAGCAATGCCCCTCTGCTATGTACATCGGCCAAACTGGACAGTCTCTACGGAAAAGGATAAATGGACACAAATCAGACATTAGGAATGGCAATATACAAAAACCTGTAGGAGAGCACTTCAACCTCCCTGGCCACACTATAGCAGACCTTAAGGTGGCCATCCTGCAGCAAAAAAACTTCAGGACCAGACTTCAAAGA
This sequence comes from Gopherus flavomarginatus, assembly GCF_025201925.1. Classification (NCBI taxonomy): domain Eukaryota; kingdom Metazoa; phylum Chordata; order Testudines; family Testudinidae; genus Gopherus; species Gopherus flavomarginatus. The sequence goes on along the minus strand of NC_066617.1, from coordinate 258,951,657 downwards.
GAAACTGCTGAGCTTCAGTTCATCTGCAAATTTGACACCATCAGCTCAGGATTGAACAAAGACTGTGAATGGCTTGCCAATTACAGAACCAGTTTCTCCTCTCTTGGTTTTCACACCTCAACTGCTAGAACAGGGCCTCATCCTCCCTGATTGAACTGACCTCGTTATCTCTAGCTTGCTTGCTAGCACACATATATATACCTGCCCCTGGATATTTCCATTACATGCATCTGAGGAAGTGGGTATTCACCCACGAAAGCTCATGCTCCAAAACGTCTGTTAGTCTATAAGGTGCCACAGGATTCTTTGCTGCTTTTACAGATCCAGACTAACACGGCTACCCTCTGATACTTGAAACAGGATGTTAGGAATCATTAAAAAGGGGATCGAGAATAAGACTGAGAATATCTTATTGCCCTTATATAAATCGATGGTATGCCCACATCTCGAATACTGTGTACAGATGTGGTCTCCTCACCTCAAAAAAGATATACGGGCACTAGAAAAGGTTTAGAAAAGGGCAACTAAAATGATTAGGGGTTTGGAGAGGGTCCCATATGAGGAAAGATTAAAGAGGCTAGCCTATTCAGCTTGGAAAAGAGGAGACTAAGGGAGGATATGATAAAGGTATATAAAATCATGAGTGATGTGGAGAAAGTGGATAAGGAAAAGTTATTTACTTATTCCCATAATACAAGAACTAGGAGTCACCAAATGAAATTAATAGGCAGCAGGTTTAAAACAAATAAAAGGAAGTTCTTCTTCACACAGCACACAGTCAACTTGTGGAACTCCTTATCTAAGGAGGTTGTGAAGGCTAAGACTATAACAGCGTTTAAAAGAGAACTGGATAAATTCATGGTGGTTAGGTCCATAAATGGCTATTGACCAGGATTGGTAAGGACTGGTGTCCCTGGCCTCTGTTTGTCAGAGGATGGAGATGAATGGCAGGAGAGAGATCACTTGATCATTGCCTGTAAGGTTCACTCCCTCTGGGGCACCTGGCATTGACCAGTGTCGGTAGACAGATACTGGGCTAGATGGACATTTGGTCTGACCCGGTACGGTCGTTCTTATAACTTTCCATTTGTCCTAATTGAATTTTATCCTGGTTATTTCAGACCATTCCTCCAGTTTGTCAAGATCATTTTGAATTCTAATCCCTTCCTCCAACGTGCTTGCAGCCCCTCCCAGCTTGGTATCATTCGCAGACTTTATAAGTGTACTCTGTATGCCATTATCCAAATAATTTACAAAGATATTGAACAGAACCAGACCCAGGCCAGCTCCCTGTGGGACCTCACTTCTCTCCCACCTTGAGAATCATTGATAACTATTCTCTGAGTAGGTTTTCCAACCAGTTGTGCAGCCACCTTATAGTAGGTTCATCTAGGCCAGGGGTAGGCAACCTATGGCACGCATGCCGAAGGCTGCACGCAAGCTGATTTTCAGTGGCACTCACATTGCCTGGATCCTGGCCACCGGTCTTGGGGGCTCTGCATTTTAATTTAATTTTAACTGAAGCTTCTTAAACTTTTTAAAAACCTTATTTACTTTACATACAACAATAGTTTAGTTATATATTATAGACTTATAGAGAGAGACCTTCTAAAAATGTTAAAATGTATTACCGGCACGCAAAACCTTAAATTTGAGTGAATAAATGAAGACTCGGCACACCACTTCTGACAGGTTGCCGACCTCTGATCTAGGCTGTGTTTCCCTAGTTCGCTTATGAGAAGACCATGTGAGACAGTATCAAAAGCCTTACTAAAGTTGAAATATATCACATTTATTACTTCCCCCTATCCACAAGTCCCCCTATCCCCTGTCAAATAAGGATATTAGGTTGGTTTGACAAGATTTGTTCTTGACAAATCCATGTCGACTTTTACTTTTCACCTTACGACCTTCTAGGTGCTTACAAATTAATTGTTAGATTATTTACTTTATTATCTTTTGAGGTACTGAAGTTAAGCTGACTGGTCAATAATTCCCTGTGTTGTCCTTATTCCTCTTTTCATAGATATGTATATTTTCCCTGTCCAGTTCTTGGGTACCTCTCCTGTCCTCCACAGGTTCTCAAAGATAATCACTAATGGCTCAGAGATGTCTTCAGCCAGTTTCTTAAGTATTCTAGGATGTATTTCATCAGGTCCTGCCAATCTGAAGACATCTAATTTGTCTAGTTCTTAAGTTGTTCTTTCCCTATTTTAGTCTCAGATCCTACCCAATTTACACTGATGATGTTTGCTGTGTTAGTAATCTGATCATTGTTAACCTTTTTGATGAAAACTGGAACAAAAAAGGCATTTAACATCTCAGTCATTGCTGCATTTTCTATTGGTGTATTTCCCTTTGAGTAATTGGCCTACCCTTTCCTTGGTCTTCCTCTTGCTAACGTATTTGTAAACTTTTTTTTACCCTTTATGTTCCTAGCTAGTTTCATCTCATTTTCTCCCTTGACCATTCTAATTGGCCATTTAAGAACAAAAAATGCAGGCCATACTTGCATAGGAAGCAGTGACTGAAAAAGATTTGGTGGTCATGGTGGATTATCAGCTGAACATGAGCTCCAAGTGTAATGTTGTGGCCAAAAAGGCTAATACAATCCTTGGAAGCATAAACAGGGGAATCTTGAGTAGGAGCAGAGAGGTTAATTTTACCTCTGTATTTGGCACTGGTGCAACAAATCCTGGAATATTGCTCCCAGTTCTAGTGTTCGCAATTCAAGAAGAATGTTGATTAAACTGGAGAGGGTTTGTGGAAGAGCCATGAGAATGGTTAAAGGATTAGAAAGTATGTTTTGTAGTGATGGACTCAAGGAGCTCAATCTAAGTATCTTAAAGAGATAGTTAAGGAGTGACTTAATTACAGTCTAAAAGTACCTACATGGGGAACAAATATTTGATAATGGACTCTTCAATCTTGCAGAGGAAGATATGACACCATCCAGTGCTGGAAGTTGAAGCTAGACAAATTCAGACTGGAAATAAGGCATGCATTTTTAACAGCGAGGGTGATTAACCATTAGAACAATTTACCCAACGTTGAGGTGGATTTTCCATCGCTGCCAAATTTTAAATCAAGATTGGATGTTTTTCTAAAAGATCTGGTCTAGGAATTGTTTTGGGGAAGCTATAGTGTGTTTGTGGTGATTTGTTGTTGTTGTTTTTTAGGAATAGCTTTGCTTCTGTTATATTTCAATAATAAAATTTACTATTACACTACAGCATAACGAACATGATTACAAGCAGGACTTGTCAGGCCTAGCAGATATTATCTATACTTTTATAGAGCTTAAGAAACAGGAAACGTGATGTGCATTTAATCATTGACCATATTCAGAAATATGTTAGACTGACATCTTGTCCTTATCTTTAGTGTCTTAGCTATCCCTCAAACCATTGGTTAGCCAGAAGCCAAACATGAAGTATCCAACATTCTCTTCAACTGATCTCTGGACACTAAATTTAGAACAGTTCAGCAGCAGGCAGATAAAACATGAAATATGAGCACAAGTGAAATTTCATTAACTTAGATGATACATACATGTATTTCTACATGCTAATATTATATATTATTACTTAATGTTAAGGGAAACAGACTAATTTTAAGAGAGATAAATATTTGCTTCATTTTGAATAACAAGATCTTGCTTAACACTGTTACTATGTGTTAATGATGTGTTTTTGATGGCAAGGGCTTGCTAATCTTAAAAGCTTTGACTCATTGGGCAGAGAGTCGACATAAAAACCATTGCTTCCTACAGAAAAAAATTAATACCTTAAGAAAATGCAGACGTATTTATTCAGACTTGTGTGATTTTAGAGAAGGATGCATATAAATAGCAGTGACTGTTGTAATATATTTTAGGTGAAAAGATAGTAATTTAAAATGGCTCTCTAACCAGGTTACTTCTTAATGGGTTTAAGGTGGCCCAGTGACATCTTGATGTACTCTATATATATAGTACAATGCTCAGAAACTCTATTAATGATTAGTCTATATGCATTTTTTTTCCAAGCTTCATTCTTTCAAATAGGATTATTCCCAGAGGACAGTACTGTTCCCTGAAGCTTAGGGCACAGAAAATACTTATTTAACCAACTTTTCACCAAGTGCCCCACTGTATTAGTATTTAATTTTTATTAGCTTTAAACCTCAGAAAAAATTATAAGGAAACACTCTAAACCTAAGAAATCAAACCTTGTTACTTTTTGTTGCTGTGAGAACATTACTTTCACCTGGGAGACAAGTTGTGGGCTTATATTTGTTATTCAGTAAAGCTGTTGTCTTTAGATTCTGAATAGTTGCTCCCAAGCTTATTGCTCCCACCTCATTTAGTGCCTATTTTAAGAAAGCTAGCAGCTCCACAGCTTTGTTCCTTCCCAATCTAGGTTCACTAGTCAGCTGTTACTTACCTGTGATGACAGCCTCTGCTGTAGCCATGTGCATGAGAGTATTGTCGCTCACTGGCCATTTGTCTCCAGACAGCACCAGGTTCTCAAGTCCTCCAATTTCCTTTAGTTCCTCTTGGATCTTTGCACCTAAAGCACTGTTTTCTCGGGTGAAATTTCGATAACCAAGAGCATCCCCTACCCCTGCCAGAAGGACAGCAGCCTTAAATTTCTCCATCACAAGGGACTTTGACTCTTCTCACTTTCCTTTTGTCTAAAGCAGCCACTGAGTCTTGATCTTTCTTTGTTCCTTTGCCTTCAGCTGAGCTCAACTGACACTTTATATTAGCCATTGTGTCACTGCACAGATCTCTCTGTATAAGGCAAGGCTTGCCTTTTCTGGCTTTGCAGGTGCCACCTCTTGTCCCAAATCCAATAAGACAAAATATTTCTTAATCCAAATATATTTTACAGGGAGTTAATTGTAAAAACATGTGTGTACAACATACAAGAAGTGAAATGCAAAGATCAAAATCATTCCTGCAATGCAGCATAACGCAAGCCAAAAATACTTTGACTATCCAGTTTAAGTAACTCTACACCCAGATAAATAAATCTCTGGTAGGGGTGTTTAATTTTTTTTAATGGCTTGTAAATGAACATGTTTTTCTTTGGTTCTATAATATTTTAGAATTAGTTTCTCTTTGTGGAACTGATTAAGAAACAGAAGCACAGTCTGCTGTTACAAAAGGATGTATAGAGCCCCTCTCAAAATGCAATAGATTCAAGACTGGCAAATTATGTAGAAAGAGCCCAGTAAAATTCAGTAGCTTTCACATTTCTAACTATATCCAATGGCAATGTTTTATTATCTGGAGGCATAGATGTGTTTGTTACTGAATTTAGACAGGTAACCCAGAAAACACTGGTTCCAAATTAAGCTGGCTGATCCATTAAAAAAACCCAGCACACACACACACTTTTTTGCTCTTCCCTTTACAGTAAGAATGATTAACTAATTCATTGTGTCCTTGGATAAAATCAAGTAAAATAATAACTTATACCACACCTACTAGTATTCTCCTCTCTAGGAAGGAATGTACTTTTCATACCAGCACGTCCACAGGCTGCATTTTAGCTATGACTGGAGATTAGCATCATATGTTTTGGAATGAATATTAAGTGAAGATCAAAGGGGACTAGGAAAATTGTTTATCCAGAAAATGTCCAACTAGATGGATAATCTTATATTTTGGTAAACACTTTTGTACTCAGTGTTTGGTTCACTTTGTGCCTACATATATGACCAGCCCTTCTGTGGCATGATTTGGGAAGGGAGACTCCACCTTTGTACCTGAAACCGTGCACCAAAGCACAACTATCCCTGTCCACTCTGTCTACACTGCGATGAAAAAACACAGCACCGAGTCCCATCCCACAGCATGACAGGAGTCAGGAGGTCCACAGACTCAATGAAGCCTATAGATGCCTGCTTGTCATCCAGCTGGCCTCTGTCACTGTCCCTGTGGCCCTCTGGCACAGTCACCCCTCCCTTACTAGTGGCTGATCCCCAGCACAGACAGATCCCGACGCAGATGACAGGGCCCATCTTGTCCCTTGACCAAACTGAGCAGCAGAGGGAGCACAGCAGCTCCTACTGGAGTGGGTGGAGGGAACACAAATACCATCTATTGAGGGTCAACCCTCAAGGGAGGATGACAACCCCAGAAGTGGCAGCAATGGGGGAGGGTCAGGAATGGGAGTAGGATTGGGGACCCTGACAGCCATGCCACTGGGGGGTTGGCAGCACCATACCAGTTACAGGGGTTAAAGGGACAGTGATAGTGGGCTGAGGTGCCATAATAGATTCAGCACTTGTGGCCTCTGAATTAGGTGTTAGGCTTGCTGGGTTGGGGCCCCCTCAAGCTGTTCTGGAAGTGACCACCCAGCCTCAGGAGGGGACACCCAGGAGGCTCAAAACCTGGCTGTTCAGCACCAGCTTTTGCCACAATGGGCTTGGCAGCCTTGAGCTTGGTGCCATCTACAGTCAGGCAGGTGGAAAGGGCAGGGGGCACCCTCTTGTGCCGTAAGATGGGGGAGGGCAGGAGGAGGAAGGGGCACTGCGAGGGACTTCGCACCTAGCCCTAGGCCTAGGCCTGCTGGCAGAAAGTTGTCTTCCCCTGGGGCTAGAGAAGGCAGACCCATGGCCTCAAACCTCCTTGAAGATAGCCTCAAGGCCCTCCCTGACACTGCCAAGGAGGCATCCTTCCCATCAGCCACCAAGGTAAGCTCCACCTCAGCACTGACAGGATGGCCACCTCCCAGGCCTCTGCCAGGAGAGGCGTGACAAGAGCAGAGTCATCCCCCCTCCACTGCCACAGCATCCCCAGTCAGCTCCACCCGCTGGACCTTCTTAGTGGGGTGCAGAAGGCAGCCCAGCAGTGCCCCCCCAGATGCTGGATAGGAGGCCTCTTCCCTCCCTTTCAGGTCACAAATGAGGTGCTGGGCCCACAGCTTACATCTGTTGTGCTTACCACCCCCGCCCCATTACCAGTACCCAGTCCTCATCAGTGTTGTCTGAGGGTGGGCCAGCGGGGATAGGCTCAGTGGGTAGGGCTGATAGGATGGGGATTAGACGAAGCACAGATGGGACAACTGGGTGAGGGACAGTCTCCACCTTGGATGGACCCACTTCCATGCTCCCTGACATTGCCTCAAGTCCCCTGCCATGGACGCCACCCTTAAGGCTGGAGGTGGCACTGCCCCCAGAACCCGAGCAGGGTTGTTAGCTGGGGAGGAGCAAGGGCCAGGTGGGCAGAGTCACTGGTACTGGTGGGGCTGGGGCTCTCCTAGGACACAAGGAATGCCTTGCACCGCTCCTTCCCAGGCCAGGGGACAGTCCTTCTAGAGGTGCCACAGAGCCTGGGAGAGGAAGCACCAAGCCTCCCAGGCTGGATATGATTTAAATCACTAATCAGGAAGACTCGATTTAATCATGGATTTTTACACAAAAAAGGTCTTTTTGGTTGTTATAACCTTAATACGTGTTCCTCACAACTCAGATATAGATGTAGGTTTCATTTTTAGAAGGTACATATTATACATTTTTAAAGTGATTTATTTTGAAAACATTTCAGATTAGTTTTACAGCTATATCAGAAAATGAATGAATGGTTGGTTATTTCATTTACCAAAGTTAATTGAAGCAGATATTTATGAAGTCATTGGAAGGTGAACTATCTCCAATTCAACAGGTTAATCATTAATATTTGGAGGATTTTCTTGCCATGCTGTATTAGGAGGAGAATATCACCAGGCAGACATTTAAATTGTTTTATTTAACTAAAACAACAACATTATGTGTTCAGGATATTTTTCTTCAACAGCAAACATATAATATTTTAACAAAACAAGCATATGAATTTTCTAATTTAAACATTCAAGTTTTTTAAAATGAGCGTTTTTTGGTTAAAATTGTTAAGATTATTTGCTAAAATAGTTAAATGAAATATTTAAAAACAAAAACCCCAAAATCGACTATGTCAGCCAGGTCAACATGAGGAACTTAAAATATTGGCTTCTTCAGCTAACTCAGTTGTCTTCACCTTCATTTTTCTGTTTGTTCATAATCTGGAAAAGGAAAAACGAGCTTTCCTGCTTTTTCAGGTCCCAAACGATTTCTCAATTTGGAATGAATTAATCCAAAGGAAGAAAATATTCTTTTGACACCGGAAGAAGCAGCTACTGCTGTTACAAGTGAGATTATCACTTCAACAGCCTCTGAATCCAAATGCTTAAGTGACTTCCACCAGTTCACTGGTGTGACTTTCTTTAAAACATCATCGGCAAACATATATTTCTTGAATGGTTCACCCTTAGCTCTGAAGTTTATTATAGTTGGCATTATGGAGGGATGACTGCTGGATGTCCACGTCATAGCCAACTCCTATTCTTCAGCAGTTAAGGTTTGACTCTGGTACCGAGTATTGAGAATATTTGCAAGAAAATGAGCTGGAGATAGTGCTTGTTCCATTCGTTTTTTTAATGCTTGTAATTTAACTCTGTCATTTCATATTTCTCTTTTTAAGATCTCTCAGTTCCTTCCAAATTTCAACAGCGTCATCAATAACATGGCTATTTCCCTGCATTTTGTTCATGGCTACAGAAATAGGCTGTACTCACCATATGTTCAACATTTCTCTTAAGACCAATATTGAGAACCTTGGCTGTGACAGTGCCACTTATTTTTTTCATGATTTTGTTCACAAACTGTCATCAGATTAAGCCAGTTCTTGAAACAATGCTCAAAACAGTCTACTACTGAGTTCCATCGCACATCTTATGAGATAGTGAGCTTGGTTCCTCCTACTTTTTTCAGAGCAGCTGCTGCAAAGTGGTTGTTATGGAAGTATTTTGCAATTTCAACATTAGCCTTTATTTTTGGAACACTGAAGTCTTTGGCTCGGAGTGCTTCAAATGAGCACTGCAACCGTATGGTATTAGCTTGGGACTCTCTTCATTCTCTTCTAAATAATTTCTTCCCATCTTGGATACATTTGCAGCATTGTCTGTGACCAAACTGCATTACTAGACATTTGAATTTTTTTTCAGTTTGTTATAGCTTTTACTGCTACTTCTTGTAAGTATTCTGCTGTGTGTGCATTTCCTGATGTATCAATTGTTTCTGTAAGGAAGACAGTCCCTTCTTCTGTTGTCACGCAAGCACATACAACAGGATCATTGTGGACATTGCTCCACCCATCAAGACTCAGGTTAACAATTTTACCCTCTGGACCTTTTGCACACTGCTCAATTTCTCTTTCATACACTTTATCCAGCAATTTGCCTGCAACATCTGCTCTGTTGGGTGGACTGTATCCTGGTCTTAATGACTGAACCATGTTAATGGAGTGTGGGTTCTCAATCATACAGAGGGGAGAGTTTGTTGCAAAAACAAACTGGGCAATTTTTTCATCAATTACCACTTTCGTAATTCTGTGGTTCTTATCACAAACTTATCTATGGGTTGTTTCTGGATAGAGTTTTTTTTTTCTTTTTGCTACAGGGGATATACTGTGGCTATGTGACATACATGGTGTGACTGAAACACTATCCCTGGCATATTACTCTGAAACTACAGAAAATGATGGTGATCTTGAAGGTGAATAGTTTACAGAATCCTGTATTCTCCTGAACAAAATAAGTCAATGCAGTTATTTAATTATTATTACCATACTACTCTTTTAGTATCACTCATTGCATTCACTGACATTCAGTACTACTTTAAAGGTGAAATAGTAAAAGGAAGATCTGCCTATTTCAGTCATTTTTTTTATCACAACTGAATCTAAAGTAGTACCATAGAGTAACAACTATATTTTTTATTCCAACATGAGAATTCAAGAATTGTCCAGAAGGAAGACAGGCAGTCCTTAAGAAAAAAGTATGAAATAAAAAAAGATTAACCAACCTGAAGATCCTGTATGTTCAGACATGTTCCTTTCATCATCTTCAATGCAGCTTCCTCCTGAGAAGGAACACTTCTCATGATGTTTAGTGATTTTGGCAGTGAAGTCCCTGCCCATGCCTTCTGCTGCCCCCTCCTGGGGGCGATGATGGTGCCAGCAGAGGTGATTGAGGTAGCCGTAGGAGTGAATAGGGGAGAAAGTTCAGGTGGGGCAATGACAGTGGCTGGGAATCCCCCTCCCTCAGTCTTCCCCCCATAGATGAAGCGTCTGGAGCATCTGCCATTGAGGGCAGGTGATAGGAACACCTGGGGGAAGGGAGCAAGGGGAGGAAGCAGATGTAAATAATAAAGGGAAGAGATGAGGGGGAAGGCTGCTAACCACTCCTCCCCACTAAGGCACATGGTGGTGGGAGGACACAAAGACAAAATGGAGGGGTTAATCATGCAAATGAAGGGGAGAGGGGAATGCAGCAGTGTGCACTGCAAGAAAAATTGGCTTCTCCTGCTGCACTGGGAGTTTGAGGGTGTATATAAATGGGGGGAATGCACTGAGTGAAAACCAAACCAAGTGGGAGGGAGAACACACATATGGGTACATGTGGATGCACAGGAAAAGTGAGGTCAGGTGAGGCAGGCGAACATCAAGTGGGGGGTGGACCGGATGCAGCAGCAACAGGACTCAGCAGTGATTTTCCTACACCCCCTCAAGGGGGGTGTACACCCCCCCAAATTTCCCCAACACCCCTCCCCCATTTTGTGAACTAGTTACATGCCAAACCTGGTGGCTGAACTTTGCAACTTAGTCCTCACCCACAACTATTTCACATTTGGGGACAATATATACCTTCAAGTCAGCGGTACTGCTCTCGGTACCCGCATGGCCCCACAGTATGCCAACATTTTTATGACTGACTTAGAACAACGCTTCCTTAGCTCTCGTCCCCTAATGCCCCTATTCTACTTGTGCTACACTGATGACATCTTCATCATCTGGACCCATGGAAAAGAAGCCCTTGAGGAATTCCACCATGATTTCAACAATTTCCATCCCACCATCAACCTCAGCCTAGACCAATCCACACAAGCGGTCCATTACCTTGACACTACTGTGCTAATAAGCGATGATCACATAAACACCACCCTATACTAGAAACCTACTGACCTCTATACTTACCTACATGCCTCCAGCTTTTATCCAAGACACACCACACGATCCATTGTCTACAGCCAAGCTCTAAGATACAACCACATTTGCTCTAATCCCTCAGACAGAGATAAACACCTGCCAGATCTCTTTCAAGCATTGTTAAAACTACAATACCCATGTGCTGAAGTGAAAACAAAGATTGACAGAGCCAGAAGAGTACCCAGAAGTGACCTACTACAGGACAGGCCCAACATAGAAAATAACAGAATGCCACTAGCCATTACCTTCATCCCCCAACTAAAACCTCTCCAGCGCATCCTCAAAGATCTACAACCTATCCTGAAAGACGATCCCTCACTCTCACAGACCTTGGGAGACAGGCCTGTCCTTGCTTACAGACAACCCCCCAACCTGAAACAAATACTCACCAGCAACCACACACCACAGAACAAAGACACTAACCCAGGAACCTATCCTTGCAAGAAAGCCCGATGCCAACTCTGTCCACATATCTATTCAAGTGACACCATCATAGGACCTAACCACATCAGCTGTGCCATCAGGGGCTCATTCACCTGCACATCTACCAATGTGATATATGCCATCATGTGCCAGCAATGCCTCTCTGCCGTGTACATTGGCCAAACCAGACAGTCTCTACGCAAAAGAATAAATGGACACAAACTTGGCATCAGGAATCATAACATTCAAACACCAGTAGGAGAACACTTCAACCTCTCTAACCACTCAGTAACAGATTTAAAGGTGGCAATTTTGCAACAGAAAATGTTCAAAAACAGACTCCAACTAGAAACTGCTGAACTTGAATTAATATGCAAACTAGATACCATCAATTTAGGCTTAAATAGAGACAGGGAATGGCTGAGCCATTACACACATTGAATCTATTTCCCCATGTTAAGTATCCTCACACCTTCTTGTTAAACTGTCTTAAATGGGCCATCTTGATTATCACTACAAAAGTTTTTTTTTCTCCTGCTGACAATAGCGCATATTAATTAGCCTCTTAGAGTTGGTTGGGCAACTCCCACCTTTTTATGTTCTCTGTATGTATATCTATCTCCTCACCATAAGTTCCATTCTATGCATCCGATGAAGTGGGCCCACAAAAGTTTATGCTCAAATACATTTGTTAGTCTCTAAGGTGCCACAAGTACTCCTATTCTTTTTGCAGATATAGACTAACATATCTGCTACTCTGAAACATGCCAATTTAGTGACTGTTTGGAAATCTGAATTGAAACTGAAACATTAATACACACTTTAAAAGCATATACAGTGTATGATAAAATATGTGTATCTGAAAGTATAATAAATTTGAAAAGTATGAACATAGACTAGATTCCTTATACAGCTGTTCTTTTTTATTATGTCAGTGCATTCATTTCGGTGATGTTGGCCAACCTAATAATTTCAAATGATGATTTGTAAGCAAAGTCTAAATGAGTTCTCCCTGACAGCTAGTGATGAGCTAGGGGCTGGGGCAAAAGGTTTCAGGACGAGATTGTATTTACATTCACACCTTATCTACTTAGGTATCCAGCAAACAGAGCTGTGTTGCCCAAGTGATAGATTTTGGCTGGGGTTGGGTTATAAATCACTTGAATGTGGGGTGTGGGAGTGGGGTTGGGAATGAAATGTTCTTATTGTATGAGTAAAGAGCAGTAGAACTGTACTTAGCCTGTGCTGACTGAGGGCATCAAGAGAGACGGTAGGGACTTGTCCCTCTCCACTGTTTAAAGACAGAGCTGATTAGGCTCCAGAGAGAGTCTTTTGTTCTGTTAAATGACCACTGCAGCTGAAATCACTGATAATCAGGTCTAAGTGCTTAGTCCTGTTGTGGGGACAGTGTTCCTGTGGGTACAGTGTTTTTGTGTAAAAGACAGCCCAGACTGCACTAGCAGCGAGGTTTCCCTCAGCTGAAATCTCTGAGAGCTGGTGGAACCTCAAGAGACCAACTCGCAGAGGTCACAGTGGCAGGTGGCAGCAGAAGGTGACTGTGCAGGGCCATTAGCAACAGAGTGGTGGAGTGAACGGTGGCACAACAAACAGAAACGGCCAGAGCGAACAGTGAGCAGCTGGAGGAACGAGCAAGGTGCCTTCTTGCCCCCCACCTGGAGGTGAACTCATGTGAAAGCACCTCTGACAGCTTAAATAAGGGGCACGTTAAATAAAAATTTGTTTGTTGGACTATATTTTAGTGACTTTGCTCCAGAATGCTAGATTTGTGACTGGGAATGAAAACTTATATAAATATGTTTCCTAGTAGGCCAAGATTTTTAAAATGCATTATTTGCCAAGGTTGTCATCTCACATTGTTGCTAGCTTGAGAAGTCATTATGTTGGGGAGTTTCTGTACTAAACATTTTTATTATAATTAATTTTTACATAAGAATGGTCATATGGATCAGACCAATGGTCCATATAGCCCAGTATCCTGTCTTCCAACAGTGGTCAAGGCCAGGTGCTCCAGAGGGAATGAACAGAACAGGGAATCATCAAGTGATCCATCCCCTATTGCCCATTCCCAGCTTCTGGCAAACAGGCTAGGAACACTCAGAGCAGGGTATTGCATCCCTCCCCATCCTGGCTAATAGCCACTGATGGACCTATTCTCCAGGAATTTATCTAGTTCTTTTTTTATTCCTGTTATAGTTTTGGTCTTCACAGCATTCCCTGGCAAAGAGTTCCATGGGTTGACTCCATGTTGTGTGAAGAAGTACTTCCTTTAGATTTTTAAAACCTGCTGCCTATTAATTTCATTGGGTGACTGCTAGTTCTTGTTATGTGAAGGATTAAATAACATTTCCTTATTCACTTTCTTCACACCAGTCAAGATTTTATAGACCTCTAGCATATCCTCCCTTAGTTCTCTCTTTTCTAAGCTGAAAATTCCCAGTAATTTTAAATTTCTCCTCCTGTTTCATACCCCTTATCATTTTAGTTACCCATCTCTGTACCTTTTCCATTTCCAATATATCTTTTTTGGGATAGGGTGACCAGATCTGCACACAGTATTCAAGGTGTACACAGACCATGGATTTATATAGAGGCAATATGATATTTTCTGTCTTATTATCTATCCCTTTCTTTAAAAAACAAAGGTTTAAGAGTAGCAGCCGCGTTAGTCTGTATCCGCAAAAAGAACAGGAGTACTTGTGGCACCTTAGAGACTAACAAATTTATTTGAGCATAAGCTTTCGTGGGCTACATCTGATGAAGTGGACTGGAGCCCACAAAAGCTTATGCTCAAATAAATTTGTTAGTCTCTAAGGTGCCACAAGTACTCCTGTTCTTTTTAAAAAAGCAAACAGAATGCTGGGAATCATTGACTGCCGCTGCACATTGAGTAGATGATTTCAGAGAACTATCCACAATGACTCCAACATCTTTCCTGAGTGTTAATAGCTAATTCAGACTCCTTCATTTTGTATGTATAGTTGAGATTGTTGTCCAACGTGCATTACTTTGCATTTATCAACATTGAATTTCATCTGCCATTTTTGTTGCCCAATCGCCCAGTTTTGTGAAATCCCTTTGTAACACTTTGCAGTCTGCCTGGGACTTAACTACCTTGAATAGTTTTGTATCACCTGCAGAATTTTGCCACCTCACTGTTTAACATACTCATAAATGATCTGGAAAAATGGGTAAACAGTAATAGTCCCACTACCAACCCCTCAGGGATACCACTATTTATCTCTGTCCATTCTGAAAACTGGTAATTTATTCCTACCCTTTGTAGGAATGTAATGTATTCCTACCCAGTTACTGATCCATGAGAGGACTGCCCTCTTATCCCATGATGGCTTACTTTTCAAAAGTCAATTTAAATTATATGCATTCAAAAAAAATTATGTTTTATATATTTTTATAGAAATCTAGACCTGTTATATGTTTTGGTGTAACTTGATTATCCTTATGTTAAATTTGCATTATCCTAACAAAACATTTACTTTAATAATATTTCTTTTATATATCTCATTGGCCCTGACACCCCCCCTGTAAATTCAAACACCCCTCCTAATTTCAATTCCTGGGGAAACCACTGGGACTCAGAGGCAGGTAACAAATCACAGGTGAGAGGGAATCACAAGGGGGG
This sequence comes from Gopherus flavomarginatus, assembly GCF_025201925.1. Taxonomy (NCBI): domain Eukaryota; kingdom Metazoa; phylum Chordata; order Testudines; family Testudinidae; genus Gopherus; species Gopherus flavomarginatus. The sequence continues at coordinate 258,936,520 of NC_066617.1, read as the reverse complement.
CCACCCAAATGGGTGGGAAGGAATGAAAAGCAAGGGGAAGAGGGCCTACAAAACAGGATGATAGAGTACTGTGGGGGAGGGGGAAAAGAATCATACAAGTCAGGGAAGGAGCAGCAAACTGTAAAGGGGAAAACCATGTTGGGGGGAGGAAAAGGGCAAACCACAAGGGGGAACCATGCAAGAGTGAGGGGGGAAGGGGAGGCAGCAAATTGCAAAGGGGGAATAACTTAAGATGGGGGGCAGTGAATCGTAAGAGGGGACTGGTGAGCAGGCTCTGTGTTGAGTGACTCCCTCCCACACCCAGTATATACTTATCTGATTTTAAAAGTTTTGTGCAGGTCACTTTTAAGGGAGAGTCTTTCCCACCCTGGTGCTAGAGGTGAAACAAGTGGAAGCATGGATGGAGTACAGAATCATTCTTACATATTTACAGAGAAGGTGCAAACAGCAGCTGGGAAAGGGGTCCACACATCATGTCTTATTCCCCTCTTCTCAGGAGGCTCTTTTACTGTTCCTGAGACATCCACTGTTCTCACTCCTTCAATAGTCTTCCTAGTTAAAAAAAAAAAATGAGCATCTTGGTTCTCTCCTCATACCCTCCTCATTTCATTATGACCAAGAATGGCTCCCATGGCAAAGGGGCAGCACATGCTACTGTATTATTCTAGTCAGGTTTCTATATCAGACCCATCTCCCTAGTATTCGAGTGCTGCCTTAGCACCAGCTTTAATAGTGTTCACCCTAACCTTGATGCTACTGGCACTTGATTAAATTTTCTACCTTGCTCCAAGACTGCTTCAGTGACAAAGAGAAACAATCTGGTTTACTTATTAAAATCATCGAGCTCCATATTCCCATTTCCCATTTAAAAAAGCAAGGTGTCTGCCACCCCTCATTAGTGCACTCTCGTATCAATTATTAAAATTGTAGTATAACATGTCCTCATGATTTAAGGCTAGACATATGTGAGATCAATAAAAAAAAAGAGATAGGGGCCTAGAACTGCTCCCTAAGGAGTATAGGTGGTGTGCTGGAAAGAATACCATTGGAAATCAAGATCTGTGAGCGGGTATAGAATTGAGGCAAAAGGAGTTGATGCTAGGAAGTTTATTTTGAAGTTCACAGCCTGGAACTGAGACAGTTATTTGGTCAACTACATTGCACCGTAATGATTCCATCACTGCAGTTAAACATTGAAGGAGGATTTCTAAACTTTTTGAAATCTGAGATTGCCCAGCTAAGCAAAAAGAACAGAATTTTCTTTTAAGCTTAAATACTAAAAAAACTCATTTTTGTTATATCTTTGTAATCTGCTGAATGACTGAATAAGAATGCAAGGATCTAACAAATAATCTGAACTGTAAAAACATAAGATTTCCAAACCAGAAAAGAGACGAAAACCATACACCAAACAATTTGTTATTGTTTCTGATGCATTATATTGAAAGTCTATTTATTCTTTTTCCATTACCACAAAATTTACAGATGTACAGCTTACTTAGCAGCAAGACTCTCATGAGGTGCATTGCATGAGTGAATGCCTGCAGGCTTGTTCTCCTTAACATGACGTGATAAATCACATTGATTTAGAACTATCAAGTACAAACTCCATGATTCATTTAAGATATTCTAACAAGTCAAACCAAACAAATTGGCACCAACTTTAAAAAAAATATACAGGGTGTCTAGGCACTAATACCGTACACAGTGAACAACCTGACGACAGATTTCTGTATAATTTTTCTATTATAAACAGGTCAGCCTAGATGTTACCAATATACTGGTTTACCTAAATGCCAAGTCATAGCCAGCCCCCTTTGAATAAGTTTGAATAAAGGACAAAAGCAATCAGTAAAGTAATTATGTGAAAGCAAGATATTTGTATTTAATATGGCTCTGGCTTAACAGCCAAGGGGCATTGTTCTGTGCTATTACGTAAGAGGATCTAGGCTAAATTCCAGACACAACTTCATAGGTGCAGAAGACCAGTAGCAACACCGAAGTGGGGTACTCCACCTAAACAATAATTGCACCCTACTGGCCAGCTCATTTCACAAACTGCACTGTGGGACTCCTGTCCAGTCTTCCTTACATGGACTCTGTTTTCCAGAAAGAGCCCTAACAGAAGTAAGGCTTAAAAGTGAGCGGATAAAGGTGTGTGTGTCCAGGGAAACTGAAGATCCTCTAGAGCACTGAGCACCTCCTTCCTCTCAGAGTCAGAAGGGTAAAAGCAGACAAGCCCAACCTGGCTGCAAGATTCAGCTGAATGATAACCTCAATATTTTAAAAATGTTTTCCCTTAGTAAAAATGAATTTTATACAGTACATGAATTTAAAAAAAGGTGAAGGGGTGTCAATTAGATTGATTCTAGCAAGTGTTCAGCATGACCAAATGTTTCACAAGCTCTGCTGTAATGGAAGCTATCCAGTTGCCTATAATAGAACTATAGATTAAGCAATTCATGCTTAGTTTGTAACGTACATAACTATATTTCAGGTCACAGTTGTCTGATAAAGGACTATGCTATTGCATTTGGTGGGATAAATATAGTTGAGGATATCAGAAAGCGTTAAACATTTCACATCTAATGGCGACAGAGTATTCACCTATTTGGTTTTGTAGAAACAGTGCAATCCTTTTTGCTTTTCTTGCTTTAGCTGCATTTGATTTCTGCAGAATAATTTAAATTATGCATACAAATGTATTTCTAAGCAGAGGCTTCAGAGGTTAGTTAAAGTAAAATAGTGTTATTTCTTAGTTACTATAAATAATATATAGTAATTGCCCATAGAGATAGGAGAAATTTTTTTAAGGACTGAGATACTGACATCTAGTGGATAAACTGTCAAGCAAGATGTGTTTACAAATGCTCAATATGGGTAAAACTAGATTAAGAATAATAAAAAAAATTGCCAATGGCTTATTTAGAACATGTCTGCTATGGAACTTATTACAGGAAATTTCAGGATTCAGACAAATACAAATACAGATTCCCATCCCCACTTTTTACCAGCATACACAATATAAATTCATACAAGTGGAAGAAACAATGGAAGTAATATTTCCCTTGTCAACATGATATTTATGGAGAGATGCTGTATTATTGGAGGTTGTCTTCACATATTAGAAGTCAAGTACTTATTAAAAAGTCAAAATGTTAAGAGTTTTTCTTTTTTAATATGACGAGGCTTGCATATCTTCATGACTGATGAAGAAAAATGGTACAACAGGTTATGAAATGTTTACATTATTGATATATAATATGATCTAAATATTAAAATCAATAAATTACTTAGCTCAGAAGATTAGCTAATGCCTTTAAAGGTCTTGTGCCAATTCAGCTCTGACTAAAGGAAAGATCAATCATAGTTGTAAGTAATTAACAGCTCTTTGCTTTAACAAAAACTTTTACGATGACGAAACACTCAGCAGGATGAGGTAGTGTTTACAAGAGCCCTGTATGTTAACATAGTATGTTGAATACTTTCCAATGAAACCTCTCTCATATGCACTTTTTGTGCTTATGGATAGGGAAGACACTAGAGAAAGATAAGATAAATCTCTTGTGCTAACCCACAGCAGTCACTGCGGAAAGGTACAGATCATGGGAAAACAGAGATGATTGACCAAACTGAGACTTGGTATAAACAGATGCAACTCTACTGAAGTCAATGGTATTGCATGCACTTATACCATAAGGAGAGGTTAGTCACCCTCTGGAGTAACTATGGTTCTTTGAGACATGCTTCCTGATGGGTGCTCCATTTCAGGTGCTCATGCTCCTCTTGAGCCCTGGATCAGACATTTTCTATTAGCAGGGTCTGTTCAGCCTATGAATGTGTCCTGTGTATCCTTGCACCTCGCACTGAGGCTATGTAGGGCTGTGTGAATGAACCACCCTCAGTTCCTTCTCCATCCAAATGTCCCACAGAGAACAGTCCAAAGCAGAGGGGAAGGAGGGAAGGTAGTGGAGCACACACAGCAACACATCTCAAAGAACCACAGTTACTGCACAGGATGAGTAACCTCTTCTTCTTCGAGTAGTGTCCCTGTGGGTACTACACTTTCTGTGGAGATACTAGCTGGGAGTCACCTGAAGCAGAGAGCTTCATAATTGAGTCCAGAACTGAAGACAGGACCACATTACCAAGTGCTGCATCTGAACTGGAGGCATGGAATAAGGCTTAGCATTGTATGTACTAAATGTATGTACTGAAGATACTGGAATGTTTTTGAGCAATGCCTTGGATGTTGTGATCTGGCAGAATGTGCTGTCACCAGCTGCACCATAACAAGCGACAATACACCCAGAGATCCACCTCGACAATTTCTTGGCAGAAGTCACGGACCCTTTGGATTTGTCCGCAATGAAAACAAACAGTCTAGGTGACTTCTGAAATTGATTGGTCCTATCTAGATAGAAGGGCATTGGCATCCTAATCTCTAAGGTATGAAAAGAAGTCTTCTGTTGAGACTTATGTGGTTTTGGAAAAAGCCAGAAGATAACTGGACTGGTTAAGATGAAATTCTGATAGTACCTTAGGAAAGAATTTAGGGTATGGGTATAAAGAGACCTTGTCCTTGAAAACTCCATAAAGTATGAGGGGGAGGTCTGCCATCAAGGCCCCAATTTCTCTGACCATACGGGCCAACATGATAGCTACTAAACAGGCAGTCCTCCATGGATAAGTAAAGCAAAGAGCAGGCTGTCCTTGGTTCGAATGGAGGTCTTGAAAGACATCTAAGTACAAAGTTGAAGTTCCCAATTGGAGTGGGGTCCCTAACTTGGGAAAGAATTTCCCCAAAACCTTAATAAATCTAAAGACACAGGATGAGCAAATACAGAAAATCCTTCTACTGGAGGATGAAAAGCTGATATTGCAGCCAAATTAACCTTAAATAGAGCTAACTGATAAGTTTGATTTCTTTAAGTCAACAGGTAGTCCAGAATAGCTGAAAGCCACAAGGATACAGACACGAGTCAGTGGCACTGACGCCAATGGTTGACTCTATTCCACTTCTGCAGGTTAATAATTTGGGTTGACTCCTTTCTACTATTCAGTAACATTTATTGTAGTTCCACAAAACAGGTAGATTCTAATTAAACCAAAGATTACGGAACCGTGCCCTGAAATGGAAGATCCTTAGGTTGGGATGAAGTAAATGATCCTTGCCTGGGGAGAGGAGATGAGGAATGATAAGAAGTTTGGTTGCTGTGTGGATGCACAGCTGAAGCAGGTATGGATACCAAGTTTGTCTCGGCCTCAATGGTACTATAAGGATAACACGGATGTGATCATGTCTGATCCTGTTCATTAGTCTCTGTATTTGCAGTGTTGAAGGAAATGCATAGACTAGATCCTTCATGCAAAATAGAAGAAAGGTGTCTTCCAGAGACTGATAGCGTAGACTCCCTCTTGAGAAAAATAGACTAAAATACTTCTTGTTCCTGGTGGCAGCAAAGAGGTCCACACCTGGTAGTTCCCAATTCTAGAATATATGGTTGTGGAAGTAGAGAAAAGGATAAAGGGAACTTCAACCTAGATAGCTTGATTTCTAGGAATAAAGTAAGAGTCAGGCTAACACTAGCTCTAATAATGCATGATTTCAGGCAGGGCCTGGGCAAGTGGAAAGCGAGTGGAACAAAAAACTTTAAGAGATACTGTTTTTCGACCTTGTGTTAGATAAGAATGAAAAGGGGGGTGGGGGAGGGATAGCTCAGTGGTTTGAGCATTGGCCTGCTAAACCCAGGGTTGTGAGCTCAGTCCTTGAGGGGGTCACTTAGGGATCTGGGGCAAACATCAGTACTTGGTCCTGCTAGTGAAGGCAGGGGGTTGGACTTGATGACCTTTCGAGGTCTCTTCCAGTTCTAGGAGATTGGTATATCTCCAATTTTTTTTAAAATACAGACTGTAGCAGAAACTGCTGAGAAAAGTAAGATATCAGAAGGAATATGTATAAACAGGATGCAGTTGTTGATCATTATTGTCTGTAACAAAAGGTACAAATGCTTACCCCTAACTGTTTATCTAACGGAGACCTGCCTAGGGAGGGGAATCCCTGCCCATGTGTACTCTCCCATGCAATTGCGATTGCTTGTAATAAAGCTTCCTCTGGCTTGTTGCTGCAAACACAGAGTGAGGACATTGTTTTCTTCCACATTTTGGTGCTGTGACTCGGATGGCAACGCCTAACTGAGACAGCGACAACTACTACTACTGTCCATTCCTCTTCGAACCCCAAGGCTCCAATCATGAGGTAAGAGACCTTTTGAAATCTCTACTGGGGTATCGGAGGAGGACTGCCCATGCGGCTGTCTGTCCCTTTGGGGCTTACGCCATCCAAATTTATTGTTTTTGCAACAAGATCAGATGCAGAGCGGTTCTGAGGACTTTGTTGCCGCTCTTGCTGAGGGCATCGGCAGTGGTGTTCTGAACTCCAGGGAGGTAAATGGCTGAAATTTGGATCTGTTGTCACAATTATTGTTGGAGTTGGGTGAACAATAGGAATGCCTACATAGAAGCTGAGTTGATCTTTTCAGCAGTCTAGGGAGTTCTTTACATGAAGAGGGACTGTGACCTGCTTGTCCAAACTGTTTCTGGTTGGTGAATAGATTGTTCTGAGCCAGCCCTAGGAGCAGAAGTGTCGTAGTCTTGCATGACTGGTCATGCAGGCACAAGCTACCATATAACCCAGAAGCTGTAGACAGTTTCTTTCTGAGGATTAAAGTCTCCCTTCAATGGTCCTGATTAGATGTAATGAAGTTAAGAATCTTTCCATGGGAGGGTATGCCATGGCTGCAATTGATTTCAAATACACTGTATGAACTGTATTCTCTGTACAGGGATCAGAGTGGATTTTCTTACATTGAGCTGAAGACCTAATTCCAGGAAAAGAGAAAGTGATGTCCAAGCAGATAACAGTACTACTTTGTAAGCCTGATGCTTGAGCAGCCAGTTGTTGAGGTAGGGAAGACTAAAATCACTTCTTGATGAAGATAAACAGCCACTATCACGAGGACCTTTGAAAACACCCTTTGGATCAAGGAAAGGCCAGAGGGAAATTTTCTTTATTGAAAATGTTCCTGGCCTATAGTAAAATGTAGATATTTTCTGTTAAATGGGTGTATCACTATATGGAAGTTGGTTTTCATCCCTGGACCTAAAAGATACCTATTGCCTGCCTCTGATATAGGGATTATTGCTGCCAGAGTCACCATTCTGAACTTATGAGACTTTACAAATTTGTTTAGTAGTCTTAGATCCAAAAATTGATCTCCACCCTCCATCCTTCTTTGGCACAAGGAAATATCTCAAATAGAATCCCCTACTCCTGTGAAGAGCTGATCACAAGATGACTATGAGCAACCAATGTGAAAAGCTAATGCGGTTTTAGGATGCATCAGGCAAGGTATTTCCAGGAAAGGTAAGGAGGTGTTAGTACCGTTATACAAGGCACTGGTGAGACCTCACCTGGAATACTGTGTGCAGTTCTGATATCCCATGTTTAAGAAGGATGAATTCAAACTGGAACAGGTACAGAGAAGGGCTACTAGGATGATCCGAGGAATGGAAAACCTATCTTATGAAAGTAGACTCAAAGAGCTTGGCTTGTTTTAGCCTAACCAAAAGAAGGTTGAGGGGCGATATGATTGCTCTTTATAAATATATCAGAGGGATAAATATTAGGGAGAGAGAGGAATTATTTAAGCTTAGTACCAATGTGGACAGAAGAACAAATGGATATAAATTGGACACTAGGAAGTTTAGACTTGAAATTAGATGAAGGTTTCTAACCATTAGTGGAGTGAAGTTCTCAAACAGCCTACCAAGGGGAGTAGTGGAGGCAAAAGATATATCTGGCTTCAAGACTAAGCTTGATAAGTTTATGGAGGGGATGGTATGATGGGATAGCCTAATTCTTGCAATTAATTTGGCAATTGATCTTTGATTATCAGCAGGTAAGTATGCCCAGTGGTCTGTGATGGGATGTTAGATGGGATGGGATCTGAGTTACTACAGAGAATTCTTTCCTGGGTGCTGGCTGGTGAGTCTTGCCCATATGTTCAGGGTTTAACTGATTGCCATATTTGAGGTTGGGAAGGAATTTTCCTCCAGGGCAGATTGGCAGAGCCCCTGGAGGTTTTTTGCCTTCATCTGCAGCATTGGTCACGGGTCACTTGCTGGAGGATTCTCTGCAGCTTGAGGTCTTCAAAGTACAATTTGAGGACTTCAGTAACTCAGACATAGGTTAGGGGGTTGTTACAGGAGTGGGTGGGTGAGATTCTGTGGCCTGCATTGTGCAGGAGGTCAGCCTAGACGATCATAATGGTCCCTTCTGACCTTAAAGTCTATGAGACTGGCTCTATTGCTCCTAATTGAAGGAGACAATCTATTTCTTGCCTCAGTAAAGGCTTGTGAGAGGGAGGGATGGATAAAAAATGGACAGTGTAGCCTGATGTTATGACCTTTATGACCCACTTGTCTGTAGCGATCCATGCTGGAAAGGGAAAAGCAGTCTTCAAAAGGGGGGAGATGGGCAAAGGGTTGCAAGCTGCTGAATCAGAGGTGTGGGAGGATTCAAACCCTTGACTGACTTGTCAAAATTGTTGTTTCAATGATGACTTGGAACTTTTGGAAGAAGGAGGAGTAGCCGCCTTTTTTCTCTGGAACTTATGTCTCTTCCTGGGGGGTTTGGTGGATCTGTGAAATCCAATTGAGATGGGCAAGATCTCTGGGCTGTTTGTGACCTACTAAATCTTCTTTCATCAGAATAGATATCTATATATATTCATCCAGAGATCTTAAAACAGCCATGGAGTATTTCAATGTGTGAAGAGACTTGTCTGTGGTTTCTGCAAACAGCTTTCAACCATCAAAGGGGAGGCATTCAACAGTGTTCTGAACCTCTCAAGAAACCCTGAGAGTTGGAGCCCTGTGCATAACTACAACCGCATGACGCCCGGTGCATGACTACAACCGCAGAGATGGAGCTGGCATTGGTGTATGTAGCATCCAAGAATACTTGAGGAGAAGTTCTAGCTAATAACTGACCCTCCGCAATGATGGCATGAAATTGTTCCATCTCTTCCTGTGGAAAATCAATAAAAAGACTGTAAATTTATTACAGTTTGTGAAATTATTTGTCCATGACTGCCTGACAGTTTGCGATCTGAAACTGCAGAGTTGAGGAAGAATAGGACTTCCATCCAAAGATGTCTAAAAGCTTCTGCCCTAGTCATATGGGGTAGACTGAGTAGTATTGCTTACCCAACTCATTCACCACCAGAGAATTAGGTGGAAGATGAGAGAATAAACATTCAAAATCCTTTTATCCACTCCTTTGCAAGTCAGCGGAATGTTAGCAGATGTTTGCCAAACTGTCTTTGCTGGGTCCAGGAATGCTTCATTAATGGGTAGCACAACTCCAGTGAGTGTTGCAAATTGCAAAATGTCAAGCAATTTGTGTTGCAAAACCATGACCTCTTTGAGTGGTATTTGAAGAGTGCTGGCTACTCACTTTATGAGGTCCTGAAATTGCAGGAAATCATCAACCATGGATGGTGGTGGAGGTATGACTGCCACATCTGAAGTGAGTATAGGAGTGAGGGGTGGCTTCTTCATCTGCCCTAGCCTCCTGTTCTTCAAATGTTTCCTTGTGTTGGGGAGTAGAGAATTGAACATTTCTAACCTTCTAATGTGTCAGAGATGGTTATCTGTCAAGTTGCTATCAGTACTCATTCCAGGGATCCCAGTATGGCCAAAGGGGGGAACCAAATGGGAGATGGTTGGTCCCACAACCCTTGGTGTCAAGCATGAGGATCTTCCCTATGGGAGTCAAAGAACAGATTTCTATATGGATGTGCAATAGAACCCTGCATGAGACTGAAAAAAGTCTTCCTCCTCCTTGAGTATCCTCCAACGGGGGAGCACAAGTGGAAAAGGGTGGAGAGTCCAGCAGTACCAGAGAGCGATGGTAGTCCAGAGACTGGGGTCTTGATACCAAGAAGCATTTAGTATCCATGAGCAGTGGAGATTCTTGTCCATCATCCATTGATAAGTCCTTTGAGTATCTGAATTCATGTGGTACCATGTGATTGGTACTGCCATGGCAGTGTGCTTGGCAATCGAAGCAGATAGTACTATAGATTTTGAGCATACCAATGTAGGGACTAGTGGTGTGTCACACTTGAGTTGTGTGATACTGAGGGTTCCAACTGGGGAGGTGCCAACAATAAAGCCATGCTCAAGGTTAATGGGCTAGAGAAGTGCTTATCCTTGTCCTCCTTGTCCCCTGTAGTCAGTACCAGGGCTCTATCAGAGTTGTGTTTCTCCTTAGAACTCTGGGACTCTTTGGACTCACTGGTACTGGAGGAGTCTTTCATCTCTAAGGTATGGAGCCAAGAGGTTGAGGCTTCTGATACCATGGACTTACTGGGGGACCAAGTTCTTTTTGAGAGCAGTCTCATGATGGGAGCCAGTGCTCCTCTTCTTGGGAGACTTCACTGCGGCCTCACAAGTCTTGCCCTTTCTAGGGGAGATCTGTGCCAAGGTCAAAGGGGCACTGGATCGGTCCGGAGATAGATGTCCAAAGCAGGGATATCCTGACATGACTTTCTAAAGCAGGTCAAAGGGACCGCTCTATCAGCAGCAGCCTCAGCTGGTTCTTCCTTGCCCTGGATTTAAGGGCCAGGCAGAAGTCATACTTCTGGGAGACATGCGACTCTCCCAAGTGGTGGACTTAGAGTGGCTGCACCTGACTGGGAGATGTTTGAATCCTGTAGAGCTAGGTAAACCATGCCAGGAGAGAAAAGCTTCCCAGAGGGAGGGAGGGGCACAAAAGTTAATCCTCATGCTACTTATCTATTAACAACTATTTAATGCTAACACTAAACTATAAACAAGCAGTTAGCTGAGGCACGCTCCAGGCAGACACACTAGGGGTCTATCTCAGGCCAAGGTGGAACTGAAAACGAACTGAGGGTGGTTCGCCTGCACAACCCTATACAGCCTTGGTGTGAGGTTTAAAGACGTATAGTATACTTGTGTGGGCCAAACGAACATAGCTAAGGGAAAATCTCCAATCAAGGGTTTAAGGAGCATTCACACTTGAAGTGGAGCACCCACAGGGACACTATTCAAAGATTACCTGATTGACAAAATACACCTCTACCTCGATATAACGCTGTCCTTGGGAGCCAAAAAAATCTTACCGTGTTATAGATGAAACTGCGTCATATCGAAATTGCTTTGATCCAACTGAGTGCGCAGCCCTGCCCCCCTGGAGCACTGCTTTACCATGTTATATCCGAATTCATGTTATATCGGGTCGCGTTATACCAAGGTAGAGGTGTATTTAGAACAAGAAGCAGCAAGAGGCTTCATAATGCAGAGGAAAAAAAATCAACCCCCTGCCAAAGGTTTTCATGAAGGGGAGTTAAGAGATATTGTCCATATTGTGGTTGTGTCTCTTTATTTTCCCCCTTCCTTTTTGAGGTTGAGATCATATCAGGAACTGCATGCACAGAACACTGCATTTACACGGAACACAGCTCTTTTACGGTAAATTGAAGGCTATTAAAATCCTCAAATATGACCAATTCATTATTTACAAAGAAGTAAATGGAAAATGTAAAGTTGAAGAAAAATTGAATTATGTTTATCAATTAATTATAAAAATGTGTCTTTGGTTGTTTAAGAGTCTATTTAAAAAAAAGTAAAAAATGACTAATCAACACTGTAAATAATCATATTCAAACCAGTCTTCGAGTCAAAACAATGTAGAGCAGTCCTTGTGCAGCAATGATATTGACAGCAAACATAACCACACACACATCAGGTGAACACTGTGATGAAGAAGTTAATCTTACAAAGGGAAAAAAAAACAGACATGGTCTGTACATGTTTGAGAGCTTAAAAATATAAATCTAGAATCCTGGCACCAAGAAAAAAGTGTCAGTAAGTGTTTTGTTACAAGTTTATATTACGGCAGATACTTACACAGAGCTGACTTGTATAAAAAATACAACATACTACATAAGTTTTATTTAGGGATTTAATTTATATACCACAAATACTGCTTTTAATATAAGTACAATATAATACAGTTTTAATTATGCAACTGCTGGTGTTCATCTTGGATCATGAACTCAGTGGCATGCCGTACTGTCAAAACTTTAAAATGGCCTCTAGTTAAACTTCCCCAAAGTATAAAATCATGCAAAATCTACATCCTATATGATACAACCAGCACAATAATTGAAGCCAATATCCTATGAACAGCCTGGGCTATCTTGAGTTTCTTCTTGCTGTGTCCAAGAGTCAGCCATCATTTTCTTTAGGCGGAAAGGAGCTATTTCAAGTTTTGTCAGTGGCATTGAAACCAGTGACTGTGTGCACAGTTATTGGCGAAAACATCTTCATTACCTGATAGAGTTCAGACTGCAAACTTAGTCCATTTGGAAGTGTCTGTGGTTAGGAGGTTTTACGCTTTACTCCTGTGACTACTGGTCGTGCATATTCTACAAAATCATCTATGAGAACAGGCCATGCTCCTAAAGAGAAGTCAAACAATGTAAAAAGTCATAAAACTTAAAATAAATCTATTTAGTCTTTAAAAACAAGGGATATCAACTTCACAGCATGATCGATCTTAGTCATTGAACTGGATATAACAAGGTGATGGTATGGACAATCTTTCACAAAGAAAACATGCCTAGCTAATAAAAGAAAACATTAAAGCATGTTCTCTCTGAGCTATACTGTGAGCGAAAACTATTTGCATGTTGTATCATAATTCATATTATGAGATGTTTATAATAAACTTGAGCTGAAAGCAAGATTATGGTACTCCTGTTAGAGACATTCATATAATGGGAACTATTCACATACATAAAGATACTCAACATATGTACGTGTTTGTAGATTTGGGGCCACAGTATAATATATGTAGTGAGAATACAAAAATGCAGATTTGTCCTTAATATTTTTTACTAGAAGGTTTAGTTTTTATTATTAGATATTTACATAGATTATGAACTAACAAATACTGTCATAAACTTAATTTTCACTTCCAGACTTCTATACGCTATTAAAAAGCTATTTTGTGTAGATATTTTTCTAAGTTTAGTAGCCTTCATTTAAAGCTAATAAGGATTTTTGTATGAGAATACACATTATTATTATGGCTTCTGTAACATAACATGTTAGATAGCACGTACAGTACCAATGCAGTTAAGGACTGCTTACTTTCATCTGCATATTAAAGCAAAATCCTGTTCAGCCTACTTACAGGCAACATTCTTGGCAATAAATATGATCTAGTATATTTGCAGCTCTGTTCCCGAAAGTATACATTTTAAAACATGGGGTATAAGTTGTGTTTTGGAGTTTATTCACAGTATTATTTCAATTTTGCTAAATTCAATTTTTTAAAAGACATATTAATTACCTTCTTCATCATAGTTTGACATATCATCTGCAATCATATTTCCAAAGTCTAACAGAAGATTCCAAGTATCTTTTGGGATTGATCTTTTATGGTGTTCCTATGTAATATGGAAAGAAAGTATTGTTTAAGATACAGGCTATTTTCAAATTCTGCAGTTGCATTAAATTAATATTTTACTAAAAAAAATCTTACAGTGTTATATACTAACACCATCCTGTAGAATCCTCTTTACTAACATTGAAAGCTTTCTAAGAAAACTACAAAATAAAATATTTCTAAAAAAGGTAACTGTATAGAGCACATTTAATAGTACTGATTTATTTCTCCTGATCTACTCCCAGCACTTTATTATTAATTATTATTATTTTAAGAACAGTGACTGTTAGGATCAAGCACTGAGACAAGCAACCAGCCAAAGTTCAGATCCTTGCTCCCCATTTGCAGTCTCAGTTGCTTCAGCAGGACATCAGATTGTATTAAAAGCTGCAAGATCAGCTCCACTTCTGGCCAGCAGGGGGAAAATAGTGTCACCAGATGACATGAGGAATCAAAAAACTGGTGTGTGGGTGGGTACAGAGAGTACAGGCTGAGACAGGCATTAGGTTGCTGGAGAGAGGCCAGAGACTGTGGGTGAAAACAGTCAATGGCAAAAGGGAAAAACCCAGTCATAGGTGGGCAGCAGGCTGGATATATCACCAAAAAACATAGGGAGGTCCTATAAAGGAACCAAAAAAAATGCTACCCCTTTCCACTGCCTCACACAACTTTTAATGGAGTAGTAGCAGCAGCAGAGAAATATCTATAACAAATATGTTTAAAAAACAAGAGTATTCTTTGGGTTTTGCACTGGGACTCATAGATCAGAGCTCCTCAAGATTTAAGCCAGCAGCCCCCAAATTTTTGAAGGCCGTGCCCTCCCTTACCCTTATTAATGCCCCCTCCCCCAGAGCCAGGCATGGCTGGGAGGGGGACGCAGACAGGGGTAAGGGGGCCAACAGAGGGGCCAGGGACCGAGCTGCAGCTCTGCTCCCGCCCCCAGCCTCGGCCCCAGGTGGGAACAGAGCCGCGGCCAGGGGCTAAGGCTGGGGAGGGAGCAAAGCCACTGCCAGATCCACAGCCAGGCCCCCAGCCGGGTGCGGAGCTGGACCATGGCTGGGGATGGGACTGGAACAGAGTCGTGGGTGGGAGGGGGTGGCACTCCCTTCCTGCCCCGGGGGTCTGGCCTGGATCCGTCGTGTGCCCCTCCTCCCCGAAAGACCCGCCGTGCCCCCTAGGTGGGCAGGCCCCACACTTTGGGACTTCTGATTTAAGCATACAGTTGATTAACAAGGACACTAACTCTTTTGGTTCATAAACTAACAGATTATTTGATTAAAACTTGTATTTGCTATGACAAAATAATTACTTGCATCATTACCGAGAACATCCTCCTGCTACATTACTTCTGGGGAAACTGAAAATAATTCAATAAACTATCTATGTGCAGATAAGGCCCCACACTGGCGAGCCTGTGGACCTAATTGGCCTGGCCCCGCTACACCTGCAGGGGAGAGGAGAGACCTAGCTCAGTTCAGGGCTGCTCAGGAAGGAGAGCAGTGTTCTACTTCTGATGTAAGAGAAGCCTGAGCTAGCTTGCCATCTGGACAAGACCTGCTAGAAGGGATGACTAGACCTTGGGGGATCAGCTGAAGCGAGACTATTTGAAGTTAAATCCAGGATAGAAGGGCAGGGTCCCATCAAAGATTCGTCAGACAACCCTGTTTGGAACTGTGGTTTTCCATTCTGTATAGGACTGAAGTGTGCTTTGGGCAGAGGGCCTAAGTACCATGACCTTGCAAGAAACAGTGACCTACCAGATGAGACCTGCCCAGTTGAGGAATGAGCGGATGCCACGGAGAAAACCTGGTCACAATCTGTTACACACAAAAAACTACATTAAAAGAACATTATCAAGGTTGCATGGTCAAGCACTGCAAAAGGTTAGGAAGTGCCAGAATTAAAGGTTGCCTGTGCAATCTTAATTCAGGCTTTTTGTGCATATATAGTCTTTAATTACATGAGCATATACTAATCTGTCCCCACAAGATCCTTGCCTCATTCAGTGTATAGAATGGACTATGCTTAATGAGCAGCTATTCAATATTTTGTTTTTTTTTCCTTTTTCAAAGGGTGGTTCCATGCTTTGTTTACTGCACATTAGTCAAACCCTGCTTTGAAGACAGAATTATAAACTTCCTCATGGGCTTTTCTGTGGTGTTCAACATATTAGAAGTAACTATCTTCAAAACTTCCCTATGAGATGATGGGGTATTATCCCCAATTTACAGATGGGGGTTTAGGCACAGAGAATAAGGTCAAAAGTGGCCACTAATTTTGGGTGGCTAATTTGAGACATTACTGTTTTTGAAGTTGCCTACCTGCAAGGATATACTGGGTCTACTTTTATAATCAGAGACAAGGAGTGAATGTATTGCAAAACTATATTTATTCAAGAGAAATGTTTTCCAAGATAGGACCTGATTTTTCAGAGTACTTAGTATTATACAGCACTATACAGCACTCATATGTTCAAAGCAAGGTTCCCACTGGCTTCAGCGGCATCTGGGAGTGCTCAGCACTTCGGCAAATCAGACCCATTGGTCTTGAGACAGGCATTCAGAAAATGAGTAACACACAATTAAAGACCACCTGTGAAAAGTGATTTAAGTGACTTG
The DNA here is from genome assembly GCF_025201925.1 of Gopherus flavomarginatus. NCBI lineage: Eukaryota > Metazoa > Chordata > Testudines > Testudinidae > Gopherus > Gopherus flavomarginatus. Next base: position 258,920,356 of record NC_066617.1, on the reverse strand, counting down.
CCCAGTGTCACATAGGAACTATGCAGCAGAGGCAGGGATAGAATCCAGTTATTCCTGGCAGCATTCAACTGCCTTAACCACAAGATCATTCTTTCTCTTACTACCATCCTCTGCCTCATTCACTACACACACCTTCCAGCTGCTGCAACAAATGAAGGAGGCTCCTACAGACAACAGCCTCTTTAACTACACAGTACTAATTCATCCACAGAGCAGGTCCACCCCATGCATTGAATGAGGCAGGGGTCCTGTGGAAAAAATAGCATGTATTCATGTAATTAAAGACTATCATAATGCATATGCATGAAATGACCAAATTAAGGTTGCTTATGTAACCTTAATTCTGGCTTTTACTAACTTTTGAATGTTTGACTTTACAGCCTTAATGTTCTTTTAATGTAGGTGTCTTTGTGTGATTTCCTAGCTTTAAACAGGGAGAGTATTCTCTAGTGCAGTGGCTCTTGACCTTTCCAGAGTACTGCTGCCCTTTCAGGAGTTTGATTTGTCTTGCGTACCCCCAAGTTTCACCTCACTTAAAAACTACTTGCTCACAAAATCAGACATAAAAATACAAAAGTGTCACAGCACACTGTTACTGACAAATTGCTTACGTTCTCATTTTTACCATATAATTACAAAATAAATCAACTGGAATATAAATATTGTACTTACGTTTCAGTGTATAGTATATAGAGCAGTATAAACAAGTCATTGTCTGCATGAAATTTTAGTTTGTATGGACTTCGCTAGTGCTTTTTATGTAGCCTGTTGTAAAACTAGGCAAATATCTAGATGAATTGATTTACCCACTTGAAAACCTTTGTGTACCCCTGGTTGAGAACCACTGATCATGTGGGCACTGACTCTTCCGTCTGCTCTCAAGCTTGACCTATTCTGACCTGTCCCTTCCAATCTATCCCAGTTGTCTCTATTCCCCACCCTGGCTCCTCATTCTAGTCCTATTTTCTTTACTTAGCCAGTCCTAGTCTCCACCCCTCAAACGTCTCATCCAAGTCTCTTTGTCGAGCCAGTCAGTTCAGATAGAATTTTCAGTTGGTAGCCTAAAACCTCAAGCAAATCTAGTGAGCATTTGTAAATTGCAGTTTTTCAAATAAACTTGTTGGAAAGGTCTATTACTTGGGCAAATGTGGGTGGATTTTCTTGGGAATAGCAAAAGTCATACCTCTGACACAAAGGCCACCCTCCTGCCAAATTTAAAGTCCCTACTGCACAGCGTGGGGTTACTAGAGCTTCTCAAAGAATGAGAATGAAAGAAACATGGGGAACACATTTTTCACTAGCCTGGTTCTCAGAAATGGCTGAACTATTTTGGCTGAAATTTTCCAAAACAATTCAACCTGAGGCAGATAACCAGCAAGGAAAATTTCAGCCCAAACAGATGAAGTTCAGTAATGTTATAAGCAACTGAAAACAGGGTTTTATAATGGCAAGCATTAAGCAAACAATAATAGATGGTACCAGCCCCACCTATACTACTGCTCCTAGAAGCAGGAATCTGAACAGACATCTCTCAGAGCATATTTAAAGGACATGACAAAATGGAGAAAGCTACATATTTTAACCTTTTGTTAGCTTAAATGTGCCTATTAGAGTTTGACTTTTTTAAAACCAGTTTTCAGAAGCAGTCACAATGCAAAATCTTAGGACAAATTTTGTCAAGTAGGTCTACAAAATCCTCACTTTCGGATAATGAATAAACCTCTGCTGTCCCACAGCTGTATTCAAAGTATACTTGTGTGAAAATATTTACATTTTAAAACACATACTTGGGTTTCACTAAGACCATAGACAGCGGTGCTTTTGAAATTACCGGTTTCCTTGGGTAAACTGTAAAAAGTCTATTTGTTCAGAGAAAAGATGTTAATAAATTGCAAAAGAAGAAGTTGCCTTGTACAGTAATGATGGTTCTTCAAGATGGGCGCCCCTATTGGTGCTCCACTGTACATGTGGCTGTGTTCCTGCGCTGTTGATCGGAGAACTTTGGTAGCAGTCCGTTCCATCAGCACATGTGCTGCTCCCTGCCTGCCACAAGTTTAGCCAGTGTGCGCAGGCAATCCTTCCTCAGTTCCTTCTCTACCGCACAGTCAACTAGAACTCTGAAGCAGAGTCCTGGAGCACCCACAGAGATATAATGTTATTGCACAAGGTGAGTAAACGTCTCTTCTTCTTTGAGTAGTGTCCCTATGTGTGCTCCACTGTAGGTGACTCCCGAGCAGTGCCCACCACTGGAGGCTGGGACTTTGGAGCTGAGTCTGATATAGATGATAGTACTGTGGCGCTGAATTTGGCATCTGCAGCCGAATCCCCCAGGATGGCACAGTATTCTGCAAAGGTATGTTCAGATGCCCAAGTAGATGCCCTGCAGATTTCTGATATAGGGATACCCTTGGAGAAAGATGCTGGAGGAGGAGATCGACCTCCTAGGATGAGTGCATATTGAAGATGGGGGTGTTACATTACACAATTCGTAACAGAGTTTAATACAGCTTGAGATACACTTGGAGAGTCTCAGCTGAAATCACTGTACCTTTTGACCTATTTGCAATGGAGAGGAAGAGTCTCTGAGATTTTCTGAAGACTCTTGTCCTGTCCAAATAGAAGGCCAAGGCTCTCCTCACATCAAGCGTATGGAGGATGGCTTCACTATTATCCTGATGAGCTTTGGAATAAAAGGCTGGAAGGTGAATAAAATGATTGAAGTGAAATGTGGAAGTCAGCTTGGGAATGAACTTCGGGTGTGGTTTAAGTACGACCTTGTCAGGGAAGAACACAGTAAAAGAGGGATGCGCCATCAGAACCACTATTTCCCCAGTCCTCCTTGCAAGGGTGATGGCAATGAGGAATTCGGTCTTCATGGAAAGGTGAGTTAATTAACAAGTGGCCACAGGTTCAAATGGTGGCCTTGTCAGACCTTTTAATATTAGGTTGAGATCCCACGGAGGCGTGGGAAGCCTGGGTGGTGGGAAGAGGTGAGAAAGCTCTTTGTAGTTGGATGTGAGGAAATTGAGTATCCTTCTGCCTGCTGATGGAAGGTTGCAACTGCTGCTAGATGACCTTTCAGTGAACTGATAAGAGTCTTGATTTCTTGACAGTCGACAGGTAGTCTAGGATCACCACAGGATGGATGTATTAGGAATGATAACTTTGGGCTGGAACCAGATTTGGAATCTCTTCCATTTTTGTAGATAGGTATGGCAAGTAGCTCCTTTCCTACTATGCAACAACACCTCCTGTACCACCTCAGAGCGTCTCTATCTCTATGCGCTGGAACCATGAAAGAGCCATGTTCTGAACCATCAAATCCGCACGTAGGATGAAAAATGCACCTCTCATTCTGGAACAGAAGGTAAGAAGTGATTGGAAGAGTCATTAGTGGACATAGTGCCAGCTGTGACAGGTAAGGGTACCACATCTGTTTGGGCCAGGTGGGAGCAATCAGTATGATGTTCACACATTCTATTTTCACTGTCAACAGGACTTTCACTATTAGAGGGAATGGGGGAAGGCATAAAGAAGGGAGGGAGGAGGGCATCTCCCATGGAGTGTTGTCCAATCCCCAGTCTGGAACAGCACTGTGGTCATTTCTTGTTCTGGTAAGTAGTGAACAGCTTTAACATCAATGTGCCCCATCGTTGGAATAGATTTAGTGGTATTCCACAACGTATTTCCCATTTGTGGTCATATGGGAATTTGCGGCTGAGACTGTCCCCCATCGTATTGTATATTCCCAGTAAGTAGGCTGCTGATATTAAGATATTGTGGGAGATGCACCAGTTTCATAGTTTTAGTGCTTCTACACACAGGGAATGAGACCTGGCACCTCCCTGATGGTTTATGTAATATACAAAAACCTGTAGGAGAACACCTCAATAGCAGATTTAAAGGTAGCCATCCTGCAGCAAAAAAACTTCAGGACCAGACGTCAAAAGGAAACTGCTGAGCTCCAGTTCATCTGCAAATTTGACATCATCAGCTCAGGATTAAACTAAGACAGTGAATGGCTAGCCAACTGTAAAAGCAGTTTCTGCTCCCTTGCTTTTCACACCTCAACTGCTAGAAGAGGGCGTCATCCTCCCTGATTGAACTAACCTCGTTATCTCCAGCCTGTTTCTTGCTTGCATATATATACCTGCCCCTGGAAATTTCCACTGCATGAATCCAACAAAGTGGGTATTCACCCACGAAAGCTCATGCTCCAGTACATCTATTAGTCTATAAAGTGCCACAGTACTCTTTGCTGCTTATGCAATACATACAGGCCATATTGTCTGTCATGACTCTTGTGTGCGTATCTTTGATCAGTGGGAGGAAGTGAGCTCACACACTTCTGACCTCTCTGAGTTCGAGTAGGTTGAGGTGGAGGCATCTCTCGGCTGAAGACTATTTGCCCTGTATTGTGAGACCATTGAGATGCGCACTCCATCCTATGAGGGATGCACTGGTGGTCAGAAGCAGAGCCAGGGAAGACTGAACAAGTGGGATTCCTATACAGATGTTCACTGGGTCCCTCCACCGTTCCAAGGATTGCTTGCCCCTGGTGGGCATCGATAGCAATTTGCTTACGCTGTCTCCGTTCAGCCTGTAAACCAAACCAACCCATTCTTGGAGGCATCTCATACATAGTCTGTCACGAGCGATAATCTATGTGCCCATGGCCATGTGTCCCAGGAGTTGGAGGCACTGTCTGGCTGAAATATGAGGACTGAATTGTACTGTCTCTATCAACAAGGAGAGACTAGGAATTTTTAATGTGGGAGGAGCACCTTTGCCTGAATGGAGCTGAGGTCGGCTCCTATGAATTCTAGCCTCTGTTCTGCTGTTAATGTCAATTTTTGTTCATTGATCTGTAGGCCCAGATTCTGAAACAGATCCAGTGTGGTCTGAGTGACTTGCTAGGCCCTTACGAAGGACTCTGCCCGGAGAAGGCAATCGTACATGTAAGGATAAACCATGATGCTTTGAGAGCATAAGTGGGCCGCCACCGAGAGGACCTTGGAGAATACTCTGGGGACCGAGGAGAGGCCAAAAGGGAGTTCTCTGTATTGGTAGTGGTTTTGGTCCAGCATGAGGTAATGTCTGTGGCTCGGTATAACTGCAATGTGAAAATAAGCATCTTGGAGGTCGAGGGCTGAGAACTAGTCTCCTTTTCCTACCACTGGAATGATCTTGAACTTCTGAGCCCTAATAAACTTGTTGAGCGCTCTGAGGTCCAATATAGGTCTTCAACATCCTTTTTTCTTCAGTATCAGGAAGTAATGAGAATAGAAACCTCTGTCCTTTAGATGTGCAGGCACTGGTTCTATGGCTCATATGCTGAGGAGGTGGTTTACCTCCTAAGCACCAGGCTCTCATGAGAAGGGTCCCTGAAGAGGGACTGGGAAAAGTGTTTGGGAGGGGGCAGAAATGGACGGAGTATCCATCTCAGATGATCTCCAACACCCGTTTGTCAGAGGTTACCTATTCCCAGATGCTGCCAAACGGGGCAAGACTATCTCTGAAAGGATGGGTGGGGTTTCCTAGTGTGAAATGAGGTGAGTGTTCTCCAGGTACCTCGACTACCCTGTCAAAAGGGTCTCTTTGAGGTAGAGGGCTAAAAGGAAGTTTGCTGAGATCCCGATGTCTTTCATCTGGAGAACCTGGGCTTTTTCCTCTCAGGTTCATACAATCTCTGGGTATACTGAGATGGAAACTGGGATGAGTACTGAGCGGAGTATGGTGAGTAAGGTTTGAATGGTGGCTGAGTCCTGTGCCTTCTTTTGTACCCAGGTGTATAGATACCAAGGATCAAAGAGTGTGGAGAGAGGCAACAGTCTTTTCAGCAAATAATTTCATCCCCTCAAAGGGGAGGTCCTCCACCATCGTTTGGACCTCCTTGAGGAAGCCGAACAGATGAAGCCAGGAGGCCCATCTCATCACAGTGGCAGCTGAAACAGATCATGCTGCTGTGTCAGCTGCACCAAGTGCAGACTGGAGTGATCGTTTTGCCACCAGCTCGTGTTCATTAACCAAGGCTTTAAATTAGTCCTCAAGAGAATTGGGGAGCTGTTCAATAAAAGAATTAAGCTTCACGTAGTTCTGATAGTCGTGTTTAGCCCACAAGGCTTGATAGTTCAGCACTATGAATTGGAGGGTGGCCGAGGAGGCCTTCCTGCCACCCAGTGATAAGCGGTGGACTTAAAAGTGGTGTTGGCGGCTTTTAGAGTTAATCACATCCAAAATGATTGAATTGGGAGGCAGGTGTGAGAACAGGAATTCCATGTCCTTTGCTGGCACACATCTTGTCCGCCCTCTTATAAGTTGGTGGGATGGACGCGGGGGTCTGCCACATCACCCTGGCGGGATCCAGTAGAGCCTTATTAATAGGGAGGGCCACTCTGGAGGAGGTGGAGAAATGTAGAATGTCCACCAGTTTGTGTTGTGACTCAGATACCTCTTGTAAAGATATGTGGAGTGCCTCTGCCATCCTCTGTGCCCAAGCCCTAGAACAGTTTAACGTAATCCTCCATATATGGCGGAGGAGGCATCACCATCTTGTCTGGTGATAATGACAAGAAGTGGGCTGGAGAAAAGACTTCCTTCTCAACTTCAGCTCCGGTTCCTCTCTTGCCTGCTCAGGGAGTTCAGAGGTCCTTGAGGCAATGGCTGAAGGAGGGTACTTCCTTGGCTGTGGGTAGGCCACACTAGCAGCGATGGAGGCCTGTTGCCTTTGGGACTGCCAGGGATCCCAGTATGACCACTGAGATGGGAAGGGGCTCAGTGATTGGTACCACAGTTGCCCAAACCAGTGGGGCTACAGGTCAGAGGGGTGATATGCCTAGTGTCCATAATGAAACTGGGCTCTGTATGACAGATGAGACGAGAGTGGAAAGCTAGCTCACATACTGATTCCAACAATGAAAAGGGCAGTGTGTGGCAGGAAGCTGTCAGTGAGTCAAGGGCTCTGTGTGAATTTGGCACCAGGGGCCCATTACTGAGCAGAGGAGAGTCCAGTGTGTTGGACACTGAAAGATCCGTTATGCACCAGAAATCTGTCAGTGCAGAGGGCCTTGGTACTGGCAGAGGCTGTTGGTGCCAAGAGGCTTGCACCAGTAGTGTTAGAGACGCGGACCTGACAGCAGGGTCCGTCAATGCCTGGTGTATTGTCGGCAGTACTAACGTTGATGACCGTACAGATGGAGCCTTCCCCAGGGCGGATATTCTACATTTCTCATGTCCTGGCGGTAACTATGCTTCTTTGCCTGTGCCCATCGACTCCTTAGGCATTCCGACTTGCCCTGTCAGTTCAGTAAAGCGCATGCCCTGGATACCAGATTTCAATGGCTTTGCTGCTGTCAGTACTGAAGATACTGATTGATTGAGGTGAGGATTGTTTTCAGCTTGATCGGGGCTCGCTATGGACTCATGGACCTTTTCTTAGAGGCCTTACATGAATGGCTCGCAGCCATCTCTCTGAGCTCACCTCCCTTCAGAGTGGAGGGCTGTGGCGATGGCTCACATCAGGACTCTAGAGGTTGAAGGGCTGACTCGATGAGCAGGAATTTGAGCCTCAGTTCTCTGTTTTTCCTTGATCTGGGCTTCAGTTGCTGACACAAGCCACGCTTCTGTTTCTCTCCCAGGTAGCGGATGCACTGCAAGTGAGTCAGTCAGTCAGTGGGATAGATTCATTGCAACTGAGACACTTTTTGAAGCCCGGCTCTATGGGCATATCCCTATGGGTAGGGGGGATCCCCCCAACAGGGGGTTGACAAAGTCCCTTTCTTTTTTTAAAGGCAACAGCCAAAATAAAAAGTAAACAATGCAAAGAAAGATAAAAAGGGCTTCAAAGGAAGCTAAAATTAACAATTCTAAGAGAACTAATGATCTGCAAATGGACAGCTCTAGCTCTGTCTCTAGCCAGGCGCAGTGGAGAAGGAAGGGAGGAGGGATTGCCGCGCATGGCTAGCATTGTTCCCCACTGGCCACAACACATGCACGGGCAGGACTACTACCAAAGTTCTCCGATCAGCAGTGCACGGATGCAGACACATCTGTAGTGGAGCACTCATAGGGACAATTACTCAAAGAAAAAACGAGGAGTCCTTGTGGCACCTCAGAGACTAACAAATTTATTTGGGCAAAAAACTTCCGTGAGCTATAACCCACTTCATCAGATGCATGGAGATTAATACAGTAGGTAGGTATAAATATATAGCACATGAAAAGATGGGAGTTGCCTTACCAAGTGACGGGGGTCAGTGCTAATGAGGCCAGTTCAATTAGGATTGATGTGGCCCATTCTCAACAGTTGACAGGAAGGTTCGAATATCAACAGAGGGAAAATTATTTTTGCAGTGACCCAGCCACTTGCAGTCTTCATTCAGGCCTAATTTGATGGTGTCAAGTTTGCAAGAATTGTATGTTTTCAAGATAAACATTTTCCATGTTAAGTGTATGGAAATATCATGTAAAATGAAGTAAAGTAGTTAAGTCAGATGCTTAATGACAGTATTTTGGGCTTTGTTTCTAAAGCCTAATTTGTACAACTTTTATTCCACCACCTACAGAAGTGTACTGATAATAGTTACAGTATTTAAAAATATCAGTCTGTCACATTTTGTTAACGATTGCTCTCTACAAAAGAAGTCAACCTAATTGCTCAAACAGAAAAAATGCACTCCATTTTTTATTTTAAAATAATGACTCCCAACCTCTCAAGTCAGCCACAACAATACTGAAACTTAAAAATAGGATATTGTATGCATAAATATCACAAAGATGGATCATTTTAGCTTGGTACAAAACACACTTGTGATAAGCCTATGTGCCTGAGGATAGGCAGGGTGTGGGCTCAATCTACAATTTAGGAAGTCAGATTGTATCTTCAGCCTTCACAAATAGAGAGTACAGGGTCAAGTGGTTCCCAGACTAGGAAGGCCTGCTCCTTAAAGGCCAAGAGACCTGGGTCTAGTCAGACCTGTTCAATCAGCTCCCTTCACCCCTTTGCCATAATTAGCCGCCTCCCAGTGTAAGGTGGCTTAACTAATTGGAGTCATTTGACAGACTGATAAATAACAGGGCCTCATAAAAGGGCAGAGAGAACTCAGTCTGAAGGAAGAGCTACAGGAAGTAAGTTGGTCCCCTGAAGTAAGTTCTGGAAGAACCCCAGGGAAGAAGGGGCAGATCTTTATCCCAGAGCATAGAAGAGGGAAAGGTAGCCCAGAGAGGCTGAGACTGTGAGAGGGAGTCATAAGAAACACTCAGGGAGTTAACACTCTATCCCAGAGCAAAGAGACGTAAAGGGAGCTCAGAAGTTATTATGAAGAGGAGCTCTGAGCCACGTGAATTCCTGGGAGACAGAAAACCCTAGTAAGGGGAAACTGAGACAGAGTGTGTTTGCAGCATCATGCTCAGATAGCGGGGGAGGGCGGGGTTGCTGCTAAACGGGCATACCTTATGAAACTGCCTCTAGGTATCATTTCCCTTTCCCCCAAGAGAGAAATTACAGAGAGGATTCATTTAGTGCCTATTAACAATGTTCCATATCAGTTCTCGGAAAGCAAAAATGCTGAAAAAGAAACTGCTGTCATTCACTGTACTCTCGTCTTTTCTTTTCTTTTTTTTTTTTTTGGTGTGCGCGCGCAGTGGGAACACAATCTTACAAGCTGTGGGATTTGCCTTACAATTGCGCATAAACACAGGAACAGAAAAATATACTTACCAACAAAAATTTATTCCAAAGATCTAAAAATTTAAACCTTCCTGATAAGACTAAATTCCAATATGCAATTGCCATTTCTAAATCTGCAAAAAACAAGACAAAAAAAATCATATATTACAGTGCTTTATACACAGTAAACTCTCAGAGTTAAAAAGCTCTCTCGATTCAGCTCTCAGTTTTGATTTTACCCATACATCTCACTATACAAATGTATTGGCCAGTTTTTAAATCTCTTTTTATGACTAATGGTCTTAAGACCCAGTTAAAAAGCTGCCTGAGTGTTGAGATGTAGAAGCCTAGGATATGACTCCATGGTATACAGTCACAAAGATGTACTTGTTAAGTGTGGATCTGGAGTGCTCAACAGTTAAATAGGTCATACTACTGCATGTGACTTTGCTCGGTTACTTTTAACGTGTAACAAAAGCCTTTTGAAAGCTTTTCAAAAACTCACATTTTGAAGTACTGGTTCCCTGTGAAGTTATATATAATCAAAGCAGCCTGGTTTGATTACCATTGAAGATAGCAATTCAATAGTAATAATGGCATACGGAACAACGCAGGCATAAAGGAATCCCAATTACATACAGAGAAGAATAAAAGGAGGAACAAAACCTTGAAGTTATCACTGAGCATGCTAATGTATCTTTTACCTATATAGGTAGCACTCAGTGATTATCAGTAACCCTGGTTAAACCCCAGTTTGTAAAAGGCATTGATACAGTATCCATCTAGACATGCATAAAAGCAATTCACATGAAGAAAATGGTATTGATTTAACATTAATGTTTGGATTGAAATTCACAAAAATCAAGATTTTCAGTTTGAAAGATGCCGGATGCCTTGTCTCCTTGCCCATTGTGTGTGTTAGACTGGCATTTCTTAGGGCTTTTAAGGGAAAAAAAAAAAAAAAGCCTTCAGTCCTCTGGAGCACAATATTCCTGCAGCAACCCTCATGACAGTATAGCTTTCCTACAAGTCACTTACAACAAGAAGGCCTATACCCAATATTAAAGACCTATGTCACGGTTTATCAAAAGCAACTAGTGATTTTGGGTGCCTCACTTTTGAAGTACTCAACATGAAATACATTCAAAGTTGGGTGCAAATGTTTTAAGGTATTTGGGTACCAAAAAAAGGTGAGGTATTTAAATTAAAAATTCTTGAAAATCTGGCCTGTGGACTACAGTAGTTAGTTGCTTAAGTGAATCATGGCAAGAATAAAGCAAAATTTTAATATCATGGATACTGGAGTTCAGAATTCAGCCAAGTAACCAATGTGTTAAATGAGTGACTGTCCTTTGCTTAGTTCACTGGGGATGGGGGGATAATACATTCAGATGGAACCTGAACAGGGGATTTTTGGCTCCCAAAGTAGTTCTGCTTGTTAAGTTAAGACATTCCAATAACTTTTATTAGCAGTAGTGCCTTCTTTTCAAATATCTACTGAGAGAGAGAGAGAGAGAGAGAGAAATTAGTTTTAATCAAGAATTACAGTATACTTGTCCAGGAGTCCTAGCCCGTAAGAAATTATCCAGAAATTCTGGCTGAAAACATAGGTTTATGATGGAAGTGTTACCTTGCCCATACTCCTCTACTCTACAGTATACTTAATGAGAACATTTATGTCGATATGTGACCTTATTTTGTTCTACAGCAACATTAATTATCCAAGACCAGCATTTAAAAATTCAGAATTTAGTCCACACCCTCCAGCGGAAGCAATCTGTAATGCAGTGCAGGTATATGGAAGAGTGGAGGCTATATTAGGGGGTAGGGGGAAGGACGCTTTCTTGAAGGCTTATATTCATTCCCAACTGCCCATGATGCCTAGACCCCACTATTAGTGATCCTTGTAGATAAGAACATGTATGTTTCTGTACAACAGGAGAATAAAGTAAAAGCCTCTAGCAAATTACACACACACATTCAGTGTAAGATATACAGGTATACAAAAAATGAAGCTTTCAGAGAAAGTACTGATAAGGTAATAAAGAGAAAGTCCCCACCTCTACCAAGTTACAGCAGAGGAACGTAACTAACATATCAGATTTGATTATTATAGCTCTGTCGTGTCACAGTTCAAAAGCAACTGTTTGGACTGAAGACAATTCATAAGTTTGAAAGGGAAGTTGTGGATGTATTTGGTACATTGTTAAAGCAGGCTGTATTTACTTATGCATGTATGTATACTAATATACAAACAATTGCATTAAAGTTGTGATGAGAAGCACTAAAAAGTCAGGAATTGACAAAGGTAAAGGTGCCCAATCACTTCCATCTCTGTGCTCTTGACTGTATGCATAATAGTTATATTATATCATCATACACTGTTTTCCACAGGATTCCTGCCTTGTTCAGTGCAGCAGAAGAAAGGTGCTCAGCAAATGAAACAGCTGCTTCAGAATTTTTTCTATCCTTACTGTTGTTATCCCCCATTTTCACCCTCTAACTACTATATTTCCAGAAAGAAAGATCTGTGGCAGAGCCCGTCTTTCCTACATCTCAGTCCAGTGCTCTGATCACAAAGCTATTCTTCCTCTTCCTGCAGACTCCTCTCATTTGCTACACATCATGCTACAACAATCACTAGGCTGAGGTGCTATGGACCCAAGGCCCATACACCAAAGAATCCTGCTTCATTTTCTATCTGAAATGCACAATGAATGTGTAAAAGGATCTGTGTGAGGAGGTGGGGAGGGGGAGTTTGTCATAAGAAACTATTGTCATACATTCATAAGATGGGACTAAGTTAAGACTGAGCTTGTTCAGCCTATAACTCTGACTGGCTTTAGGAAAACAACAACAACAAAAAGTCTTGCTAGGTAAGGTGCCTTCTTTTCCCAAGGCATTTTGTTTGCAATCTAACTTACTGAATAGCTTATGTTCTTTAGAGATTAAGGTAACATTTAATACAACAAAAAATTTAAAGAAAAAGCAAAAACTCTGATAGAGCATTTCCAACCTTCGCTGTGTGATGATCTGGCACTCATCTCCTCATTTTATGGACATGATGGTCCCACGATCATGCAATACATGAACTTATTGTAAGAAAAATGACTATTTAAAACACACCAAGACAAACATTTATTTGGAAAGAGTTAATATATAATATAGTCAGAACAAAAATGACATTAGCACAAGGGGATATTGTACACAACTATTTTATTCCACTACTTGTGTATACTTAATATTGAATGAACAGAGGAACTAATGTGAATAATATTATGGTTTCTATGATTCCTTATGAGTTGACTGGTTTTGGCAATGGTCACTCAGCTCATAATTATGAAATGTTATCCTTTCCAATATAGACAAATCAACCTTCCAACACCACATGACATTTTACATTGAAATGCACATTATGGGAAAGCACTACTTTTCTGAGAAAAGTTTTATAATATTAGATTAAATACACCTGTAACGGACTCAAGGGATAGAAGTTCTCTGTGGCTTTATTTGATTTATTATAGCATCTATATTTAAATATATTCAATTATGAAAATATTTATTGTTAATTAAAGTGAATTTGATTATTTCAAGATTGTATTTAATATGGTGAAAAAGTTTTGGGAAATGTTAAATGTTATTCTAATATTAATACTATACTTTGAGGAGAATTCTCTGTGTGAATGTGCAAGCAATCTCTTGCACAGTAAGCAACAAAAATATAGGACAGGCTTGATATAACAATGTACGATAAGCGTACTTCTCATGCAGAAGGTAGAACTACACATTCATATTTCTAAATTCTCTTTTATGTAGTGATTTCTGAGGCAGATAGCAAAGAGAAAAATTCATAATGGGTAATAAAGTTAGCATTAATGATTATCAGGGGTGTTGTATGTAAGACACAAGAGGCAACTGTCCCACTCCACTCAGCACTGGTGATGCCTCAGCTGCAGTACTGTGTCCAGTTCTGGGCATCACCCGTTAGGAAAGACATGGACAAATTAGGAAGAGTCCATTTCTCAAAATGATAAAAGATTTAGAAACTCTGACCTATCAGGAAAGGTTAAAAAACCTGGGCATGTTTAGTCTTGAGAAAAGAAGACTGAGACCTGGTCACAGTCTTCAAATATGCTAAGGGTTCTTATAAAGAGAATTGTGATAAATTGTTCTCCATGTTCACTGAAGATAAGACAAGAAGTAGTGGGCTTAATCTCCAACAGGGGAGATTTAGGTTAGATATTAGGAAAAATAAAAAATATTCTAAATATAAAAAAGGATAGTTAAACTCTGGAATAGACTTCCAGGTGAGGTTATATAATCTTCATCATTTGTAAGTTTTTAACAACAGTAAGGATAAGCAACTGTCAGGGATGATTTAGGTTTAGTTGGCCCTGACACAGCACAGGGGGCTGGACTTCATGACTTCTCAAGATCCCTGCCAGCCCTACATTTCTAAGATTCCTCAGTCCTAGCACTGCAAAAATCAAGATCTCCAAAAGTCATAACATTCCAAAAATTAAGTTTGTTCCTGCAGTTTTAACTTGGTCACATTGCATATCTTACACATTTTATACTGTATAGTAATAATTACATTAAAAATTACATTAAGAGAGAACATAGGAATAGAAAAAAATACTATGCATGGAGAGATCTAAAAAAAAAAATCAATCAAATTCATGGGGAAGAAACATAAATCTTAGGACTTTCCTCACTTAAGTGTCCGATTTTTCAAAAACTTAATGTTACATTAACGCTTTTTTTCTTTTTTCACATTTAATCTCTACTCTTCCCTCCCACCCCCACCCCCCTACAAGAAAGGTAGAAGTGAGATATGGAATTATTTGGGAATTTTACATTCTACCAGCCTCATCAGAGCTTCTAAACTCGATGGCGTTAACTGTGCCAATAAACTAAAGGACTACTGGGCATCATTAGCATTTTTCCTTAATGCACTGCAAAACTCAAAGAAAAACTCCACTGAAAATAAGCAAAATTGGTTAATTTACATGCTCATAACTTTAAAAGCACTGAAATAACAGCTTTTTTGAAGTCTCTGTGAAACCTACAAGACAAGAGAACTTTGCATTTTGTAGTTTTGTAGCTATTTAAAGAAGTTTTTAGTATGCAAAAACTTTTAATCAGAAAATTTGGAAAAAAGTCTTTTTGTACTTGAATAACTCAAAATTGGCTGACCTGATTTTTCTCCTTTGGGCTGAGAATCCAAGCATGGAAAAAACGTCACATCAAAAAGGTATGTATTGGATAAAGTCATGAGCCACTGAAACATAGGGATAGGAATGGAATTTGGAGCTCAACTTCAGTGATAACAGCTGCTACCCATACCTGCAATAATACACATACCATGCACACATTACCTGCATATGAAGTTAGGGAGATCTTGAGTTAGGCCTATTTCCTCAAACATGTTTGGCTACTTAAAAAAAGAAAACATATCTCCTCATGGAATACAAAGTTGCCAAAAGCTGCAGGGGGAGGTCATACAACCACTACAATAAATTTCAAGTACTCAGAAGTTATGAGCCTCCTTAGGCCACGGGTGTTTTATGTCCTGCAAGAACATTCTCTGTGTGGGCTTAGATTCAGTGTGTAGGTCTTGGGATTATTTACTTAACCATTGTACAGACATAAAAGCATCTTCATAAATAAGATGAAATCACCTTAGGAACCACTTTAGGAAAAGGATAGATAAAAAGACAGAAAATATCCTAGTGCCACTAAAAGAACAGGAGTATTTGTGGCACCTTAGGAGACGAATACATTTAATTGAGCATAAGCTTTCGTGGGTTACAGCTCATTTTATCAGATGCACAGAATGGGAACATATAGTAAAGAGATACATATACATACAGAAAACATGAAAAGGTGGAAATTGTCATACCAACTCTAAGAGGCTAATTGAGATGAGCTTTAATCATTTGGAGAAAAAAAAGTTTGTAATCAAGATGACCCATTCCAGACAGTTAACAAGAAGGTGTGAGGATACTGAACATAGGGAAATAGATTCAATTTGTGTAATGACCCAGCCATTCCCAGTCTCTATTCAAGTCCAAGTTAATGGTATCTAGTTTGCAAATTAATTCTAGTTCAGCAGTTTCTCATTGGAGTTTGCTTTTGAAGCTTTTCTGTTGCAAAATTGCCACCTTTAAGTCTGTTATTGAGTGACCACAGAGGTGGAAGTGTTCTCCTACTGGTTTTTGAATGTTATGATTCCTGATGTCAGATTTGTGTCCATTTATTCTTTTGCATAGAGACTGTCCAGTTTGGCCAATGTACACGGCAGAGGGGCATTGCTGGCACATGATAGCATATATCACATTGGTAGATGTGCAGGTGAATGAGCCCTTGATGGCCTAGCTGATGTGATTAGGTCCTATGATGGTGTCACTTTAATAGATATGTGGACAGAGTTGGCATCAGCCTTTTTGCAAGGATAGGTTCCTGGGTTAGCGTTTTTGTTGTGTGGTTGCTGGTGCGTATTTGCTTCAGGTTGGGGGGCTGTCTGTAAGTAAGGACTGGTTTGTCTCCCAAGATCTGTGAGAGTGAGGGATTGTCTTTCAGGATAGGCTGTAGATCTTTGATGATACGCTGGAGAGGTTTTAGTTGGGGGCTGAAGATCACGGCTAGTGGCGTTCTCTTATTTTCTTTGTTGAGCCTGTCCTGTAGTAGGTGACTTCTGGGTACTCTTCTGGCTCTGTCAATCTGTTCTTTTCACTTCAGCAGGTGGGTACTGTAGTTTTAAGAATGCTCAATAGAGATCTTGTAGGTATTTGTCTCCATCTGAGGGACTGGAGCAAATGCGGTTGTATTTTAGAGCTTCACTGTGGACAATGGATCATGTGGTGTATCCTGGATGGAAGTTGAAGGCATGCAGGTAAGTATAGTGGTCAGTAGGTTTCCGGTATAGGGTGGTGTTTATGTTAACATCGCTTATTAGCACAGTAGCATCCAGGAAATGGACCGCTTGTGTGGACTGGTCTAGGCTGAGGTTGAGGGTGGGATGGAAATTGTTGAAATCATGGTGGAATTCCTCAAGGGCCTCCTTCCCATGGGTCCGGATGATGAAGATGCCATCAATGTAGCACAAGTAGAGTAGGGGCGTTAGGAGACGAGAGCTAAGGAAGCATTGCTCTAAGTCAGCCATAAAGATGTTGGCATACTGGGGGGGTCATGTGGGTACCCATAGCAGTGCCGCTGATTTGAAGGTATATATTGTCCCTGAATGTGAAATAGTTGCGAGTGAGGAAAAAGTCACAAAGTTCAGCCACCAGGTTTGCCGTGACATTATCAGGGACACTGTTCCTGATAGCTTGTAGTCCATCTTTGTGTAGAATGTTGGTGTAGAGGGCTTCTACATCCATAGTAGCCAGGATGGTGTTTTCTGGAAGATCACCAATGGATTGTAGTTTCCTCAGGAAGTCAGTGGTGTCTCGAAGATAGCTGGGAGTGCTGGTAGCACAGGGCCTGAGGAGACAGTCCACATAGCCAGACAATCCTGCTGTTAGGATGCCAATGCCTGAGATGATGGAGTGTCCAGGATTTCCAGGTTTATGGATCTTGGGTAGCAAACAGAAAACCCCTGGTTGGGGTTCCAGGCAAGTCTCTGTACAGATTTGTTCCTGTGCTTTTTCATGGAGTTTTTTGAGCAGATGCTGTAGTTTCTTTTGGTAATCCTCAGTGGGATCAGAGGATAATGGACTGTAGAATGTGGAGTTAGAGAGCTGCCTAGCAGCCTCTTGTTCATATTCCAACTTATTCATGACGACGACAGCACTTCCTTTGTCAGCCTTTTTTATTATGATGTCAGAGTTGTTCCTGAGGCTGTTGATGGCGTTGGGTTCAGCAAGACTGTGGTTACAGGGCAAGTGATGCTGCTTTTCCACAATTTCGGCCCATGGACGACGACAGAAGCAATCTATGCAGAAGTCCAGTCTGTTGTTTTGATCTTCAGGAGGAGTCCACGCAGAATCCTTCTTTCTGTAGTGCTGGTAGGAAGGATTCTTTGGGTTAGTATGTTGTTCAGAGGTGTGTTGGAAATATTCTTTGAGTCAGAGACATCAAATTCCTGGTACACCCACACCTTGAATACTGCGTGCAGTTCTGGTCAGCCCACCTCAAAAAAGATATATTAAGAACTGGAAAAAGTATGGAGAATGGCAACAAAAAATGATCAGGGGTACAGAAGAGTTTCCATATGAGGAGAAATTAAAAAGACTGGGACTGTTCATCTTAGAAAATGGATGATGGAGGGGAGGGGTGGGGAGAGGAATACAATAAAAGTCTATAAAACCATGAAGAGTGTGGAGAAAGTGAATGCGTAAGCGTTATTTACCTCTTCACATAACACACAAACCAGGGATCACCCAATGAAACTAACAGGCAGCAGGTTTAAAACAAACATAAGGAAGTATTTTTTTACACAATAAACAATTAACCTGTGGAACTCATTGCTGGGGGTGTTGTGAAAGCCAAAACTATAACTGGGTTCAAAACAGAAGTAGGTAAGTTCATGGAAGATAGGTTCATCAATGGATATTAGTAACCCTGTGCTCTGGGTGTCCCTAAACCTCTGACTGCCAGAAGCTGGGACCGGACAACATGGGATGGACCACTTGATAATTGTCCTGTTAATTCCTTCTGAAGCATCTGGCACTGGCCACTGTTGGAAGAGAGTATACTGAGCTAGATGGACCATTGGGTCTGATCCGGTATAGCCATTCTTATGTTCTTATCTACATAGTCTCCCCCATATTATATTCTGAAGATGAAAGTCTTATAGGTGAAAAAGACAGAACAAGAAGAACATATCTCTGGAAATAGCTTTTCATCTAAATTAGAAGCTCCAGAAGTTTAGAATAATTTTAGTATAAATAAATGTACAGGTCTTTTTGGTTATGGTATAGAACAGCTGCTCAGTGGTCCATTGGTGTATGGCAAACTACACTATTAAGATACAGAGAAATAGTTGGTAAAATTAAAGTAGGCTGTGAAGCATATCCATTGTTGTTTTGGACTTGTTGATGGTTTGGTCACATTGGTCTGAACCTAATGTAAAAACCTGCAATAGCATCATGACCAACCAGGCATGAAGGATGAAAGGGATGGTCACAGGGCTCTTAAACACACCTTTCCCATTGCCAAATACATATAGCATCTTAAATAGCTCATCTAAATAGATATCTGGGAAGAATGAAATCTAGAGGAGTAACTAAGGATGATAGATTAACAATAAAAAAATCCCACAGGAAGCGTAAGGACTCTCCTTTGCCTGAGACAATTTTGTGAGAAATAAGAAGAAATAATACTCCTATTTTTTAAACATCTGGATGTAGCAAGTTATACAGCCTATATAATACAATCACACACTATGTCAGGCATTAAAAGGTTAATTTTACACCAAAGATATTAGTTGCAGGCACTTAGTTCCTAATACATAATTATGAGAGAGGAGGTAATGGATTCAGCCCTTGCAAGGTTTGGTACCCTAAAAGCTTTGAGATACAGAACTCTATCAAGGAATCTAAGAGCAGAGGATTTTTATGCTCTTAATGTCACCATTTTTGCCCCCCTCCCCCCTAATAAATTGACTTTCAGGCTTTTTTAAAGGGGTAGTTAACCATGTTCTTGGAAGTCTGAACTAAGAGGTAGCTCACAAATCAAGAGTAAGCAGTTTGAGAAACTGCAAGTATTCTCTATCAGTGTTAACCTCTTCTGTCAAATGTATAGCCAATGATTTTAGTTTATTGTTCATTTACTGTGTGGTTATGATTAACTAACATGTTATGTCGTATATAATCAATGTATGCTAAATAGAGTTATGTTGTAGGATTATAGAAGTATAAGACTGATCAGTAGTTAGAAGGGATAATTCTATATTAGATATCTAAGTAAGCAGGGCTGAAACACAAGTTTTGTAGGCTGAGGCCTGCAAGATTTTAGCTTAGCTATTTTAGGCCTTGGAGATAAGAAATGCTTGACACAAGTAAGTGACCAAAGAATGATCCTATGCCACAAGATTATGGGAAAAGATATACCAATGGGTGATACTGTGAAAAATTAACAGTAATGTTTAGCTTACAAGATGCCCAGTAATCACATTTTTCTAACACATGCCCTAACCAGCATGATATGTGTAAATGCTAATAAAGTATAGATAAAAATCACATTATAAAAAGGAGCTGCCCAGAGCAGGAAAACTGAGCTCCCTATGGGAAACTCCAGCAGGAACCATCCATCTACTAATGATTAATCCATGAGACCCTAACACTATTGTTAAGGATGTGAGTATAACCATATTTGCAACTTGGGTAATGATAACTTTAATAAAACTTGTAAAACAGACTAGATCTTGTACTTGTGAATGTGTGTGTGGTCACTACCCTTGGTCTTTGTGTGTTCCTAGAGACTCTAAATCTGAAGCAAGTAGCCCAGGTGACTTTCACTCTGTTAAGCTTGAAACTGGTGACCGGAGCCAAACCTACAGTGATGTAATAACATATTAAAAAATTCACTTCAAATAAAATAAAAGGATAAAAAATTCTGCACTTTATGCAGCCACCTCAGTGGTAATTATAACTATATAATGTGAGTATTCATGTATTTAAACAAGATTTGATAATTCCAAAGAGATACAGAAACCTGATTACATTGTGGAGACAGACAGTATCCTCATGAGCTTTTTGTTTATAAACACTCAAACATTAATATCTGCAGGACATGCTCACCAGTTGCCATTCATGAATTTAAGATTTTTTACTTTTGGGACAAAACTAACATTACATGAAATTGCAAGAGAAAGAAAAATATTTAAAAAGTGTTATAAAAATAAAGGCCAGTATACTTTCACTAATTATGCTAGGTTTTCACAATCGGACACAGGAAAAGAACCCCATGCCATTTGCCATTGTTTATAAAAGTTAATCACCATCTTCATAGAATCGTAGAACTGGAAGGGACCTTGAGAGGTCTTCTAGTCCATTCCCCTGCATTCATGGCAGGACCTAAGTACTATCTAGACCATCCCTGACAGGTATTTGTCTAACATCCTCTTAAAAACCTCCAATGACAGAGATTCCACAACCTCCCTAGGCAATTTATTCCAGTGCTTAACTACCCTGACAGTTAGGAAGTTTCTCCTAACATTCAACCTAAACCTCCCTTGCTGCAATTTAAGCCCATTGCTTCTTGTCCTATCCTTAGCGGTTAAGGAGAACAATTTTTCTACCTTCTCCTTGTAATGACTTTTTATATACTTGAAAACGGTTACATCCACCCTCAGACACTCTTCTCCACATTAAAACAAACCCATTTTTTCCCAATATTCCCTCATAGGTCATGTTTTCTAGATCTGTACTCATTTTTGTTGCTCTCCTCTGGTCTTTCTCCAATTTGTCCATACCTTTCCTGAAATTTTGTGCCCAGAAATGGACACAGTACTGCAGTTGAGGCCTTATCAGTATGGAGCAGAATGGAAGAATTACTTCTTGTGTCTTGCTTACAATACTCCCACTAATACATGCTAGAATGTTAGCTTTTTTTTGCAACAGTATTACACTGTTGACTCATATTTAGCTTATGATCCTATAACACTTAAAAATATATTTAAAATATCCATTGGTGCAGCCTCTTCCTCCCTGAGCAATCAGGGGATGGAAGTGCTACCAAATCAGCACAGTCAACATGGGGAGAAAAAACCAGGACATTATATTGTAGTGACATTCTATGGTTTACCCAGCAGCAATACCAGTGGGCTCTCCACAAAGCTATATGCCCAACCCATTCTTGACTAGATGGACAATGTAACAAGAGGCCGGGATGTGAGAAATATGCAATATATTAAATATTAACATACTGTGCTTTTCACCCACAGATCACAATGAGTTTTGATAAAAGTGGGCAAGCACTATTAACCCATTTTAGGGCTTGACAAAACCCCCATTGCAGTCAATGGAAAGGCCCCACTGATTTCGGCTAGCATTCACTCCCTACAGAAGAGAAAAACGAGATGTGATTTGTTCAAGTTTGCAAATTGATATAGGGAATAAAGCACTTGGATGAGGCACATTCACAGAGTTTAAAAAACATGGCAGCAAGAAGTTGGTTGCAGAGCTACCTCCTTTGCTTCCTCCTAAAACCAGGGTTTAAGGTTAATATGAACTAGTACGACTTGCTGTGCAGGAGGAGAGCTTTAGGACTACAGGAGGCATTGGCCACGGGGAAAAGTCCCACCTGTCTTGAACCACTTAAAAAACGCTCTTTATGTAGCGGTGTTCAATTTTACAGTTGTTTCCTTTTCAGAGAATAAAACCAAAAAAAAATTACAACTTATATTACTAAAGTTAAAACTAAAAGAAGAGGAGGAAGTAATACTGCTCTTTAAAAACAAACAAACAAAAAAAACCCCGACAGGTGCACTCACCTTCTTTGAGAATCTTTAAATCATTCAGAAAAATATTTGAGTCTGACTACTTCTTGCTGGCAAGCTAATTAAGCTTCTAACACCATAAATGGTACATTCTTCCACATCTTTATTTTATGGCTGTAAAACAACTAGACTACTGTTATTACAGCTCTGTCTTTTGAGATTAATTGGCTAACCTGGTAATTGCATTTTTCTCTCTTCTGTTGAAGCTTAATCTTCTTACTGATTCTGTAAAGCTCTGCTCCTTTAAATAAGCATCATTATTATGAAGACCCTTCAGTTTATTTGTTGAGCTGCTTGCTACAAGCTATAGTGCCCACAGTAGAAAAGTAATACTGTTTATGCACGGACTACTTTCCCTGACCTCTTCTGTATTTATGGAAAGTGGTCTTATAATTGGAAGTGCATGGGCAACCTTAAGTATAATTGGTGCTACCAGCTCTGCCTATAAATAGACACAAAAATATCTATGTTAAAAGAATGTTAAGGTTGCACCATAAAGAAGTTTAGAGTTAAGATATGCCAGAACTAAGAGTGAATTATCAGACACAAATGAACAAAATAAGTTGGGGAAGAGTCAACATGGATTTTCTAAAGGGAAATCATGCCTCACCAATGTATAATTCTTGGGGGAGAGGAGGAGGGAGGAAAGAGAGGGTTGTCAACAAAGATATGGACAAGGTGATCCAGTGGATATAGTGTACTTTCAGAAAGCTTTTGACAAGGTTCCTCATTAAATAAGCAGTCATGGGTAGGGCCCTACCAAATTCACCGTCTATTTTGGTCAATTTCACAGTCATAGGATTTTAAAAATTGTAAATTTCATGATTTCATGAAACTATTTAAAACTAAAATTTCATGGTGGTGTAATTGTAGGGGTCCTGACCCAAAAAGGAGTTGTGTGTAGGGGGTGTCACAAAGTTATTGTAGTGGGGGTTGTGGTACTGCTACTCTTACTTCCGCGTTGCTGCTGGCAGCAACGCTGCCTTCAGACCTAGGCAGCTAGAGAATGGAAGCTGAAGGCTGCACTGCTGCTGGCGGTGCTAAGTAAGGATGGCATGGTATGGTATTGCCATCCTTATTTCTACACGGCTGCCTGCAGAGCTGGGCCCTCAGTCAGCAGCCGCGACTCTCTGGTCGCCCAGCTCTGAAGGCAGCAGCACAGAAGTAAGGGTGGTATGGTATGATATTGTCTCCCTTTCTTCTGTGCTGCTGCTGGCAGGCCACCGCCTTTAGAGCTGGGGGCCCGGCCACCAGCCGCTGGCGCCCGGCCACCAGCCGCTGGTCTCTAGCCACTCAACTCTGAAGGCAGCGCAGAAGTAAGAGAGGCCCCCCTAAAATAACCTTGCTACCGCCCTGTAACTCCCTTTTGGGTGAGAACCCTCAATTTGAGAAATGCTGGTCTTCCCTGTGAAACCTATACAATATAGGGTAAAAGCACACAAAACACTAGATTTCACGGGGGTAGACCAGATTTCATAGTGCGTGACACGTTTTTCATGGCCGTGAATTTGGTAGGGCCTTAGTCATGGGATAAGAGGGAAGTTCCTCACATGGATCAGTAACTGGTTAACAGCTAGGAAACAAAGGGGAGGAATAAATGGTCTGTTTTTACAAAGGAGATCTGGAAAAAAGGGTGAAACAGTGAGGTGCCAAAGTTTGCAGATGCTAAATTACTCAAGACAGTTAAGTCCAAAGCTGACTGTGAAGAGTTACTAAGGAATTACACAAAATGGAGTGACTGGGCAACAAAATGGTAGATGAAATTCAATGTTCACATACAAAATGATGGGGTCTAAATTAGCTTTTACACTCAAGGAAGATCTTGGAATCATTGTGAATAGTTCTCTGAAAATATCTGCTAATCATGCAGCAGCAGTCAAAAAAGCTAACAGAATGTTAGGAACCATTAGGAAAGGGATAGATAAAAAGACAGACTATCATATCACTACTATATAAATCCATGGAAAACCCAACAACTTGAATATTGTGTGCAGTTCTGGTTGTCCCATCTCAAAAAGATATATTAGAATTGAAAAAAGTACAGATAACAGCAACAAAAAATATTAGGGGCATGGAACAGCTTTCATGTGAGGAGAGATTAAGAAGACTGAGATTGTTCAGCTTAAAAAAGAGTATAAGGGGGAATATGGTAAAGGTCTATAAAATCATGAATGATGTGGAAAAAGTGAATGTGGAAGTATTATTTACCTCCTTCACGTAACACATGAACCAGGGGTCACCCAATGAAATTAACAGGCAGCAGTTTAAAACAAACAAAAGGAAGTACTTCTTCAGAAAATACACAGTCAACTTGTGGAACTCATTGTCAGGTGATACTTTGAAGGCCAAAAGTTTAACTGAATTTAAAAAAGAATTAGATAAGTTCATGAAGGATAGGTCCATCCAAGCCAATATGATCAGGGATGCAACCCATGCTCTGGGTGTCTCAAAACCTCTGACTACCAGAAGCTGGGCCTGGAAAACGGGATGGATCACTTGATAAATTGTCCTATTCTGTTCATTCCCTCTGAAGCCTCTAGCACCCGCCATTGTCAGAAGACACAATACTGGGCTAGACGGACCATCTGTGAGACCTAGTATGGCCATTCTTATGTTCCTTAGGTTGCTTGTGCAACCTTAATTCAGTCCCCTTCTGCTTATTACTCCTGCACGTGCACAGAATTCATGTTCCCTGCAGATTTCTTCGCCTCCTTGCAGAAAAATGACTTTCTGACAGGGAAGAAAAGGGAAGCTGCAAGAGCAGTCATGCACCACTCCCTAGCTGTGCAGGTACATCATTTCAGGAACCCAGAGCAGCAGAGAGGTAAATCACCACAGATATGGGGACACTCCAGGCAGTGGCTCCTATCCTGGGCCGGGATTATCTGATAGTCCCAGCTGGGCTGGAGGCAGGAGAGAATGTGACTTCCTCTTCCCCTGCAAGGAGCGGCTAGGGATGTGTCAAATCGACCCCCAGAAACCTCCTCCAGCTGCAGGAAGTTCAGCATCCTCCCCTGCTTCCTGCTCCCATCACTCCTCAGCTGCGGGTGGAGGGGTCACTGTATGGGGAGCTGCTCCTCCATCCGTTCAATTCCTATGCATCTGGACCTCCCATACCCAGACACTCCCGCCAAGCCTCATCCTGTATACCCAGAACTGCCCTAGCCCCATCCCACTGAACCTCAATCCCTGCATCTAGAGCCCCCTCCACCCAGACCCACTGCCTCTGGACTCCCACCCCTGCACCCAGATCACCTCCCCACTGAACTCCCTACACTCAGCCCCCCACCCTGATGCCCCACCCCCTGAACCACCTTGACCCCCAGGCCACTGACCCCCAATTAGCTGCACCCAGACCCCCACTCCACCAAGCTCCACTCCCCCAGCACCCAGACCCCCATGCTAAGACCTCCACTGAGCCCCAACCACTTCCACCTGGAAGCCCCTGCTGTGTCTCATTACCCCTGCACCTGGAACCTCCTCAGTGAACCTCTGTGCATCTAGATCCCTCCACACCTAGACAACCCACTGAGCTGCCTGCACACAGATTGTCCCACACAGAATCCTTACTGCACACCTGGATCCCCTCACACTGAGCCCCTGCACACTTGGATCCTGCCTGGATGAGTCTGCCTGTCCCACTCCTCGTGTGCCTGGTGCAGAGAAGCAAGGCCCCAGGGTGTCTGTGGGGCAGGCCCAGGCCTTGTGCTGTGTCAGGGTCAGGTGCAGCCTCACCACTGAGTCTGTGCCCCCAGGATGAGGACACTGCAGGGTGTTCTCCCACCTTTGTGCTGTCAGTGGCCTGTGATGCCCCACAGCCATGCTGGAGCGTCTGCATTTATATATTGACAAATAAAACTTGCAGAATTTTAAAATATTGTATGAGAATTTGTAATTTTTTTGGTGCCAAATATTTAATGGGGGGGGGGGGGCAGAATGCCCTCAAGAGTAACTTATGCATTTTGATCCAATCTTTAATTACATGATCACATATTATTTTTACACCGACAAAATAAAGGGCAGCATGAGATTTCCTCAACCTCATCAGAAAATTCTAAAGACATATTCCCAAGAAGCTACAACTTCATTAAAAACATGACTATAGCATAGATGTAGCTAGTCTGAGAAAGAAGCAGGGAGGAGAGAACGTTAGCACCTCATTCTGGACTGTCTTTTCCCACTACTTCTGAACTTATTCTAGGACTATGAAAGAAAGAGAATAGCAATCATACCATGCAACATATCCCTTCACAACACCGTCAGCCTCAAAACATCGGAGTTAGAAAGTGACTCCTATGGCTAAGTGTCATACATGTAAGCAGATTGCACCATTCATTATCCTTACATGTAAAGGGTCTGCACACACAAGAAAGTCAGGATATGTCTCCATAACAAAAAAAAAAAAAAAAAAAAAAAAAAAAAAAAAAAAAAAAAAAAAAAAAAAAAAAAATACACCCTGCCACAGCAAGTCTCAGAGCCTGGGTCAACTAACTTGGGTTTATGGTAGCATGGGACTAAAAATAACAGTGTAGACATTAGGTGGACCCGAGACCCTCCTCCCTTGCCAGATTTCTGAGTTTGGGATCCAGCCTGAGGCCAAATGTCTACACTGCTATTTTTAGCATCGCAAGGTAAGCCTGAGTCAATTAACCCGGGCTCTGAGACTTGCTGCCATGATGGTTTTTTTTTGCTGTGTAAACGTACGTTAAGCTTGCAATGTATTCAAACTCCTGAGTGTTATTTTTTTCTGCAAGGTGCCCTGGATTGGTTTCCTTTGGTCTTTTTCCTCTCGTTCCCTGACTGTAACTTCATACGAGATGACTTTTTTTCTCCTACAGCTCAAACAAAAGCTTCACAGCATAGTCACATCTATTTTTTGCTTCAAATAGTCTTTCTGATAAACTGCAGTAAAATCTGGCTCATGTGCCTGTAAAGAACAGGATTTTCTCAAAATAAGTCAACTGATTATGTGCAAGATGTGATGAGCAACTGAATCCCTCCTTTGCCTTTCCACTTCTGATTAATCATAATACTTGACTTTAAACTACAAGCTTGCTCATAATGGATGTGGAAAAAAGAACCCTTTGCTCCAGCTTACAGACAGAAATAAACAACTCTCCATATTGCCAGGCGAGATTCACCACCAGTACAGTTCACCCCTGAAACCTGTCTGCCACATTCTCAAAGACTAATAGAAAAATTTACCTAAACAAAAGACCAAAGAAGCAGAACATGAGGCATTACTAATATTAGTAAGCCATTCCCTAATTACTGGCAGAATCTAGCATCAAAGAACTGTGTCTTACACCAGTGCTTCCACAGATTGACATGCTTTTCAGAATACCAGCAAGAAAAAAGTGAAATGGAAGAAAACAGACTAAGGCTATGTCTACACTGCTTATCTTACAATGGCATGGCTGTGGTGCTGCCGCTGCGTCGTTGTAGGGTAAGCAGTGTAGCCACTCTTTGGCACCAGGGGAGAGCTCTCCTGACGACAAAATAAAACAACCCCGAATGGGTGCAGCAGCTTCATCAGCTGGGAGAGCATCTCCCACTGATGAAGCAATGTTCATACTGGTGCTTTTCATCGTTAAAACTTTTGTTGTTCAGGGGTGTGGTTTTTTCACACTCCCGAGTGACAAAAGTTTTAGCGACAAAAGTGCAGTGCAGACATTACCAAAACACACACACATAAGAGAAATGAACAATCATGGAACTACCCACTTTCAGGACTAAATACAGAATCTATTGATTCAATTTAGCTTTCTCCTCAATAAATTTCTTCATCCACATACAGAACATACCCACTCTCTTCTCACAAACAACCTCTAAGCTAGTTCTCCTATAGGTTTGTAAGGAAGATTGTTATTTCTATTTTTAAATACTTGGGAGGTGCACAGAGTACCTAGATAGAACAAGCATCTATCCTGTTATTCTGACAAACACTGTAAAAGACAAAGAAAGTACAAACATATATGCTGTTGCTTTTTCAATACTAGTAGTTCAAAATCTGGATCACTAATTGTACAAAGATGATTCCCCCATCAATGCTGAAGTAATCTTTCAGAGAGTTGCAGACCCAAACAGTCTACTCAGCGATTACTATTGTGGAAGCTAAAGATGCTGCTGCAATTAAAAAGAAGAGCTCATAATACCATCTACTTATGGAGGATGCAAACTTCTTGGAGTCCTCATCCAAAGATGATCTATCGCTTAATCAAGGATACCTTTGAAATATGAACCTGAATGCTGTCTCACAATCAAATTTCTCTTACTCATTCCTGGTAAAGTAGCAGAATGAAGAAAGGACACTCCCTTGAACCAGGTGTATAGGTGAAGAGATTTTTAGCAGAGCCACAAAGACCAATCTGACCACTGTTTCCTGGTGGGAAATGGAGGGACTGCTAGATGAAATGATTGAAAGTTCCTCCACTCTTCTGGAACAAAAACTGTCCATAGGAAAATAGTCCTGAGTCTCAAACATTAGTGCTTAGAGCTCAAAAGTAGGATCCATTAGGATGTTCAGGACAAGCTTCAGGTCCCAGGAAGAAAGAGGCCTCATTCTGAACCTGGCTGCTGTCTCTATGATTCTGACCATCTTTGCGTGTAAATTAACCAAGGAACAATTAAGCCTGACCCTTTGAACAACTGTGTCATCCAAGAGCTAAGATTCAAACCTTTACTCAGACCACCCTTGACAAGACCCAGAAGGCCTGGTGCACTGGTGAGATTAACCTCTCTAGTCCTATACCAAGCAAACCTTAAAGATACTCCAACTTCTGGACTCAGTAATAAGATCATGAGGTGTAGATTAAACATAGGCAGAACCATGGTGAATCCCAAAGTCTGAAAAATCACTCTTAAAAAAGGTCTTGTCAAGTTTTCCTGGTGAACTATATGACAAAACAAATCCCATGTGGAAGATACAGGAAGCATTCAAATTAAATTTAACAATTCTAATCACCACATCTGCCAGGCCTAGGATGGAGCCATTAAGATGGCTATGGCAAGAGGCCTTGCAACCCTTTGCAAAAACCTGCTCACAGCTGAGAGAGGGCATCAGCTCTAAGGGCCAGAAAGTCCCTGAAGCTGACATAGTAGTCCCTGATCTCTGCTCTCCCAGGCAATCACCAGGTGTACTTGAGAGTGCTCCATTTCATGCAGACCTCCTAAGGAAGTTCCACTCTCCAGGGCAAATTTGATAGATTTGGTGTTCAGGTCCCCAGTAATATAAATCAGTGAGAGGGAGATAAGGATTTATTTTCCCCCAGCTCACAGAATGCAGAACTCAGTCACTGTGCCTCTGCTCTGTCTTCCCTACAACTCAGTGGTCCAAAGTATCAGATTGACCCATATGTGAGAATACCTTTACATTCACTGGGAGAAGGCTGCTATGGGTCCCTCCCCTTCTCACATGACTCCTTTAGGTAGAGAAACATCTATGGGTAAAGCCTCTCCAACACCTGCCCCAACACAGAAGGCTCAAGACTTAGCAAATATACTGAAATCTGAGCCAGAGAAAGTTGGTCGGTTCCCTTATAATCCCAGCAAGAACTTTAAGAGATTCAATTCCCAAAGTACTGACCCCAAAAGGAAATATTAGAATCTAGAGGAAAGACCTGGGTGTTGTCCTTTATCAGTTATACTTCTAATGAAGAGTATGTTACCTGGATGAAGTAGATGCTAGTTAAACTCCATGTTAGATAGAGGAGGACTTTGGTGCCTGCCTCTAAGAAAGATAGGAACACTGTACTGATACACAGGTAGTAGCGTTTTCTTGAGTTTGGGTGGCACAGTATACTTCTCCTTAGTGATCAGAAAAAAAAATAGCTCCCTTTGTGCACCATATATTCATCTGTACCAAAACCTCTTCTGTTTAATTAAACTGTAGTTATGGTGTTGATGCAGAATTTTCCGAGTGAGTTTCTTTGGCTTGTGTTATGCAGGAGGTCAGACTAGATCATAATGGTCTCTTCTGGTGTTAAAAAAAAATTAAATCTATGATTCAAACATGAACTCCAGGATTGAAGTATTTGTCGTACAGATGAAAGTGTGATTTCAATGAAAAGGGAAGCAGAGATCATCACTGTACCACAGTGACTGTCCATAAACTCTAATGTGGTGGAAGTGGTTGGCTTAGCTCTGCAGAAACACCATAAGGAAAGGCTCCAAATGTTTTTGGTAAGAGACATATGGGAAAATGGGCATGTAAACTCATGAGACAATTCCTGCATCTTTTGTTAATATGACATGACTAGTCATTAGGCCACTCACAAAGAAATAGCTCCATATGGAGCTGTGGTAGGTAGATAAAAACAAACCAGTTATCTAAAAAGAAAACACATTAAAATAGCCATGTGAAGAGTGAGAAGAGGATAAAAAAAAGAAAAAGAAAAAGCTAATTCAAAAGCTTTACTGTGTCAGACTGAGTCATTTATATTTGCTACAACAGGAAGTAACCTGGATTTCTCAGCTGATACTGACACACTTACAGGGTGCTGACAACATAAATTTTACTGCAATTTCCTATTTCTATCTACTGGTATGGGGCTATATGCTGTACTCAGTGACCACACTGACCTAGGAAACACAGAAGAAAACACAGTTTCAAACAGCTCTGAATAAACTAACAATGACTTTAGATTATAAAAAAGAAAATTTTGCAGGCCAGTCAATAATGAAAGTTAGTTTTTAATCAATGTTAAGATAATGGAACATTTAAAAAGAAAATCAACGCTTGCATCCTACAGTTTCTACGTATAGGCCTGCTCATAGACTAAATTCCAGGAACTTAAGCATTACTGGCCACACTGAGAGCTCACTCCTGCCGTTATCCTAAACTTTGCAAAAAGAGCTGTTGTGTATGGATATATACAATATTTAATTTTTTAGAAACATCTGGAATATTTAATGACATGAACCAGTGGATGTAAATTTTGAACAGCATATAGCCTGCTTAGCAGAATTTCACATCCAAAGGGCATTAAAAAAACAACTGTCACATGGTGAAAATTTGCTGCAATTTACCATCATAGGGAAGGCACTGACAAGACCAAAGGGCTCACACCCAAAAGAATGAGGTTGTCACTCAGGGCCTCAAGTTTTTGCTTTTATGTTTACATTTGTTTGTAAACACAGTTAAAGGCATCTAAAGTTCCTGATACCTTTTTGTCTATTATAAATCTAAATAAAAAACTGATGGTCGTGGGAGAGAATCTTTATAGTTGCAAAGGCAACCTTCAGAAAGTGAATCAATGCACCACTTCCAGAGCCTGCAGACATCCACTAAGGCCTAAATCTGCACTTAGGATTTAAGTATCGGAGGGGTAGCCATGTCAGTCTGGATCCGTAAAAATCGACAGAGTCCTGTGGCACTTTATAGACTAACAGACTATTGTAGCATAAGCTTTCGTGGGTGAATACACACTTTGTCAGATGCATGTGAGTATTCACCCACGAAAGGTTATGCTCCAATACGTCTGTTAGTCTATAAGGTGCCACAGGACTCTGTCACTTAAAATTTAGGTTGTCATAGCTACAGTGCTCAGGGCTGTGAAAAATCCATACCTCTGAGCACTGTAGCTATCCTGACCTAACCCCTCATGTGGACAAAGCTAGGTTAATCCAAGAATATTTCTGTTGATCTAGCTATTGTTGCTCAGGGAGGAAGTACTCCTACAGCGACACAATAAAACCCTTCCATCACTGTGTACTGTGTCTACACTATGGGGTTATATTAGAATAGGTTATTTTGAACTCTACTCCTGTCCTTTGAGTGTTTGTAACCCCTCCCAGCTTGGTGTCATCTGCAAATTGTATAAGTAGGGCTGTCAATTAATCTCAGCTAACTCACACGATTAACTCGAAAAAATTAATTGCAATTCATCGCATTTTTAATTGCGCTGTTAAATAAGAGACTACCAATTGAAATGTATTAAATATTTTGGATGCTTTTCTATAGTTTCATATATATCTTTTATTCTGAGTTGTAATTGAAATCGAAGTGTATATATTGATTACAAATATTTGCACTGTAAATATGAACAAAAGAAACAGTATTTTTCAATTCACCTCATACAAGTACTGTAGTGCAATCTCTTTGTCCTGAAAGTCCAACTTACAAATGTAGATTTTTTTGTTACATAGCTGCACTCAAAAACAAAGCAACGTTAAAACTTCAGAGGCTATAAGTTCGTTCAGTCCTACTTCTTTTTCAGCCAATAGCTAAGACAAACAAGTTTGTTTACATTTACAGGAGATACTGCTGCCTGCTTCTCACTTTCAGGTGACATTGTAAATAAGAATAAGGTGTTCACAGGGCACTTTTGTAGCCAGCATTGAAAGATATCTGTGCGTCAGATATGCTAAACACTCGTATGCCCCTTCATGCTTCAGCCACCATTCCAGAGGCCATACTTCCATGCTGATAACGCTTGTTAAAAAAATAATGCATTAATTAAATTTGTGACTGAACTCCTTGGAGGAGAACTGGATGTCTCCTGCTTTGTTTTACCTGCATTCTGCCATATATTTCATGTTATAGCAGTCTCGGGTGATGACCCGGACATGTTGTTCATTTTAAGAACACTTTCACTTCAGATTTCACAAATCATAAAGAAGGTACCAATGTGAGATTGCTAAAAATAGCTACAGCACTCGACCCAAGATTTAAGAATGTGAAGTGCCTTCCAAAATCTGAGAGAAAGGACGTAGGGAGCATGCTTTCAGAAGTCTTAAAAGAGCAACACTCCAATGCAGAAACTACAGAACCCAAAGCACCAAAAAAGAAAATCAACCTTCTGCTGGTAGCATCTGACTCAGAAAATGAAAATGAACATGTGTTGGTCTGCACTGGTTTGGATGTTTTTTGAGCAGAACCCATCATCAACATGGCACATGTCCACTGGAATGGTGGCTGAAGCATGAGCCTCTAGCACATAAATATCTTGCGATGCTGGCTACAACAGTGCCGTGAGAACACCTGTTCTCAGTTTCAGGTCACACTGTAAACAAGAAGTGGGCAGCATTATCTTCTACAAATGTAAACAAACTTGTTTGTCTGAGCGATTTGGATGAACAAGAAGTAGGACTGAGTGGACTTGTAAGCTCTAAAATTTTACATTGTTTTATTTTTGAATGCAGTATTTTTGTACATAATTCTATATTTGTAAGTTCAACTTTCATGATAAAAAGATTGCATTACAGTACTTGTATTAGGTGAATTGAAAAATACTATTTCTTTTGTCTTTTTACAGTGGAAACACTTGTAATCAACAGTAAATATAAAATGAACGCTGTACACTTTGTATTCTGAGCTGTAATTGAAATCAATATATTTGAAAATGTAGAAGATAACCAAAAATATTTAAATAAATGGTATTCTATCATTGCTTTAACAGTGTAATTAATCACAATTAATTTTTTTTAATCACTTGACAGCCCTATTTATAAGCATACTCTCCACTCCGTTATAGAAGTCATTAGTCAAAGTGTTGAAAAGTATCAGGACAGACCCTTGAGGGACTCCACTAGATATGCCCTCCCAGTTTAACAGCAAACCATTGAAAACTACTCTGAGTATGGTCTTTCAACTGAGTATGCATCCATCTTAGAGTAATTTCACCTATAACATATTTCCCTAGTTTGCTTATCAGAATGTCGTGTGGGACTGTGTCAACACCTTACTAAAATCAAGATATTTCACATTCACTGCTTCCCCCATCCACTAAGCTAGTATCTCTGTCCAAGAAGGAAATTAGGTTGGTTAGGAATAATTTGTTCCTGACAATTCCATATTAGCTATTGATCATACCCTACTGTCCTCTAGGTATATTAAACAGTCAGTTTGTAAAATTTATTCCAGTATCTTTCCAGGTATTAAAGTTAGGCTGATTAGTTTATAACTCCTTGGATCTTCTTTATTCCTCTTTTTAAGGATAGGTACTATATATTTGCCCTTCTTCAGTCCTCCAGGACCTCACCGGTCCTCCATGACTTCTCGAAGATAATTGCTAATGGTGCTGAGATTGTTTTAGTTAGTTTCTTAGGTACCCTATGGTGAATTTCATCAGGCCCTGCGTTCTTGAATACACCCAACTTATCTAAATATTCCTTAATCTATTCTTTCACTCTTATTGTTAATGGTGTTGAATATCTGGTCACAATTAACCTTTTTAGTGAAGACAGAAGCAAAAATAGATGTTGAACACCTCAGCCTTCTTGATGTCATCCATTATTAACTCACATTCCCCGCTAAGTAGTGAACGTACGGTTTCCTTTGTCTCTCTCTTGCTCCTAATGTATTTATAGACCCTCCTCTTATTGCCTTTTATGTCCCTTACTAGGTGTTACTCATTTGGTGCCTTAACCTTTCTGATTTTGTCCCTACACACTCACACTATTGTTTTGTATTCATCAATACAGTTTGTCCATGTTTCCATTTTTGTAGGATTCCTTTTTTATCTTCAAGTCATTGAAGAGCTCCTGATAGGAAAAATAGTAAGAGATCATTATGGCTCTATCTTTCCTTCCTATCAGGACAGTTTGCAGCTGTGCCTTTAAAACTGTCTCTTTCAGAAACTGACAGCTCTACAATACAAAGTAGCTGAGTCCCCACTACATTATAAGCTCTCGAGCTTCAACTCTGATGGGCCAGCTAGCTGGATTTAAAGAACCACTTAACTCAAACTCAAGACTTATATGCATACAGAGGAATAAGATTAGGAGCAACACTCAAAATACAACTCAAGCTAACACTGCAGCAAAGACAAGCTATAAGAATTTCCCCAAGGTATAACAGACTAACAGAAAAAGCAATTAATTGCTTTGCAAGCTAGCCTGACTCTTGATTACTGCTTGTTTGAAGCACTTGGCATCATGGAATTCACTGACTTTCATAAAGACACAAGAGTGTGCATTCTAATTTACATGCTGATTCTGGACTTCTTCCCAATTAAACCCACAGTGGACCAAGTTCAGACCTGATGAAAGTGGGTGTATCTCCACTAAAATCAAAAGAATTACACTTGCTTAAACCTGCCTGAATTTGATCCTTTTCTTAAAAATACTAAAAAAGTTCACTTTCCAAAGGCTGAAAAACCTATACAAAAAACCTACAACCTTTCAAAAAACCCAACACTACCCAATTCAAGTAACATCAAGCATTATCAGACTTGTTAAAGTTCCCAAGACCTCAAGTTAGCAACAATGTAGTCATCAGTTTCTAGAACCATCTTTAGATTAATTTTCATTTCTGCTCTTCTCAGTTTTGTCCCATAAGTATTTCAAGACATTCGGGTGTTCCTTTCCTAAAATACCATTTTTCAGAGAGATACCATACACCTATGGGCCTTATCCAGGATCAGCAGCTAACTCCTTTCTCCTCAGACCAGATAAATTGGGATATTAGAAAACTGCTCAATTTTTTTTGTGTGCCACATACACAAGTATATCCATTGCTATAATTCTGATTGTGGTGCCTTTCCTATTGCTTGGTACAGATTTAGGTAAATGTCTTCTGTAATATATTTTAAATATATTGGTTCCTCTTTTGCATTTAAGCCAACTGAAACAGCAAGTGGCTCGTCATATACTCTTTCTTTAGGTATTCCAAGAAGTCAGATATTATGCAAACTTAACTTGTGTTTGATAAGTTTTGCTCTGTCTCAAAGCACTACGATTTTTAATACATGGTGTGTAAGACTTCATGCATTTTAGAACATAAACTTTTAACTGTTGAGCTTTAGCTCTACTAAAAGTCACATAGCCAATGCTTTACTCTGTCAGTTTTAACGTGGATTGATTCAAGTTGCTTAGGAGCCCTCACAATAAGATGCTGGCTGCAGAGCTTTGCCAGACACTTAAGCTGCATGATGGTATCTTGTCTCCATGACGCTGGCAAGAAAAAAATATTTGGTGAGAGGGACAATACCTAAAGGAAAATAAAGCTGATAAAACTCATCATAGTTGAAAAAACCTCCAAAGCCAGTGAGGAAGGCAAGAACCAGACACTAAAAGTCAAATCAAGGAAAGAATGAACAAACCTCTCAGCCAAGATTGTCTGAAACAGTTTTTCCTCCTATTCTTGTCCATCTTCACTCTCCTACCCCTCAAGCTACTTTTTCATAGTAAAAATGTCTGTTAACATCCACACCAATTTCAAAGTGATACACAATTAAAGTGTCTGGAATAAGTGACTACTTTCTCCCAAATAATGTGCATATAGCAAAAGAGAATGACGACAATATTGTTACACTGATGACAATATAATAAATGTTTTGTTAGCACTCATGTTAGCTGGTTTTATCAAGCTGTTGTCTGCTCCATGGATAAATTCCTTTAGTATCTGTTGGACAAAAACGTACGAATTTATTTAATACCAAAAGTTTGATACTTTTTCTACTTATAAACTAGGTAAACACCCTTGACTTGACAAATGTCATAAGGAAACAGCAAGTGAGAAAAGATATATTTACAGTACTGCATTAAGTAGTGAGTAAAGAATATCAGTTGTTATACTGACAGCAACAGCAAGGTATGGGTTGGGATGAACTGTCAGAGTCTTGTTAAGAGAACTGTAGAAAAACGATACTGCAGGGGTCAGCAACCTCTGGCACACGGCTCGCCAGGGTAAGCACCCTGGCAGGCCAGGCCAGTTTGTTTACCTGCCACGTCGGCACGTTTGGCCGATCGCAGCTCCCACTGACCAACGAGTTTGCTGTCCCAGGCCAATCGGGGTGGCAGGAAGCCGTGGCCAGCACATCCCTCACCCACGCCACTTTCCACTGCCCCCATTGGTCTGGACAGCGAACCGCGGCCAGTGGGAGCCGCGAGGGGCCAAACCTGCAGATGCGACAGGTGAACAAACTGGCCCAGCACGCTACGCTGCTTACCCTGGTGAGCTGCGAGCCAGAGGTTGCCAACCCCTGCAAAACTGTATGCTGATATCTACCTATTAACTTGGAGCTGATCCTACGTTTTATGTCAAATTGGATCAAAATAAAATATGATACCAAAGCAGGCCTACTTTAGTGTCAGCCTACAATTTTCACCTTTGTGTAAATTTTTTTTCAGGATAGTGGGGTTTCCAAGGGTTTGCCTCCACTCTGGGATGAATAGAGCAGCAGAAGTTTAGTTAGTGCTGAACAGAACAAGGAAGACAATACGGTATTCGCACCAGAGCAGCTTACAGTCTAAGTATCACCTTTAATGCTAGTTATAGGTTTGTGTTAATTTTTCTAAGGACCTTCTTGCCATGTGCATCTATATACTGAATTTATTTAAATTCATAGAGTAGATATTATGTCAAATGTGCTAGGAAACCTAGCTAATTTACCTCACCCAAGGCAATATTAAAAAAAGATTAAATGGGGGGGAAGGAGGCATAGAAATCATTAAGTGAACTTTACTATAGTCATCATTTGCAACTAGTGACTACTATATTATTGAAAGCACATGAATCAAGCTTGTTGTTTTACCCTTCTCTTCTTGGTTTTTATACTCACCTAAACCTTTTTGTCCAGGGTTTTTAGCAAAGGTAAAGGTAAACTGATAAAAATCTTTGAACTTTATTGGATCCTTTAGCTCCTGTTCCAATCTTGGCAGTAGAGCTTTCAGCTTGTCTGTGGTGTCACACCTGCCGCAGAAGAGATGACAATATTTGTATATAAACCATACAGAAACCATTTTAGAAAAGAAGTTTATAAATATTATAAAAACACAAATGAGTAACATTATTGTAAGATTCAATTACAAAATACTACTTTGGTTTACTTTACTAAACATTTAAGGGCGCTAAGCAGAAAGGTGGTTCTATACAAGCACCAAAAGTATACAGACGAGTAAGATTGAGCCATTTAGTTAGGGACGTTTTTCCCCCATAGATTTCAATAGCAGAATGGACCATCATCATCTAGACTGACCTCCTGCAAAACAGTGCAGAGATTCTCACCCAATAATCCTTGTATCCAGCCCAGAACTGCTGGTCGAGCTAAGAGCACAGCTTTTAGAAAGATGTCCCATCTTTGTTTAAAGACTCCAAGTGAGGGAGAATCTCCCACATCCCTAGGTAAGTTGTTTCAATGGTTGATTACCCTGACTGTAAAAATTTTACAGCTTATTTCTCATCTGAATTTATCTATCTTCAGCTTCAAGCCACTGGATCTCAAAATGCCCTTGTAGAGTGATGTAATCTATGGGAATAAGTAACAGTTTCCCAAACTGTGTTGCTGTGGATATCTTAAGTTACAAGTTGCTGTTTATTTTATTTCTTGGTGGTTATTAATACTTAAGACTACTTTTGCGAGTATATTTGTGCACATGTGTGTAAATTGATGGGTATGTGAATGCGTGCATGTGCGCACACCTCAGACTGCAGATTAGAGCTGATCAGAAAACTCTCTTAACTGGTTGAGCTGATGGACTAATGAACGCTCTTCTATCTTAAAAAAGACCACCAGAATCAAGTAAAACTTAAATAGAACTAACTGCAATCCTATTGAATTGTAATGTACTGTTTCTTTATTACTTTTATTGCTGTTCCACTAAGTGTGAGGTTTTTAAAATTTATGAAACCACACACCGTAGTCTATGTACACCATATGGGAATTTGTACTACATGTTAAGCTTGTGACCAATGTTAACTTTAGAAGACTTTTCAACCACTAAACTGAATCATCCACACTGTCACATTCCTTAATCAAAAACCAGGAAAAAGACGAGTCCGCCACCATGACCTGAAGGCCGGATTGGCAGACCAAGGTGGAGGAAAATTTCAGAATTGAGATACTTCTGCTTAAAGACAATAATATTGAGACATTGCCAGCTAAATTACTCAATTTGACCTCAGCTGACTCAGCGTCATATAGGAAGCATAAGGGTTTCTCAGGTAGCAAGGACACAAACCAAAAGACAGATTACTGGATGTAGCCAATACTATGAATTGAACCTGGAAACAAATTAAGAAGAACAGAGGAGTTGAAGCACATCTTGAATAGGGGAGA
Source organism: Gopherus flavomarginatus (assembly GCF_025201925.1). Lineage (NCBI taxonomy): Eukaryota > Metazoa > Chordata > Testudines > Testudinidae > Gopherus > Gopherus flavomarginatus. The sequence goes on along the minus strand of NC_066617.1, from coordinate 258,881,244 downwards.
GGAACAGAGGAATAGGAGACGAAGACATCACCCCAGCTCCTACCTGCTCCCCAGCCCAATCCTGGGCACTGCTCCAGCCTATCTGGGTCCTGCCGTCACCTCTGCCTCCACATGAGTGCACACAATTACTACCGCTCCACTGGTGGAGGTGTGCCCTGCCCCCAGCTATTGCTTGAGCTGAGGGGGTGGCCAGAATCTGACTGACTCTCAGCTCCCAAACAAACAGTCAATAGGGAGAGAGCAACTGGAACTTGATGGCATGGGGCAGAGTCAGGCCTTGGCTACACTGGCGCTTTACAGCGCTGTAACTTTCTCGCTCAGGGGTATGAAAAAAACACCCCCCTGAGCGCAGCAAGTTACAGTGCTGTAAAGCGCTGGTGTAAATAGTGCCCCAACGCTGGGAGCGTGACTCCAAGCGCTGTAAACTAATCCCCTTGCGGAGGAAGGGTACCTGCAGCGCTAGGAGAGCTCTCTCCCAGCGCTGCGACCACACTCGCACTTCAAAGTGCTCCCGCGGCAGTGCTTTGGAGTTTCGAGTGTAGCCATGCCCTCAGAGGGGAAGCAGAGCTGAGCAAGGACAGAAACAGAGATAATCCCCTACAACATTTCTATTGCGGGAACTGTTTTGATAATTCGGCCGACAAATTTGCCTTAATTGAGAACTCAATGTAAAAAGTACATGAGAGTTCAGAAGATGTCATGATAACTTATAACAAAAAATGCTGATGGGAAAAGGTATGAAAGAGAGACAGGGAGAATTAGTCCAAACAAAAAGGCTACAGATATAACTCAAGGACTGCGTTAAGATTATTCTTGATAAACAAGAAAGTGTGGAACCAGAAATAAGTGAACCAAAATTGGTATGTCAGAAATTAGGTCTGACTGGTGGACAAAATGATGGGACAGGCTATATTGCTCATGATTCCTTTTCTGGGTCCTTAAAGAATGAGACTATATAGACAAAAACAGGCTACTAGAGCAAGCTCCATTACCATGGCTGCCACCCCCACCATCTTCTGAGATCCTATGCTTTGTCATCCTGATCCTGAGAGATGTTCTGACCAGAGGAGGTCAGAGATAGGGACCCAAATGACATTGGGATTCAGCTGGGGCCAATAGAGCTGACAAACACCACCTGAGATGTAATAGGATCAGACTAACAACAGCTCCAGCTCATCTCAACTAACCTCTTCTCTCTCCCCCAAAAGGATAGTTATTACCATCTTTGATACCTTCTAAGAGACTGTTAAACAACAGGGGTTTTCCTTCTAAAAGCTTTCTCCAGCTAAAGAGATAGGGAAAAAGAGATGCTGTTAAAATGAAAACCTTATTTAATACTTTAGATTTAAAATGCTTGAACTGTTTTTTCCTTTTTTCTTTTATCTTTAATAGAAAGTGTAAAGGATTTTTAATGATGTGTTTGCCATGCTACTAAACAGGCTGTGGTCTCTGTATAACAAACCCCAAATCTTGTTTAACACTGTTTAATGTTGGACAGTAACTGGGTTATGTTAACACCTTTGGCCCACATATACTACATTACACAACAAGGCACTAGCCATCACTGCCTTCTACCTCCACGCCACCCTCTCCCCATGGTTCCACCTCCTCTTGGCAACAATATAGTTTTCAGAGAATCACCTTAATAAATTTATTCTAGCTAAAATTGCCAGCAGGCAGGCAGCTTTTTTTTTTTTTATCAGCTGAAACCTCAAGAATAACTTTATTAGAGCACATTGATGAAATCTATTTTGAAGGTGAAAGACGCGGATAGTCATGGCAAAGATCACATCATGGAGAAATGGTCACAGCTGCCTTATGTAGTGCAGCTAAAATATCTTTGACTTTCAATTCACTCTGATAATGAGCAATCAGAGATTCAAACACTTCTTTATATCAAGAACTTCTTGTCTGAAGGGTAGGTCAACTCCCTAAAAAATGGAGACAGGTGCCCTACTCCAGATCAAGCCTCAATCATTTTCCTTTCATCTAAATCCTAATCTATGCCTACTGTTTGGAAAGCAGAGAGACTGCAGCACCTGGGTTCAACAAGAAAGGTGTCAAACCACCTATGATCAGCTTATCAATGGCCAGACAATGAGACTATTGGTCACCTACACACAAACAGCCTCACATATGTGTTGAGCAGAATTCTGTCTAAAACAGCTCTTGAGTGCAGAAGAGCAATACCACCAGGAAGAGGTGAAACCATTAAAGTCTGCTGGCAGGTTTAAAAAGAATCAGCATGAACACCTACTGCTGCCCCATGTTAGATGATCAAGCAATTATCCTATCAATCTCTAGCCAAAAGCAAGAATGAAAGGGATAAAATAAATAAGAGGACTTCATATGACATCAAAGTTTTTTCATTCCCTTTTTTCCACATCCATTTCTTACCCAAAAAGGAAAGCTTAGTAAGAGGTTAGGAACTGATGAGATCACAAGCAACAAATGGTTTCTTGAGCAGGAGCCTAATAAACACTCATGTTTTATAGAAGTTGGCACCTTATTAGTATCTTCCTGCAGCACAACAACCTCAAACCAACCTAAATTTTATTAGCAACAAGAATATGGGGTCAAGTCACAGGCCAAAGCTCTTCACGCACCTCTACAACAAATCTCAATTAGTGGAACTCAATGTGACCCTTCTGGGAGTGGATCAGTCAACAAGAGAAGAATGTATTTGATATATCTTTTCCATGCAACAGGTGTGTGTGTGTGGGGGGGGGCAGTCAAGTGATTAATCGCTCTGTTATAATAATAATATAATACCATTTATTTAAATGTTTTTGGATTTTTTCTACATTTTCAAATATATTGATTTCAATTACAACACAGAATACAAAGTGTTCAGTGTTCACTTTATTTTTATTTCAAATATTTGCACTATAACAAAAATAATAGTATTTTTCAATTCAATTTTTCAAGTACCGTAGTGCAATCTTATCAGGAAAGTTGAACTTACAAAATGTAGAATTATATACAGAAAATAACTATTATTTTTGAATGCAATGTAAAACTTTAGAGCCTAGAAGTCCACTAAGTCCTACTTCAGACAATCGCTCAGACAAACAAGTTTGATTACAATTTGCAGGACCACTGCTGCTGACCACTACTTGTTTAAAATGTCACCTGAAAGCAAGAACAGGCGTTTGCATGGCTGGCGGGCTCGAGCAACCCGCTGCCCAGTTTCCAGCCCCACCACCCAGGGCAGGTGGAGACCCAGCTCCCCACAGCTGCCAGTACGGCTTTCCCCAACCCGGCTCTGGCTACGGCAGCTTGGAGGCGCAACCCAGTCATGGTAAGAGCCAGGCAGGCAGCTGTGGGGAGCCACGGTGGACCCTCTACCTGCCCTGGGCATGGGGTCCAAGCAGCGTCCCTGCCCCCACCCCCGCAGGCCTCCTGCCCAGGGCAGGTGGTCCTCACAGCTGCCCGCCTGGCTCTTACTGTCAGAGCTCTGCGTGGATACAAAATTTGTATCCACATTCATGCTATCTGCAGAAATGGTCCACAGATATAAAGTGGATACCTGTGGTTTTGCAGGTCTCTAACCATTTCCACTACTGTTGCCCTAACTTCAACCCCAGATATCTCATCTCTCACAGGTTCTCAGGATACTAAAATGACCAGTACAGAGAACATCTAGAAAGATGGAGCTTATGTACTGCACAATTAGCAAACAAACATTTAGAGACAGCTAAGGCTGCAGTAAGATAAACCCCACCCATACAAAACCTTAAAAGTAGGATGGATACAAATTAGTTACAAAAAAAAAAAATCAGATTTTTTTGTTTAAATTACATATAGTTTTTTTAAGTAAACCATTTAAAACAGATAACTTATGTTAAGGCCTAACCTTATTACAAATTATTAAAATCATTTACATTAAATACAAAAATAATATTAAGCAGTGCATTTTTACTGCCATATTTTAAAGAAAGTCAGTCCACTGAATTGGTGGAAGTCATGGGCTAAGCCTCTGGAATCAGAGTTTGCTGAAGTGCTAAACTAGCTTTTGACAGCAGTAGCCTATTTGCAAGTGCAGAGAGTACATTTTCTCTATTTCAGTTTATTCACCTAGTTCAGTTCAATGACAAGTTCATTTAAAGTTGAGAAACCAATTGGGAGTTGAAAAAGAAGGAAAGCTTGCTATCCTCTTCCAATCTATGAATAAAAGCTACATGTAAGAGCATGAGGTCTACTAGTTCTAAAATTTTGAAGGACATAGTGGCCAGAAACAATCAATCAGTTCAATTCATTAACTACAGACAATACTTCCCTTCTTTAATAAATCAGTATATTTTAAATGCAAAACATGTCTGATAAGAAAAAAGCTATGTATCTAGCACAGTGGTTTTTCAAACTGCAGGTGGCGATGCAGTACTGAGTTGTGGAATGTAAGGCACTAGGGCCAGGTCCACACTACAGCGTTAAATCGATTTAAACAGCGTTAAATCGATTTAACGCTGTAACCGTCCACACTACAAGGCACTTAAAATCGATTTTAAGGGGTCTTAAAATCGATTTCTGTACTCCAGCTAAACGAAAGGAGTAACCCTAAAATCGATATTACTAAATCGATTTAGGGTTAGTGTGGACGGATATCGAAGTTATTGGTCCTATTCTTTTACTGAGCTACCCAGAGTGCACCGCTCTGAAAATCGATGGTACCCTGGGACCATGGACGCACACCACCGAAGTAATGTGCCCTAGTGTGGACGCGTAAAATCGATTTTATAAAACCTGTTTTATAAAATCGATTTTACTAATATCAATTTAAAGCTGTAGTGTGGACGTAGGCTAGGTCACAGTGGCTCTGGTCAGCAACGCTGACTGGGCTGTTAAAAATTCAATTGGCAGTGCTGCCCGGTTAGGGCATGCTAGTTCCTACCTGTTCTGACACAGCACTGTACCCTGGAAGCAGCCAGCAGTAGTTCCGGCTCCTAGGCCAGGTGGCAGCATGGGGCTCTGTGTGCTGCCCCCGCCCCAAAAACTGGCCAATGGGAACTGGGAGGGGAGGGGGGCAGCGCCAGCCGGTGGGAGCCATGTGGAGCTGCTTGTGCGCCTCTGCCT